>NC_064921.1:787564222-787869799 GCF_023897955.1 Schistocerca gregaria
CCGTTTTCTACATTGCGATCTTGGTAAATGAAGACTCTAACAAAAAAATCTACAGTATTCAAGTCAATAAAATTCTTATAGTTTGAGGCCGCATTGTCAACTATAAAATTCCGCCGTTTCGGTGACTGATGCAAGGCACCTTCCTCAGAGTGTATTGCACGCTGAGGAAGGCGCCTTGAAACAGTCACCGATACGTCGGAATTTTATAGTTGACAATGCGGCCTCATATCCAGAAGAGCTTTATTGACTGTGACAACGGCCGCGGAATCCTTAGTTGACATTTATAGTATTCAAGTTGAAAAATCACAATCGTTCATGTTAGATCGTTACAATTTCTGTTACACTCTTTCACAGATGAAACAAAAACAAGTGCCTCACCATTTGACATGCCCTTCTACATCCTCATCTACATCTACACCGTCCGCCCCTGGTTGCTGAGTGGTCAGCGCAACGGAATGTCATCCCTAAAGGCCCGGGTTCGATTCCCAGCTGGGTCGGAGGTTTTCTCCGCTCAGGGACTGGGTGTTGTGTTCTCCTGATCATCATTCTTTCATCCCCATCGACACGCAAGTCACCGAAGTGGCGTCAACTCAAAAGACTTGCACCAGGCGAACGGCCAAACCAACGGGAGTCCTTAGCCACACGGCATTTCCATTTCCATCTACACCTACATTATTGCTCTCAAATTCACATCAAAGTGGCACGCAATGGGTTCATAGAACCACTGTCAGACAGTTTCTTGACAATTAGCTTTTCGTGTGAGCTCCGGTATGTCTCTCTCTCTCTCTCTCCCTCTCCCTCTCCCTTTTATACGATGGTCATTTCTCCTTCTGTACTTTCAAGTCAACAAAAATTTTTGCAATACTAGGAGAAAGATGTTTTCTGAAATTTTGTGAAAATTCTCGAGTTGTCTTTCTTTGAACATTTACAACCGTCTCTTTCAATCTTATGTGGTAAGGAACACATTCCGCGCCTCAATACTCTAGCATGGAACGGACAACTGTAGTTTAGGCAATCTTTTTTAGTAGACTTGTTGCACTAAGGTGTCCTGATAGTAAGTTGCAGTGTTATGGTTCCCCTTCACCAGATGATTTTCTATGCGATTTTTTCTAATTTAAGCTTCTCGTAATTGTGTTCCCTAGGTATTTACTTGAATAGAAAATCTTTGTATTTGTATTATTTATCGTGTCATCGAAATTTAATGGAGTGTCTATAGTACTCTCATGGAGTATTGCAAAGTGTTTATTGCTCAAGGCCAATTGCCACTTTCAGCATCATACAGATATTTTTTCAAAATCTTTTTGTAGTTTGTACTGATCTTCTGACGACATTCCGAGATGGTAAGCATTATTTGCAAACAGTCCAAGATAGCTTCACAGATCGTTTATATAGATTAGAAACAGCAGAGGGGAATGCCACGTATCACTCAGACATTTATCAAAAAATGCTACATTCATTATATTCTTATCATGTTATTCTTTTTTAATTATGGATTAAAAACATATGTTATCAGATAGTAACTCTCTCACGTGGAAATTATTCGAATGGTTATTCCAAATGCTGATATTAAGCAGTCAGCAGCACAGAATGGTATTACTTGTCATGAAAATGAGCCATAGCAACAAGAAAAAGAGAAAATGTAGAGTTAGTTTTATCGTAGCTACCGAACCATGGACCTTGCCGTTGGTGGGGAGGCTTGCGTGCCTCAGCGATACAGATAGTCGTACCGTAGGTACAACCACAACGGAGGGGTATCTGTTGAGAGGCCAGACAAACGTGTGGTTCCTGAAGAGGGGCAGCAGCCTTTTCAGTAGTTGCAAGGGCAACAGTCTGGATGATTGACTGATCTGACCTTGTAACAATAACCAAAACGGCCTTGCTGTGCTGGTACTGCGAACGGCTGAAAGCAAGGGAAACTCCGGCCGTAATTTTTCCCGAGGGCATGCTGCTTTACTGTATGATTAAATGATGATGGCGTCCTCTTGGGTAAAATATTCCGGAGGTAAAATAGTCCCCCATTCGGATCTACTCAAGGGGATGCTGTTATCAGGAGAAAGAAAACTGGCGTTCTACGGATCGGAGAGCGGAATGTCAGATCCCTTAATCGGGCTGGTAGGTTAGAAAATTTAAAAAAGGGAAATGGACAGGTTAAAGTTAGATATAGTGGGAATTAGTGAAGTCCGGTGGCAGGAGGAACAAGACCGCTGGTCAGGTAACTACAGGGTTATAAACACAAAATCAAATAGGGGTAATGCAGGAGTAGGTTTAATAATGAACAGGAAAATAGGAACGCAGGTAAGCTACTACAAACAGCATAGTGAACGCGTTATTGTGGCCAAGATAGATACGAAGCCCACACCTAATACAGTAGTACAAGTCTATATGGCAACTAGCTCTGCAAATGGTGAAGAAATTGAAGAAATGTATGATGAAATAAAATAAATTATTCAGATAGTGAAGGGAGATGAAAATTTAATACTCATGGGTGACTGGAATTCGAGTGTAGGAAAAGGGAGAGAGGGAAACGTAGTAGGTGGATATGGATTGGGGCTAAGAAATGAAAGAGGAAGCCGCCTGGTAGAATTTTGCACACAGCACAAATTAGTCATAGGTAACACTTGGTTTAAGAATCATCAAAGAAGGTTGTATACATGGAAGAACTCTGGAGATACTAAAAGGTATCAGATAGATTATATAATGGTAAGGCAGATATTTAGGAACCAGGTTTTTAAATTGTAAGAAATTTACAGGGGCAGATGTGGACTCTGACCACAATCTATTGGTTATGACCTGTAGACTAAAACTGAAGAAACTGCAAAAAGGTAGGAATTTAAGGAGATGGAACCTGGCTAAACTGAAAGAACCAGAGGTTGTACAGAGTTTCAGGGAGAGCATAAGGGAACAATTGTTGGGAATGGGGGAAATAAATACAGTAGAAGAAGAATGGGTAGCTTTGAGGGATGAAGTAGTGAAGGCAGCAGGGGATCAAGTAGGTAAAAAGACGAGGGCTAGTAGAAATCCTTGGGTACCAGAAGAAATACTGAATTTATTTGATGAAAGGAGAAATATATGAATGCAATAAATGAAGCAGGCAAAAAGGAATACAAACGACTCAAAAATGAGATCAACAGGAAGTGCAAAATGGCTAAGCAGGGATGGCTAGAGGTTAAATATAAGGATGTAGAAGCTTATCTCACTAGGGGTAAGATAGATACTGCCTACAGGAAAATTAAAGAACCTTTGGAGATAAGAGAACCACTTGTATGAACATCAAGATCTCAGATGGAAACCCAGTTCTAAGCAAAGAAGGGAAAGCAGAAAGGTGGAAGGAGTATATAGAGGGTCTATACAAGGGCGATGTACTTGAGGACAATATTATGGAAATGAGAGAGGATGCAGATGAAGATGAAATGGGAGATACAATACTGCGTGAAGAGTTTGACAGAGCACTGAAAGTCCTGAGTCGAAACAAGGCCCCGGAGTAGACAACATTCCATTGGAACTACTGACGGCCTTGGGAGAGGCAGTCCTGACAAAACTCTACCATCTGGTGAGCAAGATGTATGAGACAGGCGAAATTACCTCATACTTCAAGAAGAATATAATAATTGCAATCCCAAAGAAAGCAGGTGTTGACACATGTGAAAATTACCGAACAATATGTTTAATAAGTCACAGCTGCAAAATACTAACACGAATTCTTTACAGACGAATGTAAAAACTAGTAGAAGCAGACCTCGGGGAAGATCAGTTTGGATTCCTTAGAAATACTGGAACACGTGAGGCAATACTGACCTTACGACTTATCTTAGAAGAAAGATTGAGGGAAGGGAAACCTACGTTTCTAGCATTTGTAGACTTAGAGAAAGCTTTTGTCAATGTTGACTGGAATACTCTCTTTCAAATTCTGAAGGTAGCTGGGGTAAAATACAGGGAGCGAAAGGCTATCTACAATTTGTATAGATACCAGATGGCAGTTATAAGAGTCGAGAGGCATGAAAGGGAAGCAGTGGTTGGGAAGGGAGTAAGACAGGGTTGTAGCCTCTCCCCGATGTTATTCAATCTGTATATTGAGCAAGCAATAAAGGAAACAAAAGAAAAATTCGGAGTAGGTATTAAAATCTATGGAGAAGAAATAAAAACTTTGAGGTTCGCCGATGACATTGTCATTCTGTCAGAGACAGCAAGGGACTTGGAAGAGCAGTTGAATGGAATGGACAATGTCTAGAGAGGAGTAAATAAGATGAACATCAACAAAAGCAAAACGAGGATAATGGAATGTAGTCGAATTAAGTCGGGTGATGTTGAGGTAATTCGATTAGGAAATGAGACAAAGTAGTAAAGGAGTTTTGCTGTTTGGGGAGCAAAATAACTGATGATGGCCGAAGTAGAAAGGATATAAAATGTAGACTGGGAATGGCAAGGAAAGCGTTTCTGAAGAAGAGAAATTTGTTAACATCGAATATAGATTTAAGTGTCAGGAAGCCTTGTCTGACAGTATTTGTACGGAGTGTAGCCACGTATGGAAGTGAAACATGGACGATAAATAATTTTGACAAGAAGAGAATAGAAGCTTTCGAAATGTGGTGTTACAGAAGAATGCTGAAGATTAGATGGGTAGATCACATATTTAATGAGGAAGTATTGAATAGGATTGGGGAGAAGTTTGAGGCACAACTTGACTAGAAGAAGGGATCGGTTAGTAGGACATGCTCTGAGGCATCAAGGGATCACCAATTCAGTATTGGAGGGCAGCGTGGAGGGTAAAAATCGTAGAGGGAGACCAAGAGATGAATACACTAAGCAGATTCAGAAGGATGTAGGTTGCAGTAGGTACTGGGAGATGAAGCAACTTGCACAGGATAGGTTAGCATGGAGAGCTGCATCAAACCAGTCTCAGGACTGAAGACCACAACAACAACAACTGAATACGTCGTAATATATTATTATATTCTCAAAATAGTGTAGTCAAATGGCTGTTAGGTATCCATCGAAACGTACCGCGAGCATTCAAAACAACAAGTATGTGATAATATAATGAAGCCTAAGAATTAAATAAATACACATATCAATGAAAACATAATGGAAAATATTAGTACTTTAATACTGCTATAGCTTGGCTTTGTACATTTTCAGCACACCTTCCGATCATTTCTGTTATACACTCCTGGAAATTGAAATAAGAACACCGTGAATTCATTGTCCCAGGAAGGGGAAACTTTATTGACACAATCCTGGGGTCAGATACATCACATGGTCACACTGACAGAACCACAGGCACATAGACACAGGCAACAGAGCATGTACAATGTCGGCTCTAGTACAGTGTATATCCACCTTTCGCAGCAATGCAGGCTGCTATTCTCCCATGGAGACGATCGTACAGATGCTGGGTGTAGTCCTGTGGAACGGCTTGCCATGCCATTTCCACCTGGCGCCTCAGTTGGCCAGCGTTCGTGCTGGACGTGCAGACCGTGTGAGACGACGCTTGATCCAGTCCCAAACATGCTCAATGGGGGACAGATCCGGAGATCTTGCTGGCCAGGGTAGTTGACTTACACCTTCTAGAGCACGTTGGGTGGCACGGGATACATGCGGACGTGCATTGTCCTGTTGGAACAGCAAGTTTCCTTGCCGGTCTAGGAATAGTAGAACGATGGGTTCGATGACGGGTTGGATGTACCGTGCACTATTCAGTGTCCCCTCGACGATCACCAGAGGTGTACGGCCAGTGTAGCAGATCGCTCCCCACACCATGATGCCAGGTGTTGGCCCTGTGTGCCTTGGTCGTATGCAGTCCTGATTGTGGCACTCACCTGCACGGCGCCCAACACGCATACGACCATCATTGGCACCAAGGCAGAAGCGACTCTCATCGCTGAAGACGACACGTCTCCATTCGCCCCTCCATCACGCCTGTCGCGACACCACTGGAGGCGGGCTGCACGATGTTGGGGCGTGAGCGGAAGACGGCCTAACAGTGTGCGGGACCGTAGCCCAGCTTCATGGAGACGGTTGCGAATGGTCCTCGCCGATACCCCAGGAGCAACAGTGTCCCTAATTTGCTGGGAAGTGGCGTTGCGGTCCCCTACGGCACTGCGTAGGATCCTACGGTCTTGGCGTGCATCCGTGCGTCACTGCGGTTCGGTCCCAGGTCGACGGGCACGTGCGCCTTCCGCCGACCACTGGCGATAACATCGATGTACTGTGGAGACCTCACGCCCCACGTGTTGAGCAACTCGGCCGTACGTCCACCCGGCCTCCCGCATGCCCACTATGCGCCCTCGCTCAAAGTCCGTCAACTGCACATACGGTTCACGTCCACGCTGTCGCGGCATGCTACCAGTGTTAAAGACTGCGATGGAGCTCCGTATGCCACGGCAAACTGGCTGACACTGACGGCGGCGGTGCACAAATGCTGTGCATCTAGCGCCATTCGACGGCCAACACCGCGTTTCCTGGTGTGTCCGCTGTGCCGTGCGTGTGATCATTGCTTGTACAGCCCTCTCGCAGTGTCCGGAGCAAGTATGGTGGGTCTGACACACCGGTGTCAATGTGTTCTTTTTTCCATTTCCAGGAGTGTATTTTCTTTCGTGGTGTATATGTGAAGCTCATTTCTGGTATCAAAATTTCTGATTCTTAATCTACTGTGAAGCACAGTTCCCTTCGTATGAACTGAAGACGGCTGATGAATTATAAAACCGTTGATTTCTTGTTGGAAATATATCCGACTCTGCCGGGAAAAACTTTCTTTAAAATTATTAACATCCGCTGACGTCTCCATCACGATTTAGAAGTATTTATTTCCTAAATTTCCAAATCTTTTGTTGTATAGGCACTGACACATCTTAGAAATATTGCCACTGTGTCTGGAAATACATTCTTTGCATATTGTATACCACCCATGATTCACTACGACATAATAGAGTTGGCACAGAAACAAATATATACAATCTCAATCTCTTATATTTGAGAATTTTATATTTCACGTACTTATAGAACGGTCTACAAATTTTGATAAAATTCCTTCTATTACAAAGCAGGTTTCGGCTGCTACGAAAGAAACAACGGAACTGTCAGTTAAAGTAAAGTTTTCCGATTTACCTTGCCTGTCTTTGGAGTAACCATACTTTACACCCCAAACAAGACATTTCAATTTTTTTACTTGTTCTTTTATGTTTTATTTATTGTTTATTTGCTGTTCTTTATCGTTTTATGTATCTATTACCAAAAATTGTATGATGTAATCTCATAGGCAAGAATTAACAGCTGTATGTTCAAGACATTTACGTGCACATAAGTAAACTTCACATAAAGTATGTGAACTTGATAGATAAACCAGACGTAGGCGCATGCAACATATACCTCAGTGTAGATTCTCTCTGACACTGGTTAGTACACCTGTGTATATGGTAAGTTAAATTAACATGATTATCGCGATGTGCCTTCTCACCAACTTGTTTATCGAATCAGCTACGGAAGTGTCCTGGCCAGAGGATAAATAAAGGCGGTTCCCAGAGCTTACGTCAAACGAGTCGTGCCATGCAACGTGCAACGCTCCGACTTGATCTCCACCATATCAATGAACGTTCAGAAAAGACCCTGCTTTTGCTTACGTACATGCGCCTCAACATGATATACGCTGTGGCAGAGCGCTCCAACGGCTGTATCTGGTCGGAAATCACATTATTTGTTTACGAAAAGGGCGGGCATAATATTCCTACGTTATCTCCATTAAAACCTACATTTCCTCTATTGTCCATTCAGTAGTCGCGTTCTGCCTGTAGTATACATAAAGGAAAACTTCACAGTCCATTATCATGTTATAAGATAAAAAAGCAACTTCCATCTCCACTCAGTAAGCACATCAGCTACCAAGAATTGTATCACAAATTGTACAGTAGCTTTCCGTATACTGCAAGATACGAATTATTTTATCATTCTCATCTATTAGTAAAACCAAAAACAAAATCAGAATTTCTATTCAATGTCAGAATCTTTAGAAGACGTGAAATAGAAGTCTCAGGACAAGAAAGTGGAAAATATTTTACTACAGGTAATGCAAACTCTCTTGCAGATAAAGCCAATTGCAGAAACTCATTCCTGAAGAGAGCGGACTTATACTTTGATAACACTGAATATTACAGAATATGTTTATTTTACATTAATGACCAATTCTCAGAACCTTGTAAATCTTCATTTCCCCGATGCATTTAAAGGGCATAGTTTCATAACACGCAAGATAAGATATGAAAATTCTGTAATCAGCCGTATGACGTTGCCTTACAGTTTCACAACAAAGAATCGAAGCAATGACGAGAGATCTTTGATGTGTTGGTTCTTTGAAAGGGCGTATGTTCGTAGGACGTAAGTTATAAAACCTACCAAATGCTGACTTCGGCTGAAATCCAATAAGAGTTCTCCCTACTCCGTTTTCCGTAATGAAAAAGGGAGGTGCCTTGAATATGATGTAGGTGTCGTTCTTCCATCTCACTGGCCCTGGTTCTAACGCGCGTTCAGAAAATATGGCATGGTTTATATTACTCTGCGAGTTGAGAAAGTATCCGCAGCGTGTTCTCCCCACGCTGTGAAGTCAGAAGCACGACACGCAGAAAACTTACGTTCGAATGCACGATCCGTGGGAAGATTGCTTTAAGGCGTCTGCTTTCCTTGCTCAGATTTATAGCGCCTAGCAGACATAAGAACAGCTGCCATTGTAAATAGTGTATAAATAGCAACTCACAGTTAGAACCTTACTACATTGAACTTTATTCATTGTTTAGGTTTTACCTTGTTGCTAGTATGTAGTATCGAACTACTTTTGTTTCATTTTGTTATAAGTGTTCTTATCTGGAGTTAAACAATTTAGCGCAACTACTGCGAAGGAGAAAAGGATTATCGCTGACCTCCATTTGATACACGTATTCGCCAACTTTTTAAATTTCAGTATATTTAATACCAACAGGGCACTCTAAGGCGCAAAAAATGATTAAAACATGGGATAAATGACCCTGGAAAGTATTTAAACAAAAAACTTTGATATATATACCAGAACTTGAGGTAAGTACAAACCTGGAAATGGAAAAAAGAACACATTGACACCGGTGTGTCAGACCCACCATACTTGCTCCGGACACTGCGAGAGGGCTGTACAAGCAATGATCACACGCACGGCACAGCGGACACACCAGGAACCGCGGTGTTGGCCGTCGAATGGCGCTAGCTGCGCAGCATTTGTGCACCGCCGCCGTCAGTGTCAGCCAGTTTGCCGTGGCATACGGAGCTCCATCGCAGTCTTTAACACTGGTAGCATGCCGCGACAGCGTGGACGTGAACCGTATGTGCAGTTGACGGACTTTGAGCGAGGGCGTATAGTGGGCTTGCGGGAGGCCGGGTGGACGTACCGCCGAATTGCTCAACACGGGGGGCGTGAGGTCTCCACAGTACATCGATGTTGTCGCCAGTGGTCGGCGGAAGGTGCACGTGCCCGTCGACCTGGGACCGGACCGCAGCGACGCACGGATGCACGCCAAGACCGTAGGATCCTACGCAGTGCCGTAGAGGACCGCACCGCCACTTCCCAGCAAATTAGGGACACTGTTGCTCCTGGGGTATCGGCGAGTACCATTCGCAACAGTCTCCATGAAGTTGGGTCCCGCACACCGTTAGGCCGTCTTCCGCTCACGCCCCAACATCGTGCAGCCCGCCTCCAGTGGTGTCGCGACAGGCGTGAATGGAGGGACGAATGGAGACGTGTCGTCTTCAGCGATGCGAGTCGCTTCTGCCTTGGTGCCACTGATGGTCGTATGCGTGTTTGGTGCCGTGCAGGTGAGCGCCACAATCAGGACTGCATACGACCGAGGCACACAGGGCCAACACCCGGCATCATGGTGTGGGGAGCGATCTGCTACACTGGCCGTACACCTCTGGTGATCGTAGAGGGGACACTGAATAGTGCACGGTACATCCAAACCGTCATCGACCCCATCGTTCTACTATTCCTAGACCGGCAAGGGAACTTGCTGTTCCAACAGGACAATGCACGTCCGCATGTATCCCGTGCCACCCAACGTGCTCTAGAAGGTGTAAGTCAACTACCCTGGCCAGCAAGATCTCCGGATCTGTCCCCCATTGAGCATGTTTGGGACTGGATGAAGCGTCGTCTCACGCGGTCTGCACGTCCAGCACGAACGCTGGTCCAACTGAGGCGCCAGGTGGAAATGGCATGGCAAGCCGTTCCACAGGACTACATCCATCTCTACGATCGTCTCCATGGGAGAATAGCAGCCTGCATTGCTGCGAAAGGTGGATATACACTGTACTAGTGCCGACATTGTGCATGCTCTATTGCCTCTGTGTATGTGCCTGTGGTTCTGTCAGTGTGATCATGTGATATATCTGACCCCAGGAATGTGTCAAAGTTTCCCCTTCCTGGGACAATGAATTCACGGTGTTCTTATTTCAATTTCCAGGAGTGTAGAAATGGGTAAAACATAAGTAACTGACATTTGGCCCGCCCGGTTAGCAGTGGGGTCTATAGAACGGCTTTCCCTATGGGAAAGGAGCGCCTGGTCCCCGTCACGAATCCTCCCGTCGGACTTGTGTCGAGGTCCGGTGACTCGGCTAGTCTGTGGATGGTTTTTAGCCGGTTTTCCATCTGCCTCGGTGAATCGGGCTGGTTCCCCTTATTCCGCCTCAGCTGCACTACGTCGGTGATTGCTGCTCAAACCAGTTCTCCACGTACGCGTACACCACCATTACTCTACCACGCAAATACAGAGGTTACACTCGTCTGGTGTGAGACGTTCCCTAAGGGGGGCGGGGCGTGGGGGGAGGGGTCACCGGGTGCCGATCTGCACAATAACTCTGAAAGAGTGGTTCGGTGTGGGGCGGCAGAGGGGTGATGTGCACTGCGGTAGTCGTCGTTGGGTTGTGGACCACTGCGGCTGTGGCGGGGACGGAGCCTCTCCGTCGTTTCTTGGCCGCCAGTTAATATACAATACAATACAATACAATTGACATTTAATTTCCAATTGTACTGAGTGATTCATTTTACGACATTTGTCGCAAATTATTTTATTTCCTCATTGGTCGGTGCGCGCGATTTGTAATTAGACTGCACGTGTATCAAGTGCAACAGTATGGCTTGTGTGATTTTTTAATTAGATGTTAACAAATATGGGCCACTTAATTTGCGAAAGGGTTACCTTGACATTAGTGTAAATTTTCACTACTTGCAGGTGACAGTAATACGAACAACGCATACAGCACCGACTCTGCACTTTATCATCTCAAACATCTTACCACAACTTTTTATACCTTATACACCGCACAGCTACGTACAGGCGTTCACTGTAGACGCATTAAATGATTCGCAACGTATCTTAGTTGCCACATCTGATTTCGATCATTTCTTACAGCTAGTCTGTAAGGCAAATTATCTAATAAAATATAAACTAAGAATATCTTTGGCGTGTGACGGTCTTCCTAAGGCCTCTGTCTCCAAGGCTTCTTTAAAGGCTTGTGAACGAATTCACTGGAGAGATCTTCCCCTAGTCTCTTCCAATTACCAGAGGTCACACATTCCTGAGTTCCTGCAGGTATTCCAGTGTTTCGGAAACAGATGCATGTAGTCAAGGTGTAATTCCTTTATTGTCCCAAAATATTAGAGATGATGGTGGGTGTATCAAAATCGATGCGTTGCTGATAGAAAAATTGGAATGTCTGTTATTAATCTGTGTAGTAAAACATGTTCAGTACTAGCAGCGGCCAAGGACATCTGGACATCATCCAGCATGAAGGAGTACACCGAGAAACTGACGTAAACGTGACGGAGGCCGTGAGTAATGGGCACAGAACACTATCAGGCAATCTGCTCAGACACATGCTAAGGAACGAAAATGAACATAGTACTGTAGTAAATTCGTTCGCTTCTTTGTATTCAAAATGGATTGTCGACGCCTTACAGCGCAAAACTAGATCCGTATTCATAGTCACTAGGTTAGATAGTTACAATGACGGTGTATGTACTTTTTATCTTCACATCGTTTTCGTATTTGAAAAAGCTTGTATGAAATGATATACATCTGTTATACAGCTGTATAACGTTATGAAACGAAAAGTCATAAGTAAACCTCCAGAAGTTAGGACAACTATTCATTCTTTGAAATTCCAATGTATAATTAATTTAGTTGGAGGTTTCATGCAGCCACGAAACATTACCATCATGCTATCAGATTCTTACTTTGTGTCCCGCTAACTTCTTCTGAGCTGGTGCTAATTGTTTTACATGGAAATTTTAGTGACGTTGTAATAACACAGTAAATTCAAGACATTGAAATGCGCTCAACATATGGAAACAGTCAAGACATACAGGCACAAAATGATTTTATTTCTTTTACGTGTCACTTTGGTTTAATAATTCAGTTTGAAGTATCAGGATGTGCATGTTATGTAAAAGTAACAAGTAGATCCATTTGTTAGTAGCGCAGAGAACTAGTTGTACAGAGGTCTTTTACAGTTTACTTGATCGAAGTTGTACATTCTTATTATTTTTGTTGTACATTTTTGTAGAGTTTCAGATAACATGCAAATAGTATGTAGCACGAGACAAAATATATGTATAAACATTTTTGTTAACGTGTCAAAGAGAACTACAGTGAGTCGGCCAATGTAATTATTTGTGTTTATCCTTTGTGTTTAGTGGTGTCTGCCTGAAACCATCATTTTACACTTCTTTTTGACTACCAGTATCATTAGCGTGGAATCACCGATGCTGTAGCAAGACAGAGATATCTAGTGGTACACTAACGTGCTTCTACGAATATAGCGCATTATGGCAGTGACTTAGAGCACTCAAAGCAACGGTAGGCGGGGAGACTGCTACGTTCATTGACAGTGGAAAGAAGTGCATCTTAAGTTATGGTAATGTAAATTTGAGTCTGTACTACTGCTTTTTGTGGGTGGTTTCGAATTGAAACCACTGGAGCAGCGTCTAGTTTCCATCAAAGATTTATTTAATTTTAGCACCTTTTTGCATGTTAGTCACAACTCTTATTTGTTTCAGGCGTTCTTAGTTAATGGAAGTTTCGAGATGTGGGGTTTCGTCTAAAGAACATGAGAATTTGGTTTCAGATATATCAGATAAAATGGTTGTTGTTGTTGTCTTCAGTCCTGAGACTGGTTTGATGCAGCTCTCCATGCTACTCTATCCTGTACAAGCTGCTTCATCTCCCAGTACCTACTGCAACCTACATCCTTCTGAATCTGCTTAGTGTACTCATCTCTCGGTCTCCCTCTACGATTTTTACCCTCCACGCTGCCCTCCAATGCTAAATTTGTGATCCCTTGATGCCTCAAAACATGTCCTACCAACCGATCCCTTCTTCTAGTCAAGTTGTGCCACAAACTTCTCTTCTCCCCAATCCTATTCAATACCTCCTCATTAGTTACTTGATCTATCCACCTTATCTTCAGTATTCTTCTGTAGCACCACATTTCGAAAGCTTCTATTCTCTTCTTGTCCAAACTAGTTATCGTCCATGTTTCACTTCCATACATGGCTACACTCCAAACAAATACTTTCAGAAACGACTTCCTGATACATAAATCTATATTCGATGTAAACAAATTTCTCTTCTTCAGAAACGCTTTCCTTGCCATTGCCAGTCTACATTTTATATCCTCTCTACTTCGACCATCATCAGTTATTCTACTTCCTAAATAGAAAAACTCCTTTACTACTTTAAGTGTCTCATTTCCTAATCTAATTCCCTCAGCATCACCCGATTTAATTTGACTACATTCCATTATCCTCGTTTTGCTTTTGTTAATGTTCATCTTATATCCTCCTTTCAAGACACTGTCCAATCCGTTCAACTGCTCTTCCAAGTCCTTTGCCGTCTCTGACAGAATTACAATGTCATCGGCGAACCTCAAAGTTTTTACTTCGTCTCCATGAATTTTAATACCTACTCCAAATTTTTCTTTTGTTTCCTTTACTGCTTGCTCAATATACAGATTGAATAACATCGGGGAGAGGCTACAACCCTGTCTCACTCCTTTCCCAACCACTGCCCCTCGACTCTTATTACTGCCATCTGGTTTCTGTACAAATTATAAATAGCCTTTCGCTCCCTGTATTTTACCCCTGCCACCTTTAGAATTTGAAAAAGAGTATTCCAGTCAACATTGTCAAAAGCTTTCTCTAAGTCTACAAATGCTAGAAACGTAGGTTTGCCTTTTCTTAATCTTTCTTCTAAGATAAGTCGTAAGGTCAGTATTGCCTCACGTGTTCCAACATTTCGACGGAATCCAAACTGATCCTCCCCGAGGTCTGCATCTACCAGTTTTTCCATTCGTCTGTAAAGAATTCGCGTTAGTATTTTGCAGCCGTGGCTTATTAAACTGATAGTTCGGTAATTTTCACATCTGTCAGCACCTGCTTTCTTTGGGATTGGAATTATTATATTCTTCTTGAAGTCTGAGGGTATTTCGCCTGTCTCATACATCTTGCTCACCAGCTGGTAGAGTTTTGTCATGACTGGCTCTCCCAAGGCCGTCAGTAGTTCTAATGGAATGTTGTCTACTCCGAGGGCCTTGTTTCGACTCAGGTCTTTCAGTGCTCTGTCAAACTCTTCACGCAGTATCGTATCTCCCATTTCGTCTTCATCTACATCCTCTTCTATTTCCATAATATTGTCCTCAAGTACATCGCCCTTGTATAAACCTTCTATATACTCCTTCCACCTTTCTGCCTTCCCTTGTTTGCTTAGAACTGGGCTGCCATCTGAGCTCTTGATATTCATACACGTGGTTCTCTTCTCTCCAAAGGTCTCTTTAATTTTCCTGTAGGCAGTATCTATCTTACCCCTAGTGAGATAAGCTTCTATATCCTTACATTTGTCCTCTAGCCATCCCTGTTTAGCCATTTTGCACTTCCTGTCGATCTCATTTTTGAGACGTTTGTATTCCTTTTTGCCTGCTTCATTTACTGCATTTTTATATTTTTATATTTTCTCTCTCTTGACTGAAAACTGTATGTCCTAGTGGTTCCAGAGTGAAACCACCTCCTTGAAATAAATAATCGTTTACTTTTTGCCAGTTTCTTGCTGTGTTCTTTGCTTACTACAGTAATAGAGGTAAATTCTCTCAAGAAATTTAAAATTATGATTTTTTCGTACTGTTGGGGGTCGAATCTTTAAAATAGCCGTGGAGTAGCAGCCTGCGCCCGGCAGTGAGTCAGGAGAGTGTTTTGAATACAGCTGTTCACACTCGCAGTGTTCGGGGTAAACATGTAGCTTAATGAATATGTGCTCCGAATACATTGACATGGGGAGATGGAAATGAACCACAATGGAGTGTTTAATGCAAAACTTACATGGATATGCTGAGACACAAAGTGTGGAAGATAGCAATCCACCACTAAATTCAGGTCGTCCACTACAACTCTGCGTTTTCTTAGGTACGTTATGGAACATTTTGTAAAATGCAGCTTCTCAGTAACGCCCAACGGTTTTATTTAACATTAGTTCATTTAAAAGTCCTTACAAAGAAACTCCTTTCATCAATTACTTTTTTTGCAGTCTATCATGATAAAGAGAATAATGGTCATTACTTTGAAACGGAAATACCAGTCGGATTAATTAATTGTTCTTGGCACTGGCGTTATTTTGGTTTCGCCTCATGAAATCTTTCTCACAGTTTTTCTAGACGTCACTATAATCACGTAGCTGACTTTTACTAGGTGCCTAGTATACATGTATATGAATCACAGCATTGCTTAGTACATCATTAACGTTACAAATGGGTCTGTGTGTGCTTAGATTGTTATCTAATAGTATGGAATATCTTTGTTACGTGTTTACAACGCTGCAGGATATTGCATCATTGTGCATACTTATGGCAAGCTTATAGTTAGCGTACGAACAATATTGTTTTGTGTATAGTTGTAATTTTAAAATTTTGCACATGAAGCTAACGTACTCTTGTAGCTTGTACTCACAGAAGCCTATGTTGTTAAACAGAGTTGCGTTTCCGACAAGCTCACAGCCATTATTCCAAATAAGATAGGGCACCTAAGCAGTAAATAGCGACGGCGAAGTTACAAGGACTCCTAGTACTGATGACTCGCCCGAGCTGAATTAAGGACAGTCGTTCATTTTATGCCGAACAAAAGCGTGGAATCATGCTGCCTATTCCATTGCGACAGACTTACGATTCCGTCACAACAACTAATCCCGGTACCTGCCCTTTGGTCTGCATCAAAGGTCAGCTATCCTACGTGCGTACTTGTGTATAAATTGACTTAAAGGAGACCCTCTCTTGGTCAGTGAGCGTCTCCGAACGGAATTCTGTGTTAAAGTGAACCTGCGAGGCGCTCCTAAGTACAACCCGTCGTCGTCCCTAGGAGACATCACACAAAGAAAACACAAATACCAACCAAACACCAACCGACACCATCTCGATACTTGAAACTGGCCCCTTTTGCAGACAGTTCAAAGTTTTCAGATATGTCATTTCTAACAAGTCACTAACTGATCATTAAATACGGTAGCTATCAAAATGTGGAATTGTAGACTCGTCACGTTTCACCTCATCTTCAAAATACTCCAGACACTACTGCAGCGAACCAGTGTGACGTCCCTTTGAAAAGATTTCACATAGCTTGATAGCTCTCGTCAGTTTATAATGAATGCTACGTACGTCACTGATTCTGTTACATTGTTTTTTCTTTAATATATGGGTATGCTGGTTAAATACATTTACAGCACTAAGAAAACAGTGTAGTCATTTTGTCATCATAATTCGTCAGACAGTCTCGGAATTGCCAGGGTATTCATTACGCCAATTTTCTATTAGAAGAAAGAACAACAAATTTTGTGCACAATTTCTGCACGATGGGTGCAGCTACCTCGCGTCTCTACAACGCGCTTTTGTAAACTTGTCAGTGGCTACGCCTCTTTTTGGCCCTAGAGGGTGCGACTTCTTGCTCCTACAGGCACTTGCGCTTCGCCGTTGAAAGCTGTCAAAAGCGCTGCCTCGCGTCGGGGATTTACTTAAGGTGACTCGACTGTAGGGGTGCCTTAGTAGTAAAGAATAAATGTATTAAAATTCCAAGTACGATGAGGCAATTTTTCACGCATTGCAGTGTATATGACGTCATATGCCTTGAACTATATGTCGTACAATGACAGATTTGTGTATATGTGGATACTGTGGGCTGTTTGGCTGATTTGAGGGGAGAGGACCTAACAGCGAAGTCATCAGTCCCGTTGCATTAGGGAAGGATGGGGAAGGAAGTCGGCGGTGCCCATTCTAAGGAACCATCCCAGCATTTATTGGAAACGATTTAGGGAAATCATGGAAAACCTAAATCAGGATGGCCGGACCTGGATCTGAACCGTCGTCCTTCCGAATGCTATTCCAGTGTGCTAACCACTAAACCACCTCGCTCGGTTGTATATTGTCCGCAAAATGTTTTGCCATCGGAGTCAGTAGGAAAGAAGCAACAAAATTTAACGCCATGTACAATGGGGTGATTTTTGACGTATCTCAGTGTTTATAACGTCATATTTCCGGAAATACACTCCTGGAAATTGAAATAAGAACACCGTGAATTCATTGTCCCAGGAAGGGGAAACTTTATTGACACAATCCTGGGGTCAGATACATCACATGATCACACTGACAGAACCACAGGCACATAGACACAGGCAACAGAGCATGTACAATGTCGGCTCTAGTACAGTGTATATCCACCTTTCGCAGCAATGCAGGCTGCTATTCTCCCATGGAGACGATCGTACAGATGCTGGGTGTAGTCCTGTGGAACGGCTTGCCATGCCATTTCCACCTGGCGCCTCAGTTGGCCAGCGTTCGTGCTGGACGTGCAGACCGTGTGAGACGACGCTTGATCCAGTCCCAAACATGCTCAATGGGGGACAGATCCGGAGATGTTGCTGGCCAGGGTAGTTAGTTGACTTACACCTTCTGGAGCACGTTGGGTGGCACGGGATACATGCGGACGTGCATTGTCCTGTTGGAACAGCAAGTTCCCTTGCCGGTCTACGAATGGTAGAACGATGGGTTCGATGACGGTTTGGATGTACCGTGCACTATTCAGTGTCCCCTCGACGATCACCAGAGGTGTACGGCCAGTGTAGGAGATCGCTCCCCACACCATGATGCCGGGTGTTGGCCCTGTGTGCCTCGGTCGTATGCAGTCCTGATTGTGGCGCTCACCTGCACGGCGCCAAACACGCATACGACCATCACTGGCACCAAGGCAGAAGCGACTCTCATCGCTGAAGACGACACGTCTCCATTCGTCCCTCCATTCACGCCTGTCGCGACACCACTGGAGGCGGGCTGCACGATGTTGGGGCATGAGCGGAAGACGGCCTAACGGTGTGCGGGACCGTAGCCCAGCTTCATGGAGACGGTTGCGAATGGTCCTCGCCGATACCCCAGGAGCAACAGTGTCCCTAATTTGCTGGGAAGTGGCGGTGCGGTCCCCTACGGCACTGCGTAGGATCCTACGGTCTTGGCGTGCATCCGTGCGTCGCTGCGGTCCGGTCCCAGGTCGACGGGCACGTGCACCTTCCGCCGACCACTGGCGACAACATCGATGTACTGTGGAGACCTCACGCCCCACGTGTTGAGCAATTCGGCGGTACGTCCACCCGGCCTCCCGGATGCCCACTATACGCCCTCGCTCAAGGTCCGTCAACTGCGCATACGGTTCACGTCCACGCTGTCGCGGCATGCTACCAGTGTTAAAGACTGCGATGGAGCTCCGTATGCCACGGCAAACTGGCTGACACTGACGGCGTCGGTGCACAAATGCTGCGCAGCTAGCGCCATTCGACGGCCAACACCGCGGTTCCTGGTGTGTCCGCTGTGCCGTGCGTGTGATCATTGCTTGTACAGCCCTCTCGCAGTGTCCGGAGCAAGTATGGTGGGTCTGACACACCGGTGTCAATGTGTTCTTTTTTCCATTTCCAGGAGTGTATTTGTGGTACCATGGTATAATTTTGTGGGTAAATTTAGCTCCATATGTGGATGCTGTCTGCAAATATTATTGCGAATAGATATAGTAGAAAAAAATAAATTTAAACACCCTAACTGTTGCGGCAGCGTTTCACGCGTATCATTTTTCATGACGTCATATCTCCTGAACTACGATACGTAACAATTGTTTCCAGACGTTAAAGAAAGTATGTATCGACTTCGGTTGAAATCAGTCCAGTTATTCAAGAGGAAATGTGGAAAATACACATGTTGGATTAAACAATTTTAATGATCTAAATATCAGGCGACAGGAAGAAATATTAACACTTTTTTTTTCCTCTTCCACTTGAAACGATGAGATCATATGTTAAGAATAGGACTATCTGCTACACCGAGTTGAATGTGTGACACTAGCGACGACTAGCTGTCAATAGCTTACGTTGTCACTGCGATAGCTGCCACTAGATAGGTATGATATCGACAGAGAAGGTAATAGATGTCACAGAAGAAATGGGACATCCATTTTTGCACACGGAAATGATCACAAGGCTTACGGCGAAATTGTCTTGACACCGTAATTATAATATCCGTCCTTAAATTCTAAGAATGGAGTACTAAACTTTTTTTCTTTAAGTTATTTCATGTTCAGAGTGGTGAATATTGTTATTCACCAGTGTTTATTGCTAAAAGGTGACATATACCTGATTTTTCCCCACATTTAATAATTAATTCTTTAAAATGAACTGCTTTCTTTGTTTTATGCTATGCACAGTATCAGTACGTAAGTGTAAACTGCGTTAAGATTATAAGGACGCACGAACTTCTTTTTCTCTTTCGAACAAAATAAACGAATTTTTACTATGTCTAAATTCGTCTGACTGCAAATAATTCAGGGATTACCCTGTTATCTTAGTGTGAACACAGGTATCACAGCGTAGGTACCAGGGAAATATTGATTACCAGTAGAATATTTCAGTAAGAGTTCTGTGGCCACATTGAGTGGTCAACCGCTGATAAAACTGACTTAGACTGTGCAATAAGGTCCTATCATGGGAACAGGATTGAATTAAGTTTTTTACTTACTTATCCATAAGTATTGAAGTTCAAAGATTTTTGATTATTGTAACCTTTACATTTTTCACGAAACAAACAGTGGTTGCAAAATATATACGTATTCATTACTCGACCCTGATCTTAATTTTAAGATCAAAAGGATGGAGTAAAAGATGGAGGAAAAGGAAATATACCTCTTGATGCCACAATCGACTTTACTACAAAAGTCGAAGGGGAAAAGAATCCAGTGGATGGGGCACGTATCCCGTATGCGAGAAGAAAGGCGAAGGAAGGATTTTGGGGGAATCAACGACCAGACCCCCAGGACGACCTGGCTAAGGACCGAGCAGCCCTGGAGGTCTTACGATCGCTTCAGTCCCGGCCATATATTTTCTGCGATGTTTTGGAAAATCTTTCGCTATCTTTCTAGACGCGTTTTGTACAGTTGCTCGAAGTTAGGAATCCAACTCGGAGAACGAGTAAATTCTTTCGCTCCTGTACTTTGCGAGAAGGGAACGATTTTATGGTTTAGCTGGTTACTGAAGTGTGACTACATAGTCTTTGCGATATTCATTTATATCATCCAATGTGCCCCTCACTCTGAGTGGGCGAATGCTATATTAACTACTAGGAGGAAACAAAAGTAATGGAATTTGTTATTTTGCGTTTTTATCGAACTCTCCATGGAGAGTACTTTAGTGGCCCTCAAAGCATTGTCTATGTGCATAAATGCACTTGCCCCAACGCTTGTGCGGCCGCTGAAAATAGTTCTGGAACTCTTCCTGCAGGATACTGTTCAAAGCCGTTAACGTGTTTCCTTTCACGTCATCCATGTAATTTCATCGCTTTCCTGACAGAGTTTGTTTCATTGTGGAGAACCATAAAAGTCAGACGGATTCAGATCGGGCGAGTAGGGTGCATGAGGCGCAAGCACCACACTGTATTTTTGCCATGAAGTGTCGGGCCGTCAGAGCTGTGTGGGCTGGAGCGTCGTCATGGCGGGGCAACCAGTTCACACGAGTCAACAGTTCTGGCCATTTTCGTCGCACACTCACTCGGAATCTACGTAACCCATCCAGATAAAAATCTTGGTTCACTATTTGTCCTGGTGGAATAGACTCCTTGTGGACAATTCTGATGACATAAAAAAGAAAAATCAACATTGTTTTCATATTGGACCACACTTGACGTGTCGTGACATTAGATTTTTCCACTGGTTCGACACTTGCTTTGACTCTGGATCGTACCCGTAGAACCAGTAGCTTGAATAACTCTCAATCACAGCCACAGTTCCTGTAATAAAATTGAACTTCGTTCTTCAATTCGCGCCAAACATTCACTCGGTTTTCTCTTTGATCATTTGCGATCAACTGAGGAACAAATAATGCAGACACCTGGCCCATGTGCAAACCTTCGCTTAAAATTCGCTGTACCGTGCTCCAAGAAGTTATGGTTTCCTCAGAAATTAGGTCAATGGTCCTAACAGTCATCCTAGCAACGAACACATTTCATACAAGGAGAGATCATATTATTGATACCGTCACTGTAGAATGTTTGACTTTCTTGACGGAGCTGCAACCTCACTTCAGCCTGTACACTGCACTGGTTCGTCGCTATCGAAGTGAAATCCTCCAGGCTCTACCGTAACTTTTGGAAACAGATGACAATGAGATGGGCCCAAATCGGGACTGTACGTAGGATGATAGACGACTGTGACTGCAAGGCGTCCGATTGTTGCAGATGTCGCAGCGATCGTGTGTGGTCTAGCATTGTTACGCTGAAGGTAAGGGTATTCAACGTGTGGACGAGCTCCTGGAATTCGAAACTTGATTACAGCGCAATGTTTCTCACGCACCGACACAGTTACGTCACATACCACTACGCTGAATATTAGAATTTGGAGCGGTCTAGCGGCAGAGGGCTGAAAATATGTAATGAAGAATGAAAATATAGTATGTTAATAACGTCTTTTCTATTTAAAAACTAAGAGTTCCCACGTAAAATATTCGGAAATTTACTTTTCAGCAAACCCTCGTGCTTAACGCGAGTGATATTTCCTTCTGTTTCGAAGATAGAATAATAATTATAAAAAATTCTAATTTCCTTTAAGCATGGATTTTACGTGACACGATCAAACCTATGTTGCTCAAACTACCGTATCTTATCATTGAATTTACACTCTACTATGTTACCAGTCAAAATCGGTTAGTTATATACCTGAAATCCGGTTTCCCAGGACATAGCGGAGCAGGATGTGGAAAGGTGCCAAGGTCAATTACTGTTAGTTATACAGAAACACATACAACTTTATTGCTCAAACCAATACACACTTTTCTCTTAAAAACAACAAAAATCAGTTCGTGGCTCAGAACACAAGTAACTTCTCCAGAATAAGTTTAAATAATTGCTTTTAAAACACCAGGATTTAGAGTAACGGCTGAAGGCCTTACTTAAGTAAAATTACAATATCTTCTCGGCTAAAGGACGAAATAATACTTCAGAGCAAGACATTTGTCTTGATACCTAGGAGTGTCGATCTGTCACTAGTAAAGCTTAGACGAAACACAAATTTTGCTCATCTTTCACACCACTGTGCAGTTGTACATATTTAAATGTCGTAAATGCTGCCCTACTAAAATACCCTTCTACAGTCGTTGAAGGTCATGGTAGTGGTTTAATTTCAAACGTATGTCTAAATTGCAGCTTCGACGAACGTCTTTGCCATCTGTGACCTGTTGACTGGAAAGTCGATCACTCCAGGTATCGAAATAAATGTATTTACAACAGGCAGTAAAGTAGGCAGCTCCAGCTCATTTCCCGAAATACGGAACACAGCTGTTGCCCAGTGATGATCCAAAAGCAATACAAGCCGTGTTTACAGTAATTGCAGAGTTACGGTCTGTTACTAATTCTCCACGATACGGGCATGAAAGTATACATACATAGTATAATAATTTATTTATATGTATGTTCAACATGTCCTCCTACACAATGGATCGATTTCAAACGAACTGTCTGTAAGAACTATTGTGAAGGTAAGAATCTCTCAAAGAGACCAAACAGCCAGATTGTTTCATCCAGTATTTGAGAGAGAGAGAGAGAGAGAGAGAGAGAGAGAGAGAGAGAGCATTTATTGACTTGTAAAACCTTCTACGAGACTTTTTCTCTCTAACACCTCTACATTTTCGTTGTTCATGTAATGAAACTGCCACCGCAGAAATGACTTCTTAATTTATTACTTCCTTACTAATACATCTATCAGCATAACATTTTACGCACAGTATTCACATCGATCACTGGATGTACAAGCGAGGTTTTACCATTGTACGAGGCATATTTCAGGAGATATGACGTCATCAACGTTGAACTGCCTCAAAACTAAATTGCATGACGAAATTCATTGGAGATACAGGTGAAATATGTGTTCCAATACGTGCGAAACATCTGAAATGCATGTGAAATCTGCGTACGTGGGCAAGGCTAGAGTTGGAAAGATCCTCCTAAACCCTGGATCGATATCAACTAAACTTTGTACACATATTACTTGCTATCTCGATAGAGATACTGCTGGAGTAGGAATCAGCAGCCCCCTGTTTCGGTGGAGGTGATGAAGTGGAGAGAGAAGGGCGAAGGAAGAGATGGGCAGAGACACGGTGGAGGAGGAGGAGATATAAAAAGAGAAGGAAGGAGGCGATGGACAGTGAAAGAGAAGATGAAATGCACAGAGAGGCAAGAAGGTGATGGACAGGGAGATGTGAAAGATGGAGTAATTGATTTAAAATAAACATATAACCTTGAAACTTCGGGTACTCATTTAACTGATACATAAAAGCTTATGTCATCACTAGCTAGATTAAACAACGCCAAGACTGTGCAGTTTTGTTTACCATTACTGTTACTGTTGCTTCCCATAGAAACATGATTCATAGTACCGATCCAAGTATTTCGTGGAAATATAAAGGATAACAAATAAAGGACGGAACTTTAACGGAGCACCGTCACGCCGTTGTATCTTCTTGTGGTAACGCTGCTGTTTAACAGCTGGCACTGTCGGCGTTTGTTATTGAGTAGGCTTCATAAATCTCAGAACCTCGATTCCTCGAAAACGCCTGGAAGCGCATCATAATACAGCACCATCTGCTACGCCCATGATTTACATTCTTGAGGCAGATGGGCATAATGAGTGAATCGTTGGGGGTATGTTTCCCCTGTTGTTTGTAACGCCAAGTCAGGAGACATCCGTTAACGAAAGGTTTTGCTTCTTCTTCCTTCTTCAAGTGTTAGCCATTTGCCTGTTTTGTCATCTTGTTCGGTTCCTATGTTTGCTTTGTTGCCCTCACTATGTCTATACCTTATGGTCAGTAACTCAGTACTAGATTTGATTTGAATTATTCATTTATCCACGCATCATCTCGCAATGATATAGGATTGTCATCATAATACAATGACAGTAAATAACTGAAAGCGTACATACCAACAGAATATACAAGTATGGATTTATGAGGATAAGATAAGTGGTCGGATGTGGCATTCACGTCAAAACCATTCGGGCAGTTGCTGAAATGATTCAAGGAAATCACTCAAAATTATAATCAGTATGGCCGGACAGAGTAAACTTCAAAAATTAAATGCGTGTGTCTTACATGTGGCCGCGAAACCCCGCCTAGTGCGGGTCTTTACATTCGCTGCTACGTCAACGACGTACACTTTGATGATGATCACAACGACAACACACGAGCCCCGTCCCGAGAGGAGAAAATCCCCACTCCTACTGGGCCCCGTCATCGAGCCAACAAAACTGGCCACAAAATGACATCTTTATTCTTTTGATAAAATTAGCTGCAAATTATTTATCTCTTGCAGATGAATAAGTTCACAACAAGTTTCTTCCGGCATTACGAAATTACCAAGTGTTCCTGTTGACGTTACATATAATTTTATCCTAAGACTAGACAATCGTTCTATGAGAATATACC
Source organism: Schistocerca gregaria (assembly GCF_023897955.1). Taxonomy (NCBI): domain Eukaryota; kingdom Metazoa; phylum Arthropoda; class Insecta; order Orthoptera; family Acrididae; genus Schistocerca; species Schistocerca gregaria. Next base: position 787,589,263 of record NC_064921.1, read on the forward strand.
TTGTAGTATATTTGCGTTTAGATGGAGTGACGTCCGTAAATCATCTTGGAACGTTATTTCTTTTAGGTACTACGTTGTTAACGCAGGTCATGCGTTTACTTTCTCTAGAAATTTCGTGTTATTTCTTGACAGGTTAAATGACAGATCGTTCCAATGATACCTATGTTTACAAGCAAATTATATTTTAGGTATTCAGAGGTAATTTTGCCAGGGACCTTGATGTGGGCTATTGTTTTTTTTGTTCCTCATGTTGTAATCATCGCCTTTCTTTTATCCATTATGTCAATATTGTTTTCCGGATGATGCTTATTGTTGAGGTCTGTCTGTTTAGGATGCCATTCGGATATCTATTAGCGTGAGCATAGATTTCTAGTTCTTCCAACACGTTCATGGTTTGACCTTTCTGTTCTCGATGGACAATTTTCAAAGCGTTTTCTATTCTTCAGAAATTAAGAAATACAGACTCCAGTTTCAAGGTAAAATTTTATGTTTACCTAGGTTTCGATGCCAATAATGGTATCTTCTTCAGAACAAAAATGAAATTATTTTTAGAGCCAAACGTTGGCCATGTCTGAGCAAACGTAGCTCCGTCTACGTTTGTCTTAATGTTTTTATTTTTGACAGACATAATCTTATGACTATGCATCTTTATTCTGTTTTTATTTTATTCTGTGACATGGCCAACGCTTCGTCCTCAAAACAATTTAATTTTTGTTCTGAAGAAAATACGATCATTGGCTTCGAAACCTAGGTCAACTAATAAAATTGTACCTTGCTACTGAAGGATGAATTTCCTAATTTATGAACAATTCACTTTGCTGAAGTGCTGCAGTATGTTAAAGATTTGTTTTAGATTGTCTTCCCTGTATGATTTTTATTTTTGTATGTGTAGGTAAAATCTTGTGAGACGCCTCGCGTAACCCGCAGGACAGCACAGATAGTATAAATTGTGGAAAGATGCCAAAATAAGAGTCTGTCAGCTACACTCGAACATAGAACTCCATTATTTGATCAAACATTACAAGAGCTCCAAAAAAAAAAAAAAAAAAAAAAAAAACTTTTTAAACACACAGATTTAATCTTTGGGACTTAACTACCGGCTGAAAGCCCCTTTAATTTAAAAACGACGGAAGGCCAATAACTTAAAATGCAAGCATAATCAGCAATTTAGAAGGCAAACCGTATCTTAAAACAGTTCATTAGCTAGGCTGAAGTAAACAAGTTAAATTCAAATCGGCAGAAGCACTAACACTGAAAACTCCACAACATTTTTTTAAATACCAAAGGCCTTACATAAAACAGGTCTTTAATTTAGGCCGAAGGCCTTAAGAGTACAACAACTCAGACTGAAAATCGGCTGAAGGCCCAAAACTTAAAAATTCAACAACATCAAAACAGTTAAAATGCCGAAGGGCTTACATGACACAGTACTTTAAACTAGGCTGGAGGCCTCAAGAGCAAAACAGCTGTAACTTAAAAGAAAAGAAATCGGCTAAAAGCCATACAAGTACAAAAAAGAAGAACAATTAAAAAATATATACAGGGCAGTACATACAATGGCGCTCAGATGTTCAAGAGTCTGCCTGGAATTCAAACACTGACTCTCGCTTAGGTAAGACAAGCAGTCGGCCAACCATTTACGATCCGACGACAACCCAACCGACCGACAATCAACAGACCAATGACCAAGATTCAGTTCCGCTCCACACTTGCAACAAACCTCAAACGATGCCAACAGGAGAGACTGGAACAACAAGCAGAACCGATCACAGACTACCCATAAGCGGTGGACCATCCAGATACACGTCGCATAATCAGACGACCGACCAAACGGCCAAGCATGGTCTTTGCCACTCAAACGTGTGTGTCGGCAATCGTCGGGCGAGTGATGGCTATTGTGTCCTTCCCCGCTACTCCACGCCATCCGATCAATTCAGAGGCAGTATGCCGACAACCTTTAAATAAGTTGTCAGTCAAACAACATAAACTACACAGTTTCACGAACACTTGCACGAAGAACTAGACAATGCTAACGGCAGTGACCGAGGAAAACAAGGGCGAATCACGAGTTTGCATACACCGCCAACCCATAAGTGATCGCCGGCCAAATATACGTCGTCCGACAAGACGACAGACCGACAATCAACCCAAATCGTCTCCAATCGAAACACGTGTGTCGGCAGTCATCGGCGAGTGATGGGTATCCGCGCCTCCGTGCGCTGCATGCCCCACTGGGGATACAACGCGATTGCGCCAAACGACCAACTTCTCCACATCACCACGGAGACAGCACTAAAATAACTTTGCAGTAAACATCACAGGCTGCAAACAATTTCACAAACACTTGGACGAAGAACGCAACCAACGCTAAAGGCAGTGACTGTGCAATCAATAGGACGAACCACGAGTTGAGACACACACCGCCCACCCATAAACGATCGGCGAACAAATACAGATCGTCACGTAAGACGACCAACCGACGATCAACCAAAACCGTCCCCAGCCATGTGTGGCGGCTACGGTTGGGCAAATCACGGCTACCCGAACCTCACTGCCGCTCCAGTCCGAACTCCACTGCTGGCGCCTACCAACTGACTTCATTGCCCGGTCCCAACTGCACTGCTGGCGCGTTCCAACTCGTTCGACGACACACGATGACCAGGAAGTAATAGCAATCCAGCAAAGATAATACGGCAGGGTCTATATGGATAAGCGCCGCTGCTGCGGCTCACGGACAGGCAAGGCAGCAACTCAGTGACCCCAGTATTTTGAAAATTAACATAACGAGGTAAAAACAGGGTGTAAAATAAGAGATGGCACGAACACGAGTTACGCAAGGCTCAACTTGAATGGTTGATCTCGCAATCTCTCTGGTGTTCTTTAAATCTGATGTTAAACCTTCGTCCTGTTTGTCTGGGGTAAAGACTGTTGCGGTCGTTGCAGGCAATTTCGTATACACCTGGATTGAAAAAGACAAATAACTCGGTCTTTCCTAATCTCAGCTCTGTTTGTACGTTGTTGCTAGTGCGAAACGCTACTCGTATTTTTGTATTTTTTTTAACAACTTGTTACCGCTCACATAGTAAGTCCCAACCGTCCAAATATGAAGTCAGTGTCTTAAGTGCTGCACTACTTCATTCGGTTGGTCCCTATCGTGCAGTGTCCTACGATTTACACACAATTTTCACCATATAACTTATAATATGACACAGTTTTGGCGTGATCTCTCAATTTTTGTTTAGTACTTAGTAACCTGTTCATTCATGGTCTTGTTTGTTTTCTGAGTCGATTTTGTCGAGTATATCACTTGGCAGTAATATTTATAAACGAAATTTTACAGTGTCTTCGCTGTCACCTATAAGAAGATGGTCATTAGTAAAGAGGGCTGCAGTTAGGTAAATTATTTAGTTAAAGTTTTGGGTGTAATTACTCACTCTAGAGAGTGTCTCAATATAACATCAATACAGACATTAAAAGACGTGGGACGCAAACTACATCCTTGCCGTAACCTTAGATGAGGGGGGTTGATACTTTAGCGTTCTCTTTTCCAGCGGTGTGATTCTGGCGTCTTGAGACATTTGCTCGATTACTCTTAGTAAGTGCCGTGAAGTGACCTCTCCTGCCAAGTATTTCATACAACGTTCTACTGTCTACGCTATCAAAGGCTTCCACGTAGTAAATGCCAGATGTGTTTCTCTATTAAATTCTACGCGTTTTTCTGTTATTTGTCTGATGATAAATGTGTCTTCTGAACGGGCTTTGTCCTTCATGAATCCAGTTTCATCCTCCAGCAACACATTTCGTAAGATTAGCGCACACCTTAGCGTTATCATCTTATTATTTAAGGTACAGTCAGTGTCGACAACTGAAACCTTGCATGCCGATTTTAAGAGATGTTAATTACAGTGATAAAAAATGAAAAAGAAATAGAAAAATGAAAACGAAAAGTACTAAAATACGTTCGACAAGTGGGACCGTTCCCCTGCTGGCCGCCCTTTGAGAACTTCAGCATCAATGACGTCAAACTACAGTGACTAACAAGGGGAGGCCGCCAATTGTGAAATTCAGATTCGATTCATACTGCGCATAATAAAAGCTCATGGCCAGAGGTGCAATGTGGCAAAGTACCAAGACGCAGTTCTCAGCCGTTGTCGAGAAAATTGACAGTTAAAAGAAACAGTTGCTGTGAAACACTCTCTACGATTAATAATTTTCTTCAGCGTCGTGGCGCAGGGGTAAGCACTCGTGTTCGTAATTATTTGTTTTTTGTAATTCAAATGTATACACACATATATATATAATTCCCGGCAATCAGTTGCAACAATTATGCATATAATAAGTTGAAAGTCGTTTGTCGTGGAAAAATAATGCTTGAAATAAAACACAATATCGCAAATAAAATTCAAGTGGATACAATTTATTGATAAGTTCGGTATACACTCGCACATAATTATCAATTAGTGACCAGAAGTAGCTGGAGTATCGCACGAACCAGAGTGGTAGTTGTCATAGAAACACGGAAAGCGCAAAACAGCACGACATAGAGCGCATCGTCGATTTCATTAATATCTATCAGTTCCTCATCATGAACGAGGGTGTTTTAGGCGAGCATTTACAGCGTATTCTGGAACATTTCTTTCCCAATTACCATGGCTTCTTCGTTGATTGATGATGACGGTTCTGCTGCGATGCGATTACTGTTACGAAGGAGGCTTTCAAAATACACTAACGCATCTTCAATTGTTATTTCGCCACTTCACTGTATATAGAATCTTCTTCGATCACGTCATTTTCATGCGAAGGGCCCGGATCGCTCTCTAATTGTAACGCCTCCATTTCTCTGTTTGTTTAACAGGGTGTACCAAAGCTCTCCCGTCCGCACTGATTTTCGACGATGTTATAAGTTTCGCTAGGGACCGCATCTACCTTCTTTTGAAGTTAGCAGGCAACTACGCTGTTATGCGACGGCTCGTTTCGGCCCATTCAACATCCGTCCTTCAAGTGTAACGAGCGAGTAACGGAGTTTATATTTGATACCTGCCACAGCAAATTTGTGTTCGTGGGGTCTCTATTATAATTCGAACGTTTGACTTACACTATACGTATTCGTTTCGGAATATCGTTTCTACGTCTTCCGTTAACTATACGTAGTAAACATTATGAAGACAATAACATTTGTGAAATATAACTTTGTTTGCGGAAAACATAATGATGTTCGAAGTCGCCACTTTTTCTACGACAAACCACTTTCAACAACTTATTATATGCATAATTGTTGCAACTGATTGCCGGGAATTATATGGCGACCTTCGGATTACGAACCCCAGCGCTTACCGCTGCGCCACGAAGCTGTAGAAAATTTAATCCTAAAGAGTATTTCACCGCAACGGTTTTTTTTCACTGTCGATTTTCTCGATAACGGCTGCGAAGTGCATCTTGGTGCTTTGTCACATTACACCTCTGGCCATGAGCTTTTATTATGCGCAGTATGAATCGCATCTGAATTTCACAATTGGCGGCCTCCCCTTGTTCAGAGACGCGCGTCTGCTGCTGACTCTCAAGTGAACCCTGCGTAGAGACTGGCCTGAGGAATGCGCTAATTGCATACTCCTCCACTCGCTGTGAGGTCACGCTGCGTGGTGGGCGTGTGCGTCACTGGAGTCGCTGGAGCGACGATAGGAGCAATGCGGTGATATGAGCGGGAGATCGCTTTGTTCGTGCTGATAATACCTTCATTAACTGCACAACGTATTTGCCAAGTGCTCGTAATTAAGGATGATATAAGAGGGCGAAAGGACTTTGACAGAATACTGAAAGTAAGTCGAAACCAGAAACCTAGAGCAGATGACAATAACTCAGAATTATTGAGAGCGTTTGAAAAGCCAGACGTGACAAAACTATTGCACGTTGTGTGCAAGGTATATCAGATAGTAAGATGAATGCAGTAGCTCCATTTCCAAGTAGGCGAGGGCTGATACGTTTGATTACTACAGACCCTAGCAAGCGACATACCCAAAATGCTTTATACTTCAGTCCATTGTCTTGGATGTTCTTCTTTGTGCAACTATGCTACAGAAACTTTTATTTCCCGTAATTCTAAGCTCATCTTTCTCAGGAATGAATTCAAACGTAGCATTCAGTCGTTTTAATCTTGCGTACGTAGCCATGTACACGACTGGAAAATATGAAATTTATCTACTGTAAAATTTTGTAATTTCAAAGCAGCGTTCTTCCTACCTTCTCTGTGTTTAAAATAAGGTAGTACGAAGAAGAGAAAGTTCCTTTCGGTAACAGATTAGCAATCCAACAAATTGTGACCGGCTTACTCTTCGCGGTCCATCTCATAATTATTCAAGAAAGTGAGGACAAACTATAACAGTCAGTATATAAGCGACAGGTCTTGAACTCTGAATTTAATTTAAAGATAGAAACTATCAACAGCGAAGTAACAACTTTGCTAGGAAACGAACCTTGATACCAAAACCCGGCAGGAATATATATATATATATATATATATATATATATATATATATATATATATATTGTGTCTAAGAACCTACTTAAGTGTGAGGATACTTTAAATATACAGGTATTAGATTCTATTATCCATTGCTCCACCGGCAAAACAAAGGTGATTGAGACATTTTTCCGTTAACACGTATTCCTTCTTCGTCCGTCCAGTTAAATAATCTGAAAACATCTCTACTTCTGATGGGAGTGTTTATCTGAATTCTGTATTTCCCTTCATTCATTTTTGGTATTTCTGAAGACAGATTTTTTGTTGAAACTGAAGTAAAAATTTTTTAGTGGCTGTAAATCCTAGAAGAACTGGTAATTCTAACGGTTGTTTCATTCTACAGTTGAGGGATTCATTGTGCTGTTTCTAAGACCAACTGGTTCAGCTGGTTCAATTAAGTGCTTTGACGCCAATGACATGAATTCTCTACGTGATTGGTGGTACTTTCAGTGAACATCCTGTACATTACTGAAACAAGATTGTTGGGTCCGCAGTACTGTCATATGTCTTGCCTGTCTTTGTCGTTCATGTGACCCGGCACCAGAATGTACCTGAAATCACTCATTCCTTTCGTGTTCGATTTCTTTGGTGACCAGCATGTATCTATGCTACAATATACAAAATTAGGGCGAGCTTCCAAAGAGATATACAGTTGTATATCAGTTACCAGGAACACTGTCTCCACCATACCACGAACATTATATTCGGCGTCCCATGAACCATAACTCTTGGAAACTAACGTGGAACCAGAATATAATGATCTAACAGTACTAGAGAGTTAATTAGCCTGTTTGTGCTGTTCTCTACCGTTTCGTTTTTTCGACTGTGAGTTAATCACACCACGGTATGTCATTTTCACCTGTCATCAACGTGAATTGTTTATACTTGCATCATATCGCTTTAATAATAATATGAGCGACTTGTATATTGTTGTACTGGCTGTATGGTATGTTCGGCACACGGCAACAACATAAGATGACACATGAAAGGACTGGTTCCTTACTTAACAAGCACTCAACGGAGTGACTTAATACTTTAAAGAAAATTAAACGCACGTGGATGAACTGACGTATTTCTCGTAATAGGAGAATAAGTAATTTAAATAAAGGAACCGAATGCTAATAGCTCGAGTTTCCTTGGTCTGAAGGCTTAATTAACTCTACTTCCGTTTCTTTAAAGCTCTTAAGACGGTGCGACAAATCTGAGCAAATGTAATTACTCGACTAGTTGCTCTTTAAGCATGAAGATGACAACACGGCCGTTGGCAGAATGCCAGCAGTTCATTCTCAGATTTCCCGACCACTTGCTACATTATAATCTCGTAAAAAGGCTGCAACAATCTTCCAGGCAGTTCTTATATTTTACTCACACGAATAACCACGTTTTCCACTTTCTATCAAACAAGGTAAAACTGAGTTGCTTCATAACCACGTTGTTGCCGGCTGTTCCTATTAAAACGAAGCACGAGTCATTTTAGTAACAAATTAATGAATGCTATGCACTTGCAGCCGTCTGGAAAACATAAAAATTTCTCGTAACCGCAAACAGTTACATCCACTATTGGGCAGTGGTTTACAAATCAAATTTTAATGTGCTTTCCTCAACCCGTTTTTCAGTCCTTCTTCCTCATTTTCTCCTGATCCCCGTTTTCTCGTGATCCCAGCGCTGTCAGTGCATGTGTACGTAAGTAGCAGCTTTCTTTGTTTCAATATAGCTAGAAGGTTTGTGTAAAAAACAACTGGAAAGTTATATCATTCGTTCTGTTTCTCAATGATAGATATCCACACGTTGGTCTCGGAACCACTCTATGTGAACATCATCGGAATAACTGCGATTCTTTTAATAGTTTCCACAACAAAACTCTGTCTCGAAATCTGGCAGAATACCCACGGATATGTAAAACACAGCAGCGACAAGAGGCAATCAACACTTCACTGCACAATAACAATGGTGATATCACGGATAACGGCACTACTACAGCAGAGTTCCCAAACCCGGTTCACGAAATTCTTTCATCAAAGGAGATGAAGTAAATATCCTCACGAAGTAATGCCTGCTATCGACGGGGGATGCCAAATTGATTCCATATTCTTAGCTTTCCCAATGGCTTTCGACCCGCATGTGAAACCTAATCGAAATGCCTACCAATGGAGTGTTGACTCAGTTGTGTGGCTGGACTCGTGAATTCCTATCAGGAAGATCACAATTCGTGATAACTGATGGAAAGTTACAGAGTAACACAGAAGTTTTAATTGCGATCCACATCGATGTATTATAGGCCTTCTGCCGTCCCTGATCTACATAAATGACACAGGAGACAATCTGTACAGCTCTCTTATATACTTTACAACTCATGCTGTTATTTACCGCCTTGTAAAGTCATCAGATGAAAAATACCAATAAAGCAGACCTGCTTACTTAACTTTGAGGAAGATAGATGTTCTTCACAGGTCAAATACAGACACATAGCGCAAAATGCCAGGCAGTTATATCAAGTGATTAGATAGAAAGGCAGTACCAAGCAATGAAGGTAAAGGTAGATGGTGGAAGAAAAGTAAGAGTTAAAGGTGGAAGAAATAGATTGTTGTTGTTGTTGCTGTAATCTTCAATCAAACAAAATGTTCAAATTTGTGTCAATTTCTAAGGGTCATCGGTCCCTAGACTTACACATTACTTTAACTTATGCTAAGAACAACATACACACACACGCCCGAGGGAGGACTCGAACCTCCGCAGTGAGAGGCTGCGCAGTCCGTGGCATGGCTCTAACCGTGCGACCACTCCGTGCGGTAGTGTTCAGTCCAGAGACTGGTTTGATGCAGCTCTCCATGACACTCTATCCGGTGTAAGCCTCTTCGTTTCCGACTAACTACTGCTACTAAACACTTTTGAATTTGCTTAGTGCACTCATCTCTTGGTCTCCCTCTACGACATTTACCCTCCACCCTTCCCTCCAAAGCTAAAATGGTGATCCACTGATGAATCAGAACATGTCCTACCATCTACGTCCTAGGGAGATATCACAGTTACGTAGAAGCAGGGGACATCGTTCCTGAAGTAAGTCGTACAGTATAAATCTTAAGAAAAAGAGTCATGAGGTATATTGGACGCAAGAAGGTGAACCCGTAGAAAGTTGTCTTAGACAAACTGGTGAGTCAGAAACAGAAGGGGACGCTTTATTTCTATGTTATTTAACGGCTTCAGTTGAATTTAGATTGTGTACACGTTGTAAATAACGTTTAGTTCGCTGTTGTACTGTATCACTGCTACCTTCACAATTTTCAGAGTGTGCCACATTGAATTGACAAAATTCTGAATCTTCAAATGCTATTAAAGTAATATAGTGTTTCTTCACTCTATCTTCTAAGACATGGAGCGGTGTCAGGATTGCCTCGTGTGTTCCTACATTTTTTGTGAATCCAAACTGTTCTTCTACACGAAAGCCTTCTACCAGTGTCTCCATAGCTCTGTATTTAGCCATGATAACTTATTAAACTTGCAATTCGGTCATATTCACTCCTGGTCAGCATCAGCCTTTATTCGTATTTGTAATGCCACATTTCTTCTTTAAGTCTGCACACCAGGCGGAATAGTATTGTCCTCTTCCAAGAACGTCAACAATTCTGAGAGAATGTCATTTATTACGGTTGCTTTGTGGCGTCTTCGGTCTTTCAGCACTCTGAAATAACCTTCTGGGAGTATCGTGTCTAACATCTGATCAACTTGGATTCCGTAAAAACGTAGGAACACGCGAGGCAATACTGACCCCAAGACTTATCTTAGAAGATAGGTTATGGAAAGCAAACCTACATTTACAGCATTTCTAGACTTAGAGAAAGATTTTGACAATGTTGACTAGGATATTCTCTTCAAAATGCTGATGGTAGCAGGTGGAAATACAGGGATCGAAAGGCTATTCACAATTTCTACAGAAAGGAGATGGCAGTTATAAGAGTCGAGGGGCATGAAAGGGAAGCAGTGATTAAGAAGTGAGTGAGACAGGGTTGTAATCTACCTCAGATGTTCTTCAATCTATATATTGAGCAAGCAGCAAAGGAAAAAATAGAAAAAAACTGGAGTAGGAGTTATAATTCAGGGAGAATAGATAAAAACCTTGAGGTTTGCCGATGACATTGTAATTCTGTCAGAGACAGCAAAGAACTGGGAAGAACAGTTGAACGGAATGGACAGTGTCTTGAAATATAACGTGCACATCAACAAAGTCAAAACGAAGATACTGGAGAGCAGTTGAATTAAATACTGTGATGCCGAGGGAGATTATTAGCAAATCAGACACTTAAAGCAATTGATTAGTTTTGCTATTGGTGCAACACAATAACTGACCATGGTCGAAGTAGAGAGGATATAAAACGATGGCAAGAAGAGGAATTTGTTAACATCGAGGACAGATTTAAGTGTCACGAAGTCTTTTGTGAAAGTGTTTGTATGGAGTGTAGTCATGTATGGAAGTGAAAGATGGACGATAAACAGTTTAGACAAAAAGTGAATCGAAGTTTTGAAATGTGGTAGCAGTGACTTCTGTAAAATATCTGGGAGTGTGCGTGCGGAACGATATGAAGTGGAATAATCATATAAAAGTAATTGTTGGTAAGGCGGGACCAGGTTGAGTTTCATTGGGAGAGTCCTTAGAAAATGTAGTCCATCAACAAAGGAGGTGGCTTACAAAACACTCATTCGACCTATATTTGAGTATTGCTCATCACTGTGGGTTGCGTGCCAGGTCGGGTTGATGGAGGAGATAGAAAAGATCCAAAGAAGAGAAGCGCGTTTCGTCACAGGGTTATTTGGTAACCGTGATAGCGTTACGGAGATGTTTAGGAAACTCAAGTGACAGGCCTTGCAGGAGAGGCGCTCTGCATCGCGGTGTAGCTTACTGTCCAGGTTTCGAGAGGGTGCGTTTCTGGATGAGGTATCGAATATATTTCTTCCCCCTACTTATACCTCCCGAGGAGATCACGAATGTAAAATTAGAGACATTCGAGAACGCAAGGAGGCATTCCGGCAGTTGTTCTTCCCGCGAACCATAAGCGAATAACAGGAAAGAAAGGTAATGACAGTGGCAGTTAAAGTGCCCTCCGCCACACACCGTTGGGTGGCTTGCGGAGTATAAATGTTGATGTAGATGTAGAATAAAGCTGAGAATTTGATGTATAGATCATTTAGGAGGAGCTGAACAGAATATGAGAGAAGAATTTGTGACACAACTTGAGTAGAAGAAGGGAATCGGTTGCTAGGACAAGTTCTGAGGCATCAGGAAATCATCAGTTTAGTATTGGAGGTAAGCATAGATTGTAAAAACCGCAGAGGGAGACCAAGAGACGAATATACTAAGCAGATCATAGGGATGTAGTTGCACCAATTAGTCGGAAATGAAGAGGTTTGCACAGGATAGAGTTGCATGGGGAGTCGCATCAAACTAGTCTCTGGACTGAAGACCACAACAACAACAATCTATTTATTTCACCTTCCACTCTTACCTTTTCTTCCATCATCTACTCTTACTTTCATTGCGCGGTACTGGGTTACCATCTAGACTTGATATTCATATAATTGCTTGACTTTTTTCCCCATGTTTCCCCATGTTTCTATGTTTTCGCTGTGAGCAACACCCATCTTTCTCAAGGATAATGAAGCAGGTCTTCTTTGCTTAGCGTTTCGGAAACATGTTAAGGTGACGCTACTGTGTCAACTCTAAAGAGGCACAAATAGTAATTCGCCTCTTTGTATGAACACACACTGGGGTGAGATAAACGTCTAGGACAGCTCTTTGCACTAACAGGTAGCGAGACGAGTGATGTGTCTCACTCGACGCTCTTCGGATTCATTCGGGCAATCAGATGCATTGCCACCACAACTCGTTTCACAGTAGTTACATTTCGACAGTCGCTAGTCTCCTGGGCCTCATATCGGTCGAGTGGAGGTAATTTTTTATTGGATGTCTCCCTATTAGATTACGTACTCTCTACATTCAGGTTGTAGCTATTTCCGGTAAGATTACTAGTTGCTGAAGCAACACATTCCTTTTACAGTGGGCTGCAGTCACTTCAGAGGAGCTTCTCATTCCTGATGACGTGGTTGTTTGCAACAAATCCTTTCATTTTTCTTCCGCATTCTGACTGAAACCGGAAATTAGAATTTTGTGAATGGTGAGGAGTCCTGTCGCCAGTATATACGCATTCCATCGGAATGTGTGCCCCCATTGTGTAAACATCTTCGCCTTTCAGCTGGTAGTAAGGCAGTTAGACTATCAGCTACTGCTATTTTGACTCATTCTTCAAAGTTCCTTCTTTATTTGTAGCTGTTTTGGAGTTCAGTGTTGATTAAAAGCTCTCATTGTTCACGTATTTGTTTTGTAAAAAAATATTTTTTGTGACGGTGCAGCTTTCCATCACGTTTTGTTCCCATAAAGCTGCAATTTAGGGACTTCTTTCTCACTCGCCATATGTTTAAATAATATCACGGCTTGCAACAGGCTACCATATTCTCCCTTGCACTGTTTGATTGTGCCAGTTTCCATAAATATTTTCCTCATTCCTTAGCACACCCGGTTTCATTCATGTATTACACGATTTTCAACAGCTACGTCACTCAACCGAAACTGATGGTTCCTGCAACGTTATAGCCGCTTTAGATCGCCCATAATTAAACACTGGATTCAAAGTTTTCTATCTGTACTCAGAAATATAGTTAATTGTGTCTCTGAAGCTAGCTCATAGCTGTTACAAATTATACACTCTTCACCAACATGTGTGTGGCACCGACAATTTCTAAAGGTAAGACTCCATTCATGTTAAAAGCTCTTGAGTGTACTTTCTCAAATTCATTTTCTGGGCTAAATAATCATTCTTACAAGTAATTATCGGTAGCGATAGACCGTGTTCCGTTGCGCTTATATTGTGAAAGTTAAGTGTTGTCGCCACATGGTACAGTCAGATGTGTAATTGAACAGGCCTGCAGGGTAAACGGTTTAAGGCACATTAATAAAAGAAAACGTGGTCGGTAGTAGGCTGTAATGTAGACGATATTTATTTAAATCATGAGATTGGCTGATGTCGACGGCTTGACTTATTCGGGCACCTCACTTTAACATACTACCTTAGGGTACAAAATTCCTACTTACTTGTGTAATATCACTTGTTACGTACACACCGTAAATGACAATACGTAATATTACACAGGTAAGTAGGAATTTTGCACGGCGAACTACTACCTTAATGTGAGGTGTTTGAAAACGAAAGTCATCAAAATTACCTTATCGCAAGATTTAAATATATGTCGTCTACATTGCAGTCTACAATGGAACATGTTTTCTTTTGCTAGGCATTTTGAGGCTGTAGATCCCCACAAAAACTAAATAATAAGCAAATCAATATTAATTCTACTTTAAGTAGAATGTATAGACAACAGCTTGCTCTCAACAAGCATGCTTCTCCAACTATGAATTTTTTTCCGCCGTCCCTCCTACGTCATTCTGCATTTTCTGTAAATGGAATTTTTAAGACATCTTTATTCCATTTCCCTCTTTCGATTGCTGTGTTTCCACATTTTATCGTTTCTCCTATCAAGTTTCATTACATTATTTGTCATCCCAATTGAATGCTATCAGTACGTAGTGCAATAGTCACGCAAACTAAGAAGTACTTCTGAAACGGAAACAAAGTTAAGGGAAGAGATAAATTTTTAATTTGTTGTTTGGTGATGACATCGTAATTGTGTCAAGCAACACCGTAGAACTTAGAACTACAGTTAAAAGAAATGGACAACTTCTTGGAAAAGTTGTATAAAATGAATGTCAACAACTGGGGAACACGAGTAAGAGTATCAAGTTGATTCAATCAGGCGATGCTGAGGAATCTACATTCGGAAACGAGACACTGAAACTAGTTATAGCTTGAGTCGTAAAATAAGAAGTGAGGAGGATGAATGCGGTCAATAGAAAGACAATCGTTCCTGAAAACGCTAATTTTGTTAAAATTCGTCATAATTTGAGCGTTAGGAAGCTCTTTCTGAAGGCATTTGGCTGTAGAGCCGCGTTCTACGAAAGTAAAACGTGAACGATAAACAAATAAAATGGAAAGAGCATATTTATAATAAGGTTCAACAGAAGAATGATGAAGATTAGATGGATAGATCGGATAAATGAAGATTACGTTCTGAATCAAATTAGCTAAAAGAAGGGATTGGTTGGAAACAAATTATGAGGCGTCGTAAATAACTAAACTGGTAATGGAGAGAAGTGTGGAGGGGAGGGTAAAAATTGGAGACCCAGTACAAGCAACGACTAAAGGTGAGAGGATGTTCCTGGTAGTGTGAAAGCAGAGTTGAAGATTCTTTCGGAGAATAGGTTAGCCTGTAGAACTGCATCAACCCAGTTTTCCGGCTCAGGCACACAATAGAGATCCACCAAATTTATTAGGATTGCAGTATGTGGTACTAGAAGAAACAAGAGAGTGTGATGAGCTCCTTTAATAAAGTTGTTGCTAATTTCCCGGTACATGACTTCACGTTCCTTGCTGTAATGGAAAGAACAAGCGGAGACGGGCATCAATGATTGATTACGGCGTCAACTGCCGTGCCGGATGTGTTATCGACGTATGACTAATGTAGCGCAAGCAATGATTCGCACGCGTCGCTGAGTTCGCAGCAAATCACAGAGGTCCGGCCAGCAGATGTGGGTCAATAGAGTGACAAGCGCAGCGGTAATTTATCAGGGAATAGAGAGGATATCTGCGATAGGGGACAGTATTTATGTCGTCCAAGCGACGCGGAATTGAATTGTGAGTTGCGCGTGCTGCCATAACAGCCAGAACCAAAGGCCACTGCCAAATAAGTCCCAGTGATAAATTCTGAGTTTTTTCAGCTGTCGGTGTGCTGCAGTAATGGAGTGGCATAATGTTTACGTCAGCACCGCCACGTGCTCATATTTCAGTTTATCAAACAGTGGAATGCTCCAGTGGCGTTGTTTCGGCCTATGGTCTATGCAGCTCTCCATGCTACTCTACATCTCTGAATAACTACTGCAAACTGCATCCATTTTAGACTGTTCACTGTGTTCCTGGCTGGTTCTCCCTCTACAATCTTTACCCCAAACACCTCCCTGTGTTGCGAAACTGTCAATTCTTTGTTGCCTCGGGAACTTTCTTTTACAGAACCCAATCTTTTAGTCAAATTATGGCATAAATTTCTTTCCCCCTTAATCGATTAAGTACTTACGCGATCTATCCATTTAACCTTCAGCATAATTATGTAGCACCACATTTCTTAGGTTTCTGGTATCTTTTTGACTAAACTGCTAAACACATAGGTTTATTTTTCACACAAGGCTACACTGCAGACAAATACCTCCAGAAAAGACTTTGTAGCACTAAAATTTTCATTTAATGATACTTAATTCCTATTTTCCAGAAAAGCTTTAGTTGTTATTGCCAGTCTGCATTTAATACCCTCTCCACTTCGACTATCGTTATTTATTTTGCTGCCCAAATAGCAAAACTCATTTCCTGGTTTTTGTATCATATTTCCTACTCTGAGTCCTTCATCATTGCCCAATTTAAATCGGGTGCCTTCAATTATACTTGTTTTACGTGATGTTGTGTTTCGTCTTGTTAAGTCCTTTCAATGCATTATCCACTATGAGCAAACTCTTTTTTCCATTCTTTTCCCTTCTCTTACATTATTAGAATGTCATCGGAAAAATTCAAAATTCCTCTCTCCTAACTTTAATTGTTTTTACAAAGTTCTGTTTGGTTTCCTTCAGTTTTTGCCAGTGCACAGAAGGAATACTCCCTTCTCGCAACCGCATTGCATCCCTTTCTCGTCATTCGGCTGTTGTAACTGCAGTTTGCTGTGAAAATTGTAAATAGCCTTTTTTCCCTTGTATTTTGTACATATTTACCTTAAAAATCCTACAGCTCGAGCGGCACAGCAAGGTAATCGAATTAGGTTATTAATAACGCTAGTCTCCTGGGCCTCATATCGGTCGAGTGGAGGTAATTTTTTATTGGATGTCTCCCTATTAGATTACGTACTCTCTACATTCAGGTTGTAGCTATTTCCGGTAAGATTACTAGTTGCTGAAGCAACACATTCCTTTTACAGTGGGCTGCAGTCACTTCAGAGGAGCTTCTCATTCCTGATGACGTGGTTGTTTGCAACAAATCCTTTCATTTTTCTTCCGCATTCTGACTGAAACCGGAAATTAGAATTTTGTGAATGGTGAGGAGTCCTGTCGCCAGTATATACGCATTCCATCGGAATGTGTGCCCCCATTGTGTAAACATCTTCGCCTTTCAGCTGGTAGTAAGGCAGTTAGACTATCAGCTACTGCTATTTTGACTCATTCTTCAAAGTTCCTTCTTTATTTGTAGCTGTTTTGGAGTTCAGTGTTGATTAAAAGCTCTCATTGTTCACGTATTTGTTTTGTAAAAAAATATTTTTTGTGACGGTGCAGCTTTCCATCACGTTTTGTTCCCATAAAGCTGCAATTTAGGGACTTCTTTCTCACTCGCCATATGTTTAAATAATATCACGGCTTGCAACAGGCTACCATATTCTCCCTTGCACTGTTTGATTGTGCCAGTTTCCATAAATATTTTCCTCATTCCTTAGCACACCCGGTTTCATTCATGTATTACACGATTTTCAACAGCTACGTCACTCAACCGAAACTGATGGTTCCTGCAACGTTATAGCCGCTTTAGATCGCCCATAATTAAACACTGGATTCAAAGTTTTCTATCTGTACTCAGAAATATAGTTAATTGTGTCTCTGAAGCTAGCTCATAGCTGTTACAAATTATACACTCTTCACCAACATGTGTGTGGCACCGACAATTTCTAAAGGTAAGACTCCATTCATGTTAAAAGCTCTTGAGTGTACTTTCTCAAATTCATTTTCTGGGCTAAATAATCATTCTTACAAGTAATTATCGGTAGCGATAGACCGTGTTCCGTTGCGCTTATATTGTGAAAGTTAAGTGTTGTCGCCACATGGTACAGTCAGATGTGTAATTGAACAGGCCTGCAGGGTAAACGGTTTAAGGCACATTAATAAAAGAAAACGTGGTCGGTAGTAGGCTGTAATGTAGACGATATTTATTTAAATCATGAGATTGGCTGATGTCGACGGCTTGACTTATTCGGGCACCTCACTTTAACATACTACCTTAGGGTACAAAATTCCTACTTACTTGTGTAATATCACTTGTTACGTACACACCGTAAATGACAATACGTAATATTACACAGGTAAGTAGGAATTTTGCACGGCGAACTACTACCTTAATGTGAGGTGTTTGAAAACGAAAGTCATCAAAATTACCTTATCGCAAGATTTAAATATATGTCGTCTACATTGCAGTCTACAATGGAACATGTTTTCTTTTGCTAGGCATTTTGAGGCTGTAGATCCCCACAAAAACTAAATAATAAGCAAATCAATATTAATTCTACTTTAAGTAGAATGTATAGACAACAGCTTGCTCTCAACAAGCATGCTTCTCCAACTATGAATTTTTTTCCGCCGTCCCTCCTACGTCATTCTGCATTTTCTGTAAATGGAATTTTTAAGACATCTTTATTCCATTTCCCTCTTTCGATTGCTGTGTTTCCACATTTTATCGTTTCTCCTATCAAGTTTCATTACATTATTTGTCATCCCAATTGAATGCTATCAGTACGTAGTGCAATAGTCACGCAAACTAAGAAGTACTTCTGAAACGGAAACAAAGTTAAGGGAAGAGATAAATTTTTAATTTGTTGTTTGGTGATGACATCGTAATTGTGTCAAGCAACACCGTAGAACTTAGAACTACAGTTAAAAGAAATGGACAACTTCTTGGAAAAGTTGTATAAAATGAATGTCAACAACTGGGGAACACGAGTAAGAGTATCAAGTTGATTCAATCAGGCGATGCTGAGGAATCTACATTCGGAAACGAGACACTGAAACTAGTTATAGCTTGAGTCGTAAAATAAGAAGTGAGGAGGATGAATGCGGTCAATAGAAAGACAATCGTTCCTGAAAACGCTAATTTTGTTAAAATTCGTCATAATTTGAGCGTTAGGAAGCTCTTTCTGAAGGCATTTGGCTGTAGAGCCGCGTTCTACGAAAGTAAAACGTGAACGATAAACAAATAAAATGGAAAGAGCATATTTATAATAAGGTTCAACAGAAGAATGATGAAGATTAGATGGATAGATCGGATAAATGAAGATTACGTTCTGAATCAAATTAGCTAAAAGAAGGGATTGGTTGGAAACAAATTATGAGGCGTCGTAAATAACTAAACTGGTAATGGAGAGAAGTGTGGAGGGGAGGGTAAAAATTGGAGACCCAGTACAAGCAACGACTAAAGGTGAGAGGATGTTCCTGGTAGTGTGAAAGCAGAGTTGAAGATTCTTTCGGAGAATAGGTTAGCCTGTAGAACTGCATCAACCCAGTTTTCCGGCTCAGGCACACAATAGAGATCCACCAAATTTATTAGGATTGCAGTATGTGGTACTAGAAGAAACAAGAGAGTGTGATGAGCTCCTTTAATAAAGTTGTTGCTAATTTCCCGGTACATGACTTCACGTTCCTTGCTGTAATGGAAAGAACAAGCGGAGACGGGCATCAATGATTGATTACGGCGTCAACTGCCGTGCCGGATGTGTTATCGACGTATGACTAATGTAGCGCAAGCAATGATTCGCACGCGTCGCTGAGTTCGCAGCAAATCACAGAGGTCCGGCCAGCAGATGTGGGTCAATAGAGTGACAAGCGCAGCGGTAATTTATCAGGGAATAGAGAGGATATCTGCGATAGGGGACAGTATTTATGTCGTCCAAGCGACGCGGAATTGAATTGTGAGTTGCGCGTGCTGCCATAACAGCCAGAACCAAAGGCCACTGCCAAATAAGTCCCAGTGATAAATTCTGAGTTTTTTCAGCTGTCGGTGTGCTGCAGTAATGGAGTGGCATAATGTTTACGTCAGCACCGCCACGTGCTCATATTTCAGTTTATCAAACAGTGGAATGCTCCAGTGGCGTTGTTTCGGCCTATGGTCTATGCAGCTCTCCATGCTACTCTACATCTCTGAATAACTACTGCAAACTGCATCCATTTTAGACTGTTCACTGTGTTCCTGGCTGGTTCTCCCTCTACAATCTTTACCCCAAACACCTCCCTGTGTTGCGAAACTGTCAATTCTTTGTTGCCTCGGGAACTTTCTTTTACAGAACCCAATCTTTTAGTCAAATTATGGCATAAATTTCTTTCCCCCTTAATCGATTAAGTACTTACGCGATCTATCCATTTAACCTTCAGCATAATTATGTAGCACCACATTTCTTAGGTTTCTGGTATCTTTTTGACTAAACTGCTAAACACATAGGTTTATTTTTCACACAAGGCTACACTGCAGACAAATACCTCCAGAAAAGACTTTGTAGCACTAAAATTTTCATTTAATGATACTTAATTCCTATTTTCCAGAAAAGCTTTAGTTGTTATTGCCAGTCTGCATTTAATACCCTCTCCACTTCGACTATCGTTATTTATTTTGCTGCCCAAATAGCAAAACTCATTTCCTGGTTTTT
Organism: Schistocerca gregaria; assembly: GCF_023897955.1. Taxonomy (NCBI): domain Eukaryota; kingdom Metazoa; phylum Arthropoda; class Insecta; order Orthoptera; family Acrididae; genus Schistocerca; species Schistocerca gregaria. Next base: position 787,609,379 of record NC_064921.1, read on the forward strand.
GTATCATATTTCCTACTCTGAGTCCTTCATCATTGCCCAATTTAAATCGGGTGCCTTCAATTATACTTGTTTTACGTGATGTTGTGTTTCGTCTTGTTAAGTCCTTTCAATGCATTATCCACTATGAGCAAACTCTTTTTTCCATTCTTTTCCCTTCTCTTACATTATTAGAATGTCATCGGAAAAATTCAAAATTCCTCTCTCCTAACTTTAATTGTTTTTACAAAGTTCTGTTTGGTTTCCTTCAGTTTTTGCCAGTGCACAGAAGGAATACTCCCTTCTCGCAACCGCATTGCATCCCTTTCTCGTCATTCGGCTGTTGTAACTGCAGTTTGCTGTGAAAATTGTAAATAGCCTTTTTTCCCTTGTATTTTGTACATATTTACCTTAAAAATCCTACAGCTCGAGCGGCACAGCAAGGTAATCGAATTAGGTTATTAATAACTGTCCTCAAGGCTCCATGAGAGGTCCAATATTCTGTGATCTTAGTCTTGAGCTCCTATTATATCTATTAGGTGGGACAGCTGCTTTTTAAGGTGTAGTTCCATACACATACGACATCCTAGCATTTGTTTCTGCAGACTCCAGAACGATTTGATCGCTCAGATGCAGCACTGGTGGAGGAGAAACAAACTGAATATAGCTGCTCATAAAATCACGAACATGTACTGGAAGGGAAGCCTCCCTGAAATTCCTCCCTGAAGCCTGACAGAATAAGTGTAAAACGAAGCGAAGTCTTCTAGATGGGAAAAAAAACTTTTGTAGAATATGTAAAAACTGTTACTCAGGAAGCTATCAAAATTATGCATATGACTGCCCTTTCTGGTACTGCTGACTATACCGTTTCATGTGGTGTGGTCATACCATGAAGCTATCTTCAACGCCATTGTAGGCTTCGCTGCAAGCGTGGGGGGGGGGGGGCATCGCCCTAGACCGAGTAGTTGCCATACAGTACAGGGACAGTTCAGAGGAGCGTACTTCTAACGCCTACCGGTGCCTTTCGCGCTACACCTGTAGAAGGTTTACTGGTGATCCTCGGGGTATGTGTGATGGATACTATGACTATCGTACTTTACACTGAAGCGCTGTACCGGTTGGTGCGTGAACAATATGAACATGCGTACCAGATCACAGAAACTTATATTACGAATGAAAGACATGTACGAGCCTGGACGTTAGATGAATGGCAGTGTGACTGGGATACTAGAAGCACTGCAAGGCATGGTTACACCATATTCCCATGCATCAGAAACAGGTTCAAAGTGGACGACGTGCCCATACTCGAGGTATGGTGCACCTATTAACAGGTCACAGTCCTTACACCAAACATTTGCTTCGAGTGAGCTGTAGTGACACACCAAACTCTGAATGTGGAGAGGTAAGTTTCGCTGACCATATAGTTCTCTGATACCCCCTATTTCAGGTAGAGAGAAACTGTAGACAATTAGACTGCGATCTCCCAACAGTTGTAAATGAAGAAAACTTGTGGACTAAAGTCAGTGTGATGTCGCGTCGAATATCTAAAATGTAACTGCTTAACTTTCAGTCTATAAGATACCGACAGAAGTATGCGCAAATTCGAGGATTGCTGAGGCATGCACATACCTTTGAGAATCATGTAGAACAGTGTAGGCAACAATAGGTCTAGATGTAGCTACTCGGCAGTGCTAGAATTTTTCCGAAGCTACCAGTATCATATCTAGTAATGTAAGCTACGAGTTATTGACTTTGAACTTGACTTAACTCATTGAATTTGGTTATTTTTAACTGATTCTTGTTTTTAAATGTGCTGTTCTCCTGCTACATTAGTGTTACAAATGGTTGCTGTTAACAGCACTTATTACTACATACATCATGTAAAACATTGTATTGTAGATTACTGAATATGTGCGATCCGTGTAAAGTATCCTGATATGAGGTCGAAAATTAGTATCAATAAACTGAATTGAATTAGCCGAAATGGAAGAAGATCACTTTGATTTCAGGAAGGCAGAAGGTACCACAAGAAGCGGAACTGGTAATGCTGCGCAGACTGGAGCAAAAAAGTTATCTTCGTAGTATATGTGGACTCGTAGAAACCTTTCGTATGTATACGGTATTAGCAGTCCTACAAGTATTAATGATAAGGCGTAGATGTAGAAGTATTAACTACAGGGCCCATAAACCACACGTTACTGTAAGAAAAGTGGAAGTCGTGAAAGAAGTTCACGTTAAGAAGAGTGTATGGCAGGTTAAGAAAATGTTCAGATATGTGTGAAATCTTATGGGACTTAACTGACAAGGTCATCAGTCCCTAAGCTTACACACTACTTAACCTAAATTATCCTAAGGACAAACAGACAGACACACACACACCCATGCCCGAGGGAGGTCTCGAACCTCCGCCAGGACCAGCCGCACAATCCAAGACTGCAGCGCCTTAGACCGCTAGGTATGGCAGGATAGTAACTTAACACAGCTGTTGGTCAACTTTTATGTCGAAGAACCAATAAGGGATGTTAAACAAAATTTCGGAAAATTGCAAGACCGCTGGAATTGATCGGTACATGAAACAGCTATTAAGGCCGCACATGGGAAATCTTACGAGCGCAGCTGAAGCGAAGGAACAGCATATGTAGTACAGAATATGTCTTAATGATAAACAAAGACGAAGATAATGAAGTGGAAAGGACAACAGTACACAGCCTAACGAAACAGAGAAAGTGAAACACTCGAAATGGGAGCTGATAAAGAAATGAAACTTTGCGGGATGGTATGTGATATTATTTCAGTGGTAGCAATGTTGAGTCTAATTTACAAAGAACTTGGCACTAAGAGCCCTCTTATCATTACACACACCGTCTGGCTAGTACGCACGCTCTGATTCGTTTGGAAAGTATGTCAGAAAGTCCCGTGGCAAGCTGGCCAATAATTGTTGCAACAGTCAATATATATGAGATTCTCCAACAGCCATGTAACTGAGATGCTATTTTACTTCAATTTACGGCTAACAGTTTCGGCACTCCAATATGTCATCTTCAGGCCCCTTATGCATGTCTCCAAATAAACGAAAATGTCATACAGAGCCATAAATCTCTGGATGTAGTGAATTCATAGCAGGTCATAGAATGAAGCACTAGTGTACCGATTGAATTCACGACATCCAGAGATTTATGGCTTTATATGAGATTTTAGTTCATTTCGAGTATGCATAAGCTGTCTGAAGATGGCATAATGGAGTGTTGAAACTGGTAGCCGTAAAAATAAAGTAAAATTATATCTCAGTTACACGGCTGTTGAAGAATTTCATTGATATTGACAATTACTTAAAATAGTTCAAATGGCTCTGAGCACTATGGGACTTAACATCTGAGACTTAGAACTACTTAAACCTAATTAACCTAAGGACATCACACACATCCATGCCCAACGCAGGATTCGAACCTGCGACCATAGCAGCACGCGGTTCCAGACTTAAGCGACCAGAACCGTTCTGCCACAAAGGCCAGCACAATTACTTAACCAGCCGACTTCCCCTGTCCATGATGGGTGAAAAGAGACTATTGTAACTAGTCCTTAGTATCCTGGATACTGGCACAGGGAAGGGGTTGGCATCCGAGCTGGTTCCACACGTCTTCTATTGGAGATATGCCTAAGTATTTTGCTAGCAATGGGAGTACCTTAGCATCACGCACACAGTTCACAGACACGTGTCACGTGGGAACGAGCATCATCCTGTTGATAAAGGCGCCACGACGTTGTCGCATGAGAGGTAACACGTAAAGACGGAGGATGTCTGTGCCTTACTGCCTGTGCCGTCAGAGTTCTCTCGATCACCAGCATACGTGATCTGTAGTCATGACTGACGGTCCCACACACCATGACTCTATGCCGCTGCAAACTTTTGGAACAATGGGACTTCTCGCCACGTCGCCACCATGCCATGCTCCCCGAAGGTCGTCATTCAGGGATAGGGCCGATCCCGATTCGTAGCTCAAGACAACGCGACGCCGTTCGTAAACAATACGTGTTTCCCTGTCACGGCTCTACTGCTACTGCAGATGTCGTGTAGTGGTATTAGTGCACTCTGTGCATGAGACCGTAGTGCCATAATCCGATCCTGCTACTCTTCGATTAACGCAGAATGTTGCAGGGAGTCCATCACTTGTTCTCGGAGGTCGAGCGCAGATGTGAAGAATTACTATTTGCTTGGTTCAGAATACCGCGATTCTGACTTGTGGTGGTCAGATGCGGTTGACCGGAACCTTGGTAAATACTACACCTGCTATAACCTTCGAATGGTGCACATCGGGCCACTGTCACTGCTGAATGCCCCGCAAATCAGGATACTGTAGTATTCAAGCAGCCGGCCGTATTGAGAACCAAGGTGAGACATTGTTTAACCTCTGACAGGCCCTAATAATGCTCTCTCTAAGGAATCTGTGACATCACCGTATCCTTTACAGCTGTCACTCAACATCTGACTCTCTTCACGATCTTTATATACCCTAACAGGTCTGATAGCAGCATAAACACGAACTACTGTACTCTGGTGGCCATGCTTCCTGTCACAGAGAACAGCAAGTCCAATCATTTGTATAGTCGTCGATGGTATGTACGCTGTACGAAGTTACGATAACACCCGATTCATTTCTGGCTGGTAGAGTGTTTTTTTTTTTCTTTTTGCCAGGTTGTGAGGTCAGCGCCTCATTTGTGAGAAGAGTTAGAATTTTACTATAACAACGTATTTCAAAACGGAGAAACTGCGAAACGTAGTTCCTTCTGTTTGTGCAGTAGAGCCTGAAACACGTAGAGTCCATACTACTTAGCTTCCGGAAGGCATTTAGTACAATCTCGCACTATCGTTTAGTGAACAAAATGGGAGCTTACAAAGTACTGGACCAGTGTGTGATTAGATATAGGGCTGCCTTCATACAGAAGTCAACTCATCGCTTGTAAAGCAGAAAAATCGAGACGTGGAAAAGTAATTTAATGAGTACTCGAATGGTATGTACACGGCAGCTACTATTTACATTTATATTAGAATGACATTTTTACTCTGCAACGGAGTCTGCGCTGAAATGAAAGGTCCTGACAGATAAAAACTTTGTCCCCGATCGAGACTCGAACTCGTGGGCTATTGATATTTGGGGGGGGGGGGGGGGGACAAGTGCTCTACCGAGTGGGCTGCCCAAGCCAAAAGACAGCTGTACTTCCACCCGAGCCTCATTTCCTGCTTTCCAAACTTCTCAAAAGCTCTCCTGCTGTGTCTAAACTGTGTCTCCGCAGTATCTAGTAGTGCTAGTTCTGCACTTTCTGCTGGATAACTTCTATTACGTTTGAAAGCCAGGAGCGGAGATACTGGGGAACTAAATCTTTGAGCTTTGAGGTCGTGAATCGTGCTGGGTGGCACAGTATTGACAGCCCGGAGTTAGCAGCCGCCCGCGGGTGCATGGCGTATTCCCGCCTGCGGAGCGTGCGCGCTCGTGTTTGTTCACACTGCGATTTCACTCCATGCGGGCTTCGCGCACTACGATTATTGCAAATAAGTTAGAAAAATATACATTAATTTTCAGCTTCCGTCCGGAATATGTAACGAGGTGAAGATCCCGGTATCAGATCTTCTGGATATCCATCTCTCGATTCTCAGCAACACCATTTCGTTAAAATGATCAACGACGCTTTGCGTTTTAAAAGCGACCAAACAGTGACTACATTTTCGTCACCGTGACGGTAAAGTCGATGTGGTCAAATCGAACAAGCGGGATTAGGCATTAGAAATATTCCTGTCTTCGAACTCCCATTCGAGGTACCTGCAGAGGACGTCATAGCGGCTTTTGGCAATAGGCGCTGTTCGTGATCGTAAGACAGAACGTTAGGTCCACGTCCGCGCATACCCTGCTCTGATCTGGGTACGCCATACCACACTTGACCTGCGTAGCGACGACTGATGTATCAGCGGATGCCGGGCCGTAATAGTACTGGGTGTGGGCTAGAGGGCCAACTCGGACGTGAATGACTGTAGCAACGCATAACGCAGCTACCAACTTGAGGAGCGGTACTTTCGTCCTACGATATTTTCAGTCACTTGTGCGACTGCGCTGAAGTCGCCGCTGGGCCCCGGCGGCTTCTGGAATCACGTAAGCAGCTAATGGATAGTGTTCCGAACTTTTCTGGACAGGATGTGAACAAGGTGACTTACGATGTGTCGTCAGCCTCCTCAGTTTCGGTGGCTGCTCCAGCTGCACCCGTGGTCGACGCTGATATCGAACCAGACTCGCTCGACCCTTCCGTAGTCCCTAAGGCGGCCATCCTGCCTGATCGGCGCGACGCCCTCCCGTCTTGGGACACAGAAGGACGAATGTGTATAGAACGCCCCCCTAAAAGGCACAAAAGGAGGCACGGTACGACGGCGAGACGGGAAACTTATCCCTTCTCAGGTGATACACAACCTGTTGAGCAAACCTACGTTTCAGCCTCTAAGGCCGTGCGTCTGAGGAACTGCGGCCCTCAGTGGTTCCTCATCGATGCAACAGAAGTTCATAGTCTGAAGTATGTACCGAATAAGGAACGATACCAGACGCTCTGACACTATCGGCAGGCGTTGAACGTATTTATACCGCGCAATCACAGCTGGCGCGCGGGTGATCCCGTTCAGGAGTCTACGCCGTTAGCGGAGGCGACCGAACGGTTGTCAACTTCTGCGCCAGCCCGGATGGCTCCGGGTGTCCCCGCATTTTCGCAGCAGCGACCTGTAGGCTCCCCACCCAGGTGGTTCGCAGCCTCACGCATTTCTGGCCTTCCCAAAGGTAGTGTTACAGGCCCTTTGCTGTTCCTTATCAATATAAACGATTTGGGAGACAATATGAGCTGCGGACTGCAGATGTTGCTGTCATTTATCGACAAGTAAAGTCATCAGAAGGTCAAAACAATTTGCAAAACGATTTAGAAAAGAGATCTGTATGATGAAAAATTGGCACTTGACCCCAAATAACGAAAAATGGGAGGTGGTCCAAATGAGTGCTAAAAGGAATCCGTTAAACTTCAGTTACGTGATAAATTAGTCATATCTAAAGGCAGTAAATTCAACTAAATACCTTGAATTACAATTACGAACAACTTAAATTGGAAGTGACACATAAAATTTTTGGGGGAAGGCTAACCAAATACTGCGTTTTATTGACTTGACACTTAAAATCTAACAGATCTACAAAAGGGACTGCCTGCAGTACGCTTGTCCCTCCTCTTTTTAGAATACTGCTTCCCGGTCTGGGGTCCTTACCAGATAGGACTCACAGAGTACATTGGAAAAGTTGAATGAAGGGCAGCGTGTTTTGCACTATCGTGAAATAGGGGAGGGAGTGTCAGTGAAATGATGCACGGTTTGTGGTGGACACCATTAAAACAAAACCGTGGCGGAATCTTCTCATGAAATTTCAATCATCATCTTTCTCCTCCGAATGCCAAAATACTTTTTTGACACTGACCTACAAATGGAGAAACGATCGCCATAATAAAATAAGGGAAATGAGAGCTAGCACGGAAAGATACAGGTGTTAGTTTTTTCCGCCCGCTGTACGAGACTGGAACAACACAGAATCGTGAACTTTTTCGATGAACCCTCTGCCAAGCAATTAAATGTGATTTGCAGAGTATCCATGTAGATTTAGATGTGGTTATACCTGATCCGTGCGTGGCTCAAGTTCGTGCCACCTTTATTTAACATCTTTTTTTACCGTACCCCGCCTCGCCACTTTAATTTCAGTTACCAGTGTCACTGAATTGCTGTTTTACCTGCCGTGAGAGGCAGCAACAGCTCGTATCGATAAGTGTACTGTGGTACTATGTCTGGGCGACCGACACTATTTCCTGCTCGTCGTGTGTCTGGCAGTTACTTGAAGACGGAACAGCAAGGCGGTCGGGATTCAGCACCAGAGCAGTCGGGTACGGAGCCCCAGTCAGGTCGGCACAGCCAGTACCATCGGGGACGACCATTAGTTGGCCGTTCGGTCGGTCGTCTCATCGACAACGTGTATTTGGGTCTTGTGCAAAGATGTCGGTTGTGTTCGCTCTGCATGGTTGGGTCTGAGCCAGCATCTCCGGGACGTCGTCCGTCCGAAGGAAGTTAGTGAGTTGGAGATTGGACATGGAGTCGTTGAATTGGAATGCGGCATAAGTGCAGTCGGTAAGTATCAACAGTCGGGGAAGAAGCGCTAGGGAGTCGCGGACAGCCAGCACTCGCTGACAGCTCGCGACACAAGATGAAATGTCCGACGGACGGAGATGGCAGTGTGATCGACCATTTGTCGGACCTTTAGTTGGTCACCTCTTTGGGCGACGTGGGTGTGGTCTTTTCACAGTTACTGGGCCTCGTCACTAGATCATATTGCTGGACGTGGCTCGGTTCCTCCTTGTGCGGAGACGTCGTGCCGAATGGACAAGAGTTACCTCTGCATGATTGGGTCCGAGCCAGTGTGCCCGCATCGCCGTGTATCCCAGTTCCGGACGGACATCGGGCTGAGTCGGGTTGGAGCTGCAGTAGCGTCCGGATAGTCAAGACTCACCCGACCGTTGCTGACATACATGGTTGGAGTGGCAACCACCTTTCGGTTTTGTGTGTGTGTATCCGCTTGTGAATTCTTCTAGTTGTTCATCATGCATTCGTTTTACGAGTGTTCGAGTTTCTTGTGGCAGTGTTTCGTGGAGCACTGAGCACCCAGTGTCAGTTCGACTGAGCAATGCCTTAAATTCTGTAATGCTGTCTGCATACTGCGGTAGTCAGTTGGTCGGTTGCGACAGAGCAGCGAGTTTTCTTACCATGTTCATGCTGATCGCCACGGAGTGTATTTCCACAGCCGTTGTTATGTTCATGTATCTGAGTAGTTATTGTGCTTTGGCTTATTAACACACCAGTATTTGAGGACGAGTGTTACTTGTCTCTTCGCCTCGTTCGCATTTTGATTGTAGGGTTTCTGGTCTGGTGACCGTACTTGGTTGATTCGTCGGCTGTCTGTCGGTCGGGTCGCCTTCCGATTTAGAGATTGTTGGTCAGGCTCCCTGTCACGCCTAAACGAACGAATAGTGTTACAATTCCAGGCCGATCCTTGGAAACTTCTGAGCGCAGTTCCGTGCCTGTTACATACTAACTTCGATGTTTGAGTTTCAGCTATTTGGCCGATGTTTATGTATCCTGAATTAATGATCCTGTCTTGCCCTTTAGGCATAAGATTTTAATTCCTTATATGCAGCTTTCAGCCGAATTTTAATTCTAACTTTTAAGGCCATAGGACATTAAATTATTGTGTTGGTGTGTGGCCTTAAGCCGAGTTTTAATTTCTCTTAAAATAATGGTCTTGTCTTGCCCTTTGGGATGAAATGTTTTAAGATTAGGCCGTCTGCCTTTTGATTCTAACTCTTCTTATTGCTTAATATGCGGCCTCCATCCAAGTTCCATTAAATTCAAATTGTTAAGGCCCTCAGCCTGTTCAGATTGAAGATTTAGAAAATATAAAAGGCTGAAACCTCCAGAAAACCTTGTATTTTAATTTCTTGCTTAGGTCTTGTGTGTGGCCTACAGCCGATCTAAGGTTATCAAGGGAGGTCGATTAAAGTTTTAAGTGTTTTGCATCATTGTTGTAGCATTGTGTGTTGATAAATAAAGTTTGTATGTTGAGTGCAACTGACAAACTCATTTTGGCCCCTTTCCACAACCTAATACGCTCTGTCCTGCTAGCTCAGACATCTCAATATCATATAGTGACACTGAAAGAAAACGGCGTCCTCGAAATTACACTTGTACAAACGAAATATAGTTATTGCGTATACATATTTTGTTACCTATTGATGTTAATAGAAGACTGGGGCCATGGGGGGATATGGCCTAAATTCAGCAGTCACCCACAATATTAGCATTCGAAATGGACAAGGAAAGGTGGGAGCTGACCATCAGAAAAGACTGTACTCTAATAATCAATGAAAGGTAAGAGATGGGATGCTATAGCTAATACGTAAATATATTGAAAAGCCAAACCATGAACTACTTGTGTATGCACGTTATTAAAGCGGCCTCCCGCCCTTAAATTAATAAATTTCATAAAACTCATTCTGCAACACCTTGATTTATGAATACGAATAACAAGAAACGTGGGCCATGGTACTTCTGGTTCAATTTAGATGTCTTGTGCAGAACGACTCGCCACGTGTTCACACATGTGCGACAAAGAAGGGAAAACCTAACACACAAAAGGCCGTTATGAAATGTTCAGTAATATAAAGGAGTATTGGAGAAGGAAAGACATTCGGTGAAGGCGAACTGGTTACAAGGCTGGTTGAATTATATCGAACGTGGTGACAGAGTCCCACGTATGCAATGGAACAGCCTCTGACGCCAAGCCCAAAATCAAAATAGCAAAATGAGGAAGAAATAAAAGCAATGAGGCGCAAATCCTCCCGAAATTAAAGATCACCTGTTACTTTAATATGTATTCGCGACTCATCCACTTCTGAACGTAGCAAGAGCACGAATGCTTACGAGCTTGCAACTGTCTTCTTCTGGATCGCGCGAACGACTCTCCGCGACTGCTAGCCGCCTACCGGCCGTTGCTCCAGCGGAGCCGGGCCTTGTGCGGATGGGAATTGGCGCACTTTTCGCCGGCCAATCAGGGGGCACGGATCTGTCACCGAACTACCTGCCGTTCAAGCAGACAATCCTGACTTAGCTGGGTGACTCGTGATAGGATAGAATTTAGTCAGCGAGGCCGCTGATGGAGATTACTGAATATGAAAATAAAATAAAAGTACCTTGCTCCAATTGTCTCTCCAGTTTCATTATTCTGTCGATACTGAAAAAATCAGGAGAATAGCAGGCATGCAGTTGCCGTATTAGTAATGATAATAATATGACTATAATATGGTAAATGATAAATAAGTGAAAGAAGTTCAAAGTATAGACCCATCTTTCACAGTACAATGTTAGAAGACTTGTCATATCGAGAAAGACCGGCACTGGGTCGACAGTTTGTGAGGGGTACTGCCAGGTGACCCTGAAATGCACTGCACGTAATATGGTGAAGAGATCCACAACTGTTCGACTTCATTACTTCAAATGGTTCAAATGGCTCTGAGCACTATGGGTTTTAACATCTAAGGTCATCAGTCCACTAGAACTTAGAACTACTTAAACCTAACTAACCTAAGTATATCACATACATCCATGCCCAAGGCAGGATTCGAACCTGTAACCGTAGCAGTTACGCGGTTCCGGACTGAAGCGCCTAGAACCGGTAGGCCACGGCGGCCGGCTCACCATTAGTGACAATCACGAGAACGAAGCCGCTGTGGTAATATAACTATTAGTAACAATCAAGAGGTATCTACAGTCATACTTCAAAGAAATTTTGGGGATACAGATCTCAGGCTGAGATTCAATGGAAGAATCTTATGGAAACGTAATGGATTACAAAACATTTGTTGGGCTGATCCTTGAGTACTGTATGTCATCATGGAATCTTGTAAGTCAGGAGTTATAGATGAGATAAAGATCCAAAGACGAGCGACACTGGATCAGCGAGAGTGCGTTAGATACTGCTGAACCAACACCAGGCCAGACGTCACAAGAAAGGCGTCTCCCAGTACTGAGTGAGTTTCTATTAAAAAGCTATGCCCGCATATTAATAGTTTCTGCACGATGAGTGTAGGTAAGCTCTTGTATGCGCAATAGCGTCACGTGCCCTCGCGTGTCCACCTGTTCAGGTAAGCATAACTAGTGACGTCTCCCTCCCCATCCCCCAAAGCCTTCCACTGCAAACAAAATATTGGACGGTGCCGCGCTTCTGATTTGTGCATAAGGAAGGGAGTAAGCAGGAGTGCGCATCTATGCACTTGTGCTGTTGAAGTAACTATACATCATATTTGTGTACATTATGCAACAATTTTAATAAATTTTTAACATACTTTATGTAAAAACAGACGTTCCATCATGTGCTTCACAATCTTGGACATATACTTTTCTTTATATCTGAAGTAGGCTGTGTTCTTCGTCAGGTTCACGCTATCTCTATTCCAAATTTCACCGAAATCGTTTCAGCAGTAACTCATCAAAACTTGACACACAGAGCTACTCACACATTTTATAATCTTAGTATGGACGTACGGATTAAACACGTTCAGTAATGTATAAGCTTTATAGTCAAAGCGTTGAATGGTGCTGCGTAGAACATGTCAATCAATAAAAACATTTTCGAAACTATGGTAAAGCTTAAAAGTCAAAGAGCAAACATCTCTTACAAAGAGTAAATTTGTTTCCATACGTTGCGTAAAACTCGAAATTACTATATTTTGTTTCGTGGTCGGATTTTGATGACATAAAATCTATATGTTACGCCAAGCTACGCTCAAGTTAATTCAGAAAACGACGTGAAAATTCGTCTAGCGTGTGCAAACAAATAGACACGATGTTTAACAGTTTTATTATTAATATAAATAAAGAAATAGATTTCGCGAGTGGACGTCCCAGAAATAGTGGGATAGCATACTGATTTGACCCAGATCGGTCTTGCGAAATGATCACGATGCGAAAATTAGTGTAATTAAATTTCATACACTGTATGCCCACCCGCATCTCGTGAACGCAACAGGAAACGGGGGTGCAGACAGTGGTACCAGAAATAGCGTCCGCGACTCACCAAATGGCAACTTGCGGGGTACAGATGTTGATTACGCAGGATGATCATAGACCTGGATTAGATGATACTTTAACGTTGGAAACGACACGGGATTGCCTGTTAGTGCTGTGTTCCATCCGTCGATCAACATGCATAAACTTGCTTAAACGATATTGCAGTTATTTTACGCCTCCTACTGCGGTATCAATTCCGATTTGAAGGTAATAATTTTTCGTCCCTGTATATCGCTTATTCTCCTACATATTTGATCTGTTTTATCCTTAATCCACATGCTGCTCAAATTATGGTGTACGTAAATGCGAAGAAAGCTGTCTTCATTTACAGTACTCGTATAAGATACTGACGAGAAAATTAGAAAGAAATTTCGGGTAATTGGAGTAGTGACGACACTTGTCGACGTAAGCGAAATTAGTAGAAAATTTAGTAAGTGAAAAATCACATTTCAGCATTTCATGAAATGAACTGACTTTAGTTCGTGCACAAAAATCTAACTTGTTAATATACTATTGGCTATTAAAATTGCTACACCTCGAAGATGACGTGCTACAGACGCGAAATTTAACCGACAGGAAGAAGATGCTGTGATATGCAAATGACTAGCTTTTCAGAGAATTCACACAAGGTTGGCGCCGGTGGCGACACCTACAACGTGCTGACATAAAAATTTCCAACAGATTTCTCATACACAAACAACAGTTGACCGGCGTTGCCTGGTGAAACGTTTTTGTGATGCCTCGTGTAAGGAGGAGAAATGCCTAGCATCACGTTTCAGACTTTGATAAAGGTCGGATTGTAGCCTATCGCGATTGCGGTTTATCGTATCGTGACATTGCTACTCGCGTTGGTCGAAATCCAATGACTGTTAGCAGAATATGGAAACGTCGGGTTCAGGAGGGTAATACGGAACGCCGTGCTGGATCCCAACGACCTCGTATCACTAGCAGTCGAGATGTCAGGCATCTTTTCCGCATGGCTGTAACGGATCGTGCAGCCACGTCTCGATCCCCGAGTTAACAGGTGGGGACTTTTGCAAGACAACAACTATCTGTACGAACAGTTTGACGACGTTTGCAGCAGCATGGACTATCAGCTCGGAGACCATGACTGCAGTTACCCTTGGCGCTGCATCACAGACAGGAGCGCCTGCGATGGCGTAAGCAATGACGAACCTGGGTGCACGAATGGCAAAACGTAATTTTTTCGGATGAATCCTGGTTCGGTTTACAGCATCATGATGGTCGCATCCGTGTTTGGCGACATCGCGGTGAACGCACATTGGAAGCGTGTACTCGTCATCGCCATACTGGCGTACCACCCGGCGTGATGGTATGGGTGGTCATTGGTTACACGTCTCGGTCACCTCTTGTTCACATTGACGTCACTTTGAACAGCGTACGTTACATTTCAGCTGTGTTACGACCCGTTACTCTACCCTTCATTCGATCCCTGCGAAACCCACATTTCAGCAGGATAATACACGACCGCATGTTGCAGGTGCTGTACGGGCCTTTCTGTATACAGAAAATGTTCGACTGCTGACCTGGTCAGCACATTCTAAAGATCTCTCAGCAATTGAAAACGTCTGGTCAATGGTGGCCGAGCAACTGGCTCGTCACAATACGCCAGTTACTACTCTTGATGAACTGTGGTATCGTGTTGAAGCTGCAAGGGTAGCTGTACCTGTACACACCATCCAAGCTCTGTTTGACTCAGTGCCCAGGCATATTACAGCCTGAGGTGAATTTTCTGGGTACTGCTTTCTCAGGATCTATGCACCCAAATTGTGTGAAAATGTAATCATATGTCAGTTCTAGTATAATATATTTGTCCAATGAATGCCCGATTATCATCTTCATTTCTTCTTGGTGTAGCAATTTTAATGGGCAGTAGTGTACTTTCTCTATCTGTTCATCTTCAGCCTGCAGCCAGGCGAAATGGCGACTAACTGTACTCACAACTCTTGATGCGCGAATGCTCCATAAAGTCTCTTTTTGGTGTCTGATTTTCAACGTATTAGAGCCATTCCATTATTCCTTGAACAACAAATACTAGCCAGAACCACATCCGAGACAAATCCCTTGTAATGCAGCTTTCAACTGCCTCTCTTAACGCAGTCGGGGTGTACCGTGCTAAGGCTAGCCACACACTGCATGCCGTTCACATAAAGGAGCCGCTCAGTTCGACTGCCAAACCCAACTTCTACATCTCGCCATGCCACTTTCGTTGCTGAGGAACTTCCCTACAGCGTATAGATGTTACAAATACAAGTACTCTAAGTACGAACCAGCTTTTAGCAAACATACTCCTTTCATATAAACATTCACATTATAATAATTATAAATTTCGCTTCTGTTACTCATTACAGAACTCTAATTATCTTTGCTATAAATCAAGGAGTTCAAACATCACAGAATGTACACTTCATAAATTATAGACCCACAGTTACTTAAAATAAACCTACTCGTAATCGATATAAGTGTTACAATAGGAGACCGTTATCGAAAGCAATTGATTCGTTTGGGCCGAGCATTGACACACAAACGGCCACAATACGTTAATCTGGAGGGTGACAAAGCTCGACCCAATGTGCAAAACCGGTCAAAATTGAAGTAGTGCATATGTACTCAAATACATCGTAATGATGTTGCACAATAATATTTGTTTTATAGTTCGTTGCGAACCAGCTTTCATATTTATAGGTCATCCTCAGACAGCTCAAGGCTCATCAGGCAGTCCACACAACATCAGCGAGAGCTTATGACTGTTACAAAGATGCTTTTTCCAAAGATGTGGCCCTTTGCGACTCAATGCCCAGGCGTTTCAAGGCCGTTATTACGGCCAGAGGTGGCTGTTCTGGGTACTAATTTCTCTTGCTCTATACACCCAAACTGAATGAAAATGTAATCACAGATCAGTTCTAGTATAATATATTTGTCCAATGAATACCCGCTTATCATCTGCATTTTTTCTTGGTGTATGAATTTTAATGGCCAGTAGTGTAAGTTTGGTTTCCCATCACCGGCGCTGGTCGAGACGAATAAAACGAAATTCTCATGGAAAATAAATTCGTATTTTTAGTACTTGGCTACTTAAAATCTGAATGTTCATTCTGTGTAATATGAAGTTACAGATACGTTGTTAATAAAGCCAACCATATGTACATCTGGGTTTAAAGCTAGCAGAAAAACGGAAGATAACACCAAAATGTTTGTGTCTTAGGCTTATTTTCAGTTTTATGTTTGCCATCTGGATCTGATTCCTGACAGCCCCTTCAATTCCCCTGCACCCTGACTGCTTTGAGGTGTCAGCGCTGTCGTGGTTCGCCGAGCTCTGCGCCTCTACCCAGCCTGAGGTGCATTTCTGCTTCGCTTGTTGCCCGCTTGCCAGGCGGCTCGTGTCCCGTGTAGCCGTCATTGTCTGCTTCCGCCTGCACAGTGGTGGGAAGTTCAGTTCAGTGAATGGCACCAGGGAGGTCGCCATTACCTGTCCACCCTCCGATTGCGTGCTGAGCGTATTGTTGTCGCCCCTTTGTTGCTACTGCTCGATTCTCGTAGCTCGACACACGCCGTACACTCAAGTACATAGGTCGGTTACTGAGTTAATAGCGTCCTGCATTCAGGACACAGATGCTAAGGAAGCGAAATTCTTCTCTGTACTGTTTCTGTCGCCAGTTATAACTAGAGACAGATGCAGACACTTATGAAAAACGTTACTAATTCGAACGCTCAATGTTTCACTTCACTCAGATGTCAAGGATACAGGTCTAAGGACTTGAAATTCAGTAATTCTTATACAAAATTACATTCTTCGTTTGTATTATTAAAGGAGAATAAGATCACGTGAAAATTTAGCTCACCTGCCCACTGAGCATCAAATTGTTTACTAGGGGTAATCCAGATTGTATGGTTTCATCAACAAAATAATTATGATCTAAATATTCCTGATTTCACTCAGGTGCAGCGTTAAAGTTTGAAGTTATTTTCTCTTATCCCTACTTTTCTTAAAATTTTACTTCTAAATATACCCGTACATTTCTTTATTGCTTGCTCTATGTACATGTTCAATAACGCTAGAGATCGCCTGCAAACTTGTTTAAGTACCTTCTCTGTTACTCCCTACGTCCGAGCAGTTCATCCGCTGGAACTACAGCTTGCTCCTATACTAGCGGCGAAATAACTTTTCGCTTCCTTTATTTTTCATTCGTAAAAATGTGCGCCAGTCGTCTTTCTCCGATCGAAGTACACTAGAAAGTAGCATTTATGAAAGAACATAGGTCATTAAGCTTCCATTTTCGAAAATTAGAGATCAGTGTTAATGGTGCTGTATCCATTTCAGTTAGGATGCAACAGTTCGAATATGTACGAACATAACATTTATACATGTCACGTGTGGAAACTGAGTTATCAAAAAATCGTTCATGATTTTGACCCATTGGCGATGCGTTTGAAAATAGAAGCTACTGCTAACTGCAGCTGTACGGATGTAGTGTCAGATTTGAAGCATGTCTCTCTGTCTCTCTCATTCACTTTCAGTCTTTTAAATGACTGATCTTCCAGTTACACACAGTGGTAGGATACAAGGACTTGAGGGCAAAAGGCTACTGGAGCTGACTCATCAAATAAAATTAAACAATTTTGATCACTAACCACAATTCCCTATACACCACACTTTGGTGCTTTGAGCACAGAATCACACTATTTCTACTGACTATTATAATTAAAGTATCCAACACACGTACGGCCACTGGCTCTTGAAAATTTATGACTTAACTGCTTAGTTATAAAGGTACAGTTTAACAAACGGCTTACAGATTTTACAGCAGTCATTCACGTATAAGAACGTGCGTCCTTACGCCAATGTACTGCATATGAACATTCAAGTAACTGACTCGCTAATAAACTTATGCAACTGACTACGTAATGATAATCCCTTAATAGAAAACGTGACCGTGTGGGCCTGCTCACACTGAAACCCAAATATGACTTGACTTCCGCCTACAGCTCAATATTTAGAGCTATATGTATATAAATCCACAGGCTGATACATTATCAGGACAGACCTTAACAGCTCATTCCAGAAGGCTGTACTAGGACTCGAACAGTACAATTCAGTGCATCAGCTAGAGAACAAGACTCTACAAATGGTCGCTGTTAAGCTGACGAGATCATATTAAGCTCAGCATAACATAGTTCCGTTTAAAATACTTACAAACGGAAGCGCACGGTTTATCCGCACAGACTGAGAGGATGAACGCAACCACCATGGATTCGCAGCACCATGCGGTTGTTTGTCCCTCGGATCGATACGGTGCCACCCTACCTTGCCGACGTGGCAGTTACGTGTGCTAATGGTGTGGCGACTGGGCGTGCGCTACGACGAGAGATCATCTGGGAGCAGTGCGCAGAAGTGCGAAAAAGGCAGTTGGCTCTTTGAGGACGTCGGGAAAGATAGCCAGCAACGAGACTTGATTTCCTTCTATGTAACTTGTCTCCAGCTCTTGTCAGTTCCAGACTACTGGCTTCTCTCTCTGTCCTTAGCCTACAACGTCGACATGCGCGTGGCGTCGTGCACATGATCACGGCTGCCCTCAGACATTCTTTCCAGATGTCCTCCAAAGGCCAACTCTTTCGTACTTGTGCGCTGCCTTCAAATCATCTCTCATCGTGGCACCCGCCTAATCGCCACACCATCAGCAGACGTAACTGCCATGTCGGCAAGGTTGGGCGGCACCGCTGCCTCTCAGTCTGCCCCCCCTCTCTCTCTCTTCCTCTACTTCTCCCTTCCTCCGTCGCTCCCCTCTCTGTTATATTAGCTCTGTTTGCGATATCTCTGCTTAAAATTACTACTGTAAACGCAATGAGAATAAGTTTTAACAGCATAAATTCTGCAGGGTGTTAGTTGGACACGTGCAATTCACTTCAGGCTCAGGTCGTGAATGTTCTCTCCACTCACCTTACGTCTACTATAGCTCTGTCCCTTTTGCACAATTCATAGCTCTGTTGATAATATTCAATTTTATTACAATCAATATCACTGTTGTCTTACTAATCTGGCGAGCTATTGCCAAAGAATAATTACCTATTGTAGGGAGATGACATAATATTTAAATAGTTTCTCTTGTTGCAATTTGACCACATTTTACTAAAAGCATTATTACTGAAACTGGTCAGCAGACTTCGTACTACTTACAGCACACACTATGTTACCTGACTTTTCTTCCATACTGTCCTATAACCAATACAATGTCAGAATATAAAGGCCAATTACAACAATAAATCAACACTGAGAAGTGAAATGCATGTTAGTACCAGTACCTGTTGATAGTTAATTCTTACTTTACATATTTTATTCGGATTTGCATCGTTCAGATAAGTAAGAAACCATTTGAAGCACACTAGTTGTTAGCCCTTGGGAAGTAGCGAGATAATGTAGTTAGCTGGAGGAACAGAATTCTTAGAAGGGCACGCCAGACGGGCGTGAAAAGTCTCTTATTTTGAATTGCCACGACTGGATACAGTGCACTCCATAGGCAACGTAGACATTATCTCCCATGGCGTAAGGCATGCAGTCATGACAGTTTTACGGTTGAAAGGCTAAGAAGCAAAATGCTGTTTTTAACGAGGCCCAGGAATCGAACTGTTATGGACAAAAGCGTAAAAAGCTTTCTTTTGTAATTACGGGATGCTGAAAAAATTGAGAACTGCCAGGACTGGCTAATGTAAATAAACTGAAAGCTAGAGTGATAAAGTCGACTGCGCTGCAGAGGTCCCACTTCTTTGGCCAAAGAAAGGGATATCTGTGAGATGTCTTTTCTCAGCCCTAAATTGTAGGAAGATCATAACTGATTAACCGTTTGCAGAAAAACTACAGGAAAAGGACCAACATGTGTTAAGGAATATTATTATTGGTCAAGTTAAGAATATCCATAACCCACCTAATCCGATTAAAGCAAAGAATACAAAACCCAGAAATAAGAAGATTCCTTTTAAGTTCCAGTCAGTACATATTCATTTGGTTTTCAGCATTCGACTCTTCGCCTTCCTCATGTCCGGGGCCTTCGTCCTCAGACTTTTTCCACAGCCTGCGATGCCACCAGGGTCCACCTCGAAGCAGATGAGCTGAGGGGCTTGGAAAGACTTCGGGATGACCTGAACTTAGCTGCAGGCGGTTTGTTGAAGCGCACCCAAAGACTGATTCTGAAGCCCATTCAACCTCCACATGCAGTCTTATACGATGAGGCGAAACCGTGGCAGCAAGATGTTCCACAGGCACAGTAAATTCATTTTTATAGAATTTCAGTTACTTGAAGCCTCACTCTGAAGGATTGCTTTCGGATTCGACTGATCAGTTTGCTTCCAAATCTGGCCACAGAGGCAACGACCTCCCTTCACCAGTACTAGCTGTGGCTTCCAATAACAACACGTCAGGCACAGTACAACACCGTGACTGCAATTATTGCTTTTCAAATAATTCATGACTCACTTTAATGTAATTTAAGAGAATCAATTGTGATTGTTGATTCACTTAGTAGTCACTGAATGCTAAATTCATTATTTTGGAGGATATCTAATTATTTAATGTTAGACAAAAAGGACCAACTAGCATAATTTCAGGTCTGACAACCAGGGGTCCCCTTGTATGTGCACTATGTATGTCTTCTTCAGACCGTTCTGGAATCTCTGTTTTGGAATGTTAGCCAGTCAGAGACCAGAAACTGAAATGCTTCCTCACAATGACGTGGTTTCGACAGCCATTGGGATAGGAGAAACGCAGTTCTCATTCATTTCACGTATTCGACAACACAATAGGCAACGCCCATCGGCGTTTATCCTATACCTACAGAACATTACAGGTCCTATATACCATATAACTGGGCTGGAATGACCATCTCCCAAAAAATCATCATTATGATTCATGTCTCAGCATAGGGCCAGTCAGCCAGAAATATTCCAGTGTGATAGCTAGAGGTAATAATTAATGAAGAGAAACAGAACCAAATCGGGGTAAAAAGAACTCTATAATATAACTTGACTAAAGGAACTAAATTTCCAGAAGGTTTTTAACACTGTACCACACTAGCAGCTTGTAGTAAAATTTCGTGCTTACGGAATATCTTATCAGTCATGTTAGTGGATTTGTGATTTCCTATCACAGTTCGTAGTAACTGTCGGAAAGCCATAGAGTGAAGCAGAGGTGAATTCGGACATTCCCCAAGGTGGTACAGGTCCTGTGGTCTTCATTATCTAAATAAACGATTTAGGAGACAACCTGAGCATCCGTCTTAGTTTGTTTGCAGATGGTGATGTCGTTTAACGTCTAGTAAAGCTATCGGAAGATCAAAACAAATTTCAAAACGATTTAGAAAAGATATCTGTTTGCTGCAAAAGTAGGCAGTTGACCCTAAATAATAAAAGGTGTGAGGTTATCCGCATGAGTGCTAAAACGAATCCGTTAAACTTCGGTTTCACGATAAATCAGTCAAATGTAAAGGCCGTAAATTCAACTAAATACCTAGGAACAACTATTACGAGAAACTTTGGAAAGAACTCGTAGAAAATGTAGTGGGGAAGGCAAACCAAAGACTGCGTTTTAGTGCCAGTACGCCTATAAAATGCAACAGATCTACTAAACAGATTGTCTGCACCACGCTTATCCGTCTTTTTTTAATACCACATAGGTTTCACGGATTATACTGTGAAAGTTCAAAAAAGAGCAGCACATTTGCTATTATCGCGAAATAGTGGAGATAGAGTCACTGAGATGAAACAGGATTTTAGGTTGGACTTAATTAAAACAAAGGCCCTTTTCGTTGCGGCGGAACCTTCTCATGAAGTTCCGATCACCAACGTTCTCCTCTGAATGTGAAAATATTTTATTGATGCCGACCTACATAGGGAGAAACGATTATCATAATAAAAGGAGGGATATCAGAGATAGTTCGTAAGGATATAGGAGTTCGTTCTTTCCGTGCGTTGTTCGAGATTGGAATAATAGAAAATTACTGTGAAGGTGGTTCGATTAATCTTCTGCTAGGCATTTCAGTGTGATTCGCGGAGAATCCGTGTAGTTTTATATGCAGAGGAAAGGAAGCTAAGATTTGATAGGACTCTTTCTGAGATTTCAATGATTAGGTGGTGAAATAATGAAGGGGGTTTGGTGAGGTAAGAACTATGGATGGCGGAAAGGAAAATAAAGCGCCGCCGTTATGGTCACAAACGGGCCAAACCGGGCCTAAAGGCCGCCGGGTCAATTCGATGGAGTCATCGAGAAGTGAGGAGGGAACGGGCGTGGTGTCAGCGCACCGCTCTTCCGACCGTCGCCGCCTTTGAACTCATGGTGCCGCTTCTGTGCAATAAAGCAGCTCCTCAACTGACATTACGAAGCTGAGTGCACACCGTTCACGCGCTCCCATCAAGGAAAAATCTTCTGGCAGCACCAGGAATCAAACACCATCCCTCTCCATGGCAGTTAATCACGCTGACCACTGAACTACTGAGGCAGATATTAGCGGTCACCACGGCTTAACGTATTAAATATAATTTTCATTGTTTTGGCGGTGCCAGCTGTTTAAGGTGAGGACCATTAAAGGGGATGTTTTAGAGAGCTGAGACTGTAGTGGGGCAGATAGAATTTCAATCTGAACAATTCTGGAAAATATTTCCAATTTTTTCCCCTCAGTGGTTGAACTTCCAAGAAGCTGAAACACTATTTAATTTCTGACTCAAAAAAAAAAAGAAAGCAGAATGAGTTTTCGTAGCTCTAGCTTCTAAATGGTCTCAATAGCGACATACATTCAGAAAATTTTCATCCTCTGTTTCACCCATTTAGGGATGAAATTTTTGATAGTCCTTTGCAAACAATGGCTACAGTACACTGATGAGCCAAAAAATTGTGACCACCTGCTTAATAGCATGTTTCTCCATATTCGGAATACATACATCACTGATTCTGCTTATCAGGGATCCGAAAGTTTGTTGGTGTTTCCAGAGGTAGGTGGCATTATGTGTCTACTCAAAGGTCACGTGATTCTCGAAAATAACGAGCCGCTGATTAGCGTAAGCGGTGATGGCGCCCAATAGCGACCCAGATGGGTTCCCTAGGATTTATATGATGCGAATTGGGCCGTCGAGACGTCAACGTCAGTTCACTATAAAGCTCCTCAAAACATTGTAGCAAGGTCCTGTCTCTGGGACAAGGGAAATTATACTGCTGAAAGACGACATCGTCGTCGAGGAAGACATCAAGCTTAAGAGATAGAGATGGTTCGCAGCTGTCAGCGTATCAGATTAATACTACGGGTCCCACGCAAGCGCAGGAGGATGTCGCCCATAGCATAACTCCGCTCCCACCGGCCAGCGTCCATGGCGCGCTGTCGTTTCGAGCCGCCGTTCACTTCGATGACGGCGTTTCTGGGGATAACCATCGACGCAGTATAGCTAATACGTGATTCGCTCGGAGAGGCGACGCGTTTGCACTGATCAACGGTCATATCCCGATGGTTCCGTGCCCACTGCGATTGACGATGTCGTTGGGTCAACATGTGACCTGGTAAGGATGGTCTGCTGTGGAGCTCCGTGTTCAACAACATGTGATGAACGGTGCGCTCCGAAACACTTGTGCGTGCACCAACCTTCTGCTCTTTCGACAGAGATGCCACAGATCAACATCTATCGTTTACAGAGAAGACAAGCCTCCGAACCCCACGTTATGGGGATAGTCGTGGACATCCGGCTGCTTAGGGCCTAGTGGTATCTCACTATCCTACCCCTCTCCTTGGATACTCATGACAGTAACACGTGAACATTCGACCATCTTCACCGGTTTCGGTATACTCGTTCACAGGCTCTGGGCGAAAATAACCCTTCCCTTTGACCAAGACTCTTATCTCAATGGATTTACCCATTTTCAGGCTGTATCTTTGCTAAGGTGATCCACCGTCCGTGTCTACTCCGTTTACATACTTCCGTTAGCGCGTCATGTGCCCACAACACCACCAGGCGGCATCCAACGTCAATATGGGCAGTGGTCACCATGTTATGGATTATCACACTTTCTCTAAATTTCAAGTTTCTGTCCTTAACGGTTTGCTATGGCCGATGATGAGTCAGCCGGTGTGTCAGTCACTCATTCGGGACATTGCCTTTTATATACAGAGATTTGCGTTTACTTGCATAGTCCTGTATGAACGTGTGTCTGATTTTCTGTGATTAGTGTTGCAAAGTTAAACACTAGATTTGGTTGCCACTGAATATGAAACTTTTATCATAATCCGTGGTTTTCTCTATCTGCATTACGTAGTTTAAATAATGTCAATACACAGGGTGAGTCACGTAAGACGTAACGAATGCCGGACATTTGCCACGCCGGACATTTGCCACGCCGGACATTAGCCACATTTGCCCCTTCGCCAGGTAGCTTGAGTAGCGATCTCTCAGGTAAGGGACGCCCTTCCCCGCACTACCTCTGTCCGCTTTCACACCGCCGTCTCCTCATCTTACTCGATACAACCAGAACGTAAGGGACCTTATTCCACATCATGGCCAAATATAGAGCTTCTTTTCCGAAATCGAATTATTTATAATTTTTGGGAAACGAAAGCAATAACGACGATTATGTCAGTATGTAATTAGTTCTGCCAACTATAAATACAGATTCCTCTGTCTGTACGGTAGCTTCCTTTGACGCTTACTGATTGCGATAGAAACAGTCAATCGTCATGGGAGCAACAAGAAAGGAACGATGTAACGAGAATGCGAATGAACGCTTATCATTTCTTTTTTATCACTGCATTTGTGTCTACTTTAATTACTACAACTACATACCCAAAAGACAACTGGGGAAGAATAAATGGGTATGTGAATATTTGAAAAGAAGAACGACATACTCCACATTAATTTACTCTCTAAAAACATTAGTTAACAAAGTTTATGTTCAAAACATAACTGAAAACACATTCACTAAATAGAGGTAAGAACATCTGTGATTAACATATCATCTAAAGTCGACTTACAATTTTAAAATGTTAGAAATAAGGAAATGAAGTAATGCAGAATGCTACGCTTGTAACGTACGTTGTTGTTCTACATTTTTTAGCTCTGGTATTTACAGGGTCACAGAGAAAGCATCTTAGGTTCTGGAGGGAAAAGCCATAATTGTAATTATCTGCACTACAACAGAAACAAGAAGGACAACTTAAGGAACTATAGAAATATAACGTAAGCTCACAATCGACTTTGAAGCAGATAGTTCCTGTGACTTGGTATGGGCAGAGGTTATATTCGACAACCGGAATAAACTAATAACTGGCTCTTTTTACCGACCCCCTGTCTCACAAGAAACAGTTGTTGAACTTGAATCGCATCACAAATAAGTACCCTACTCGTACAATTATAATTGGCAGTTACTTCAATCTACCTTCCGCATGTTGACTAAAATACATTTTCATACCCTATTGTAAATAGAAAACAACTTCCGTAATCGTTCTAAATGCCTTTTTTAAAATTATTTTTAACAATTAGTTAACGAGGCCCTTCAAATTGTGTATGGTTACGAAAACACACTTGACCTCTTAGCCACAAATAATCCTGAGCATCACGGCAGAAACATGGATTAGTGAACACGCAGTCGTAGCGAGGCTCACTTCCGTAAAAGAGAAATTCACCAAAACTAAACGCGAAATATATCTATTTATAAAAGCAGCTAAAAATTAGGGTGACGTCTTTCTAAGAGATAGTCTCCAATCCTTCCAAACTATGTAAATGACCATATGTGGCTTAAGTTCAAAGCAATAGTATCTACAGCACTCGAAATATTCATACCAAATAAAATAATAAGAGACGGAACTGATCCCCCATGGCACACAAAACACGACAGAAAGCTGTTCATGGAGCACCGCAAAGGCACGTATAATTTAGACGAACGCAAAATATCCAACATTGGTGAAGTTTTACTGAGGCTCGAAATTTGGTGCGGATTTCAATGCGAGATGCAGTTAATAGTTTCCACAACCAAACTCGCTCTAGAAATGTCACGGACAATCCAGAGAGATACTACTGGTCCCATGTTAAGCAAACCAACGGAAAGGCTCAGTAAATACCTTTACTGTGCGACAACGACGGTGCCACTAAAGTGGAGTTAGTGCTCCCTGCCGCCGTTGGATAAGCAGCTGCAGCAGCAAGTCGTATAACCCTAGCTTACTTATTTGTTAGATAGTTTAATTTCTTTGCGTGCTTTTGGGTACTTGCATTGTTTAATTCATATATTTCTGGCGTATTATAGTATTTGAGGGTTGTAGCATCGCGCCTTAGTACCTGAATAGCGTAAATTCGCGTAGTCGTCTGTCTACTGTTTTGGTTTTGAACAGCCAGTGTCGGTTGGTCACAGCAATTGTGCTCATTGCCGCCGTTGGATAAGCAGCTGCAGCAGCAAGTCGTATAACCCTAGCTTACTTATTTGTTAGATAGTTTAATTAATTTCTTTGCGTGTTTTTGGGTACTTGCATTGTTTAATTCATATATTTCGGGCGTATTATAGTATTTGACAGTTGTAGCATCGCGCTTTAGTGTTTACTTGGTAGATTCTTATTTAAATTGCGTGTGAGTTTCGTATAGGAGGTGCAATTTCGAGTTTTAGTTACTGTAATCGTAAATTCAGCAGATTGTAGCGCAGTCGTTAGGCATTTGTACAGGTTAGTTGATACATTCTTTGCGTGTTTCGCTTGCGTTATCTAGGCACGGACTCGTGTTTCAGTAACTGTTGTTCAACATCGATTAGAATGGACAGGGACTGCGATTGCTGTGTTCGGATGAGGGCTGACTTGGCATCCCTTCGCTCACAGCTGCAATCGGCGCTGACTTCGGTCGCGCAGCTTGAGGCTGTTGCCAATGGGCACCACTGTGGGGAGCCGGACTTGGGTATCACGGGGATGTCAACCTCGTCCCGTCTCTCCCCAGATCGGTCTGCCGCTGTGGTTGCCCCGGTTGCTGCCCGCAGTGGGGCTGAGCCCTCGCCTGTGGTTGATTGAGAGGTCTTTCCAAGGCGTGGCAGGCAGCGAAAGGCGTCCCCGGAGGCTGATCAGAAAGCCTTCCCGGTGCGTCTGACAAACCGGTTTCAGGCACTGTCTCTGGCTGAGCCAGATGCAGCTGCCTGCCCTGTTTCAGAGGATCATTCTCAGCCTTCAAGGTCCGGGCAATCGCAGAGGGTGGGCTTACTGGTAGTTGGGAGCTCCAATGTTAGGCGCGTAATGGGGCCCCTTAGGGATACGGCGGCCAAGGAGGGGAAGAAATCCAGTGTGCACTCCGTGTGCATTCCGGGAGGAGTCATTCCTGATGTGGAAAGGGTCCTTCCGGATGCCATGAAGAGCACAGGGTGCAGCCAGCTGCAGGTGGTGGCACATGTCGGCACTAATGACGTGCGTCGCTTTGGATCTGAGGAAATTCTCTCTGGATTCCAGCGGCTATCTGATTTGGTGAAGGCTGTCAGTCTTGCTTACGAGATGAAGGCAGAGCTCACCATCTGCAGCATCGTTGACAGAACCGACTGCGGACCTTTGGTGCAGAGCCGGGTGGAGGGTCTGAATCAGAGGCTCAGACGGTTTTGCGACTGTATTGGCTGCAGACTCCTTGACTTGCGCCATAGGGTGGTGGGGTTTCGGGTTCCGCTGAATAGGTCAGGAGTTCACTACACTCAGCTGGCGGCTACACGGGTAGCGGAGGCTGTGTGGCGTAGACTGAGCGGTTTTTTTAGGTTAGAAGGCCTCGGGAAAGTGCGGGATGGGCTGCAATGTCAAAGGGTGCTTGGCAATTACAGGACGTGCTTGGATCAAGGAACAGTCGGATTTATAGTTGTAAATTGTTGTAGTTGCGCTGGAAAAGTCCCTGAGCTTCAAGCGCTAATAGAAAGCACAGAAGCTGATATCGTTATAGGTACAGAAAGCTGGCTAAAGCCTGAAATAAGTTCTGCAGAAATTTTTACGAAGTCTCAGACGGTGTTCAGGAAAGATAGATTAGGCAGAACTGGTGGTGGAGTGTTTGTGTCTGTCAGTAGTGGTTTATCTTGTAGTGAAGTCGAAGTAGATATTCCGTGCGAATTGGTATGGGTGGAGGTTATACTTAACAGCCGAATTAAGTTAATAATTGGCTCCTTCTACCGACCCCCAGACTCCGATGATACAGTTCAGGAACAGTTCAGAGAAAGTTAGAGTTTCGTAACAAATAAATACCCCACTCATACGGTTATAGTTGGTGGGGACTTCAACCTACCCTCGGTATGTTGGCCAAAATACTCGTTCAAAACTGGTGGTAGGCAGAAAACGTCTTCCGAGATTGTCCTAAATGCTTTCTCCGAAAATTATTTCGAGCAGTTAGTACACAATCCCACGCGAATTGTAAATGGTTGCGAAAACACACTTGACCTCTTAGCCACAAACAATCCAGAGCTGATAGAGAGCATCATAACTGATACAGGGATTAGTGATCACAAGGTCGTTGTAGCTAGGCTCAATACCATTTCTTCCAAATCCATCAGAAATAACCGCAAAATAATTTTATTTAAAAAAGCGAATAAAGTGTCACTAGAAGCCTTCCAAAAAGACAATTTCCATTCCTTCCGAACTGACTATGCGAATGTAGACGAGATGTGACTCAAATTCAAAGACATAGTAGCAACAGCAATTGAGATATTCATACCTCATAAATTGGTAAGAGATGGAACTGATCCCCCGTGGTACACAAAAAAGGTCCGAACGCTGTTGCAGAGGCAACGGAAAAAGCATGCGAAGTTCAGAAGAACGCGAAATCCCGAAGATGGGCTAAAATTTACAGACGCGCGAAATTTGGCACGTACTTCGATGCGAGATGCCTTTAATAGGTTCCACAACGAAACATTGTCTCGAAATTTGGTAGAAAATCCGAAGAAATTCTGGTCGTATGTAAAGTACACAAGCGGCAAGACGCAGTCAATACCTTCGCTGCGCAGTGCCGATGGTACTGTTATCGACGACTGTGCCGCTAAAGCGGAGTTATTGAAGGCAGTTTTCCGAAATTCCTTCACCAAGGAAGACGAATGGAATATTCCAGAATTTGAAACACGAACATCTGCTAGCATGAGTTTCTTAAAAGTAGATACCTTAGGGGTTGCGAAGCAACTCAAAGCGCTTGATACGGGCAAGTCTTCAGGTCCAGATTGTATACCGATTAGGTTCCTTTCAGATTACGCTGATACTATAGCTCCCTACTTAGCACTCATATACAACCGCTCGCTCACCGATAGATCTGTACCTACAGATTGGAAAATTGCGCAGGTCGCACCAGTGTTCAAGAAGGGTAGTAGGAGTAATCCATTTAACTACAGACCTATATCATTGACGTCGGTTTGCAGTAGGGTTTTGGAGCATATACTGTATTCAAACATTATGAATCACCTCGAAGGGAACGATCTATTGACACGTAATCAGCATGGCTTCAGAAAACATCGCTCTTGTGCAACGCAGCTATCTCTTTATTCGCACGAAGTAATGGCCGCTATCGACAGGGGATCTCAAGTTGATTCCGTATTTCTAGATTTCCGGAAAGCTTTTGACACCGTTCCTCACAAGCGACTTCTAACCAAGCTGCGGAGCTATGGGGTATCGTCTCAGTTGTGCGACTGGATTCGTGATTTCCTGTCAGGAAGGTCGCAGTTCGTAGTAATAGACGGCAAATCGTCGAGTAAAACTGAAGTGATATCAGGTGTTCCCCAGGGAAGTGTCCTGGGACCTCTGCTGTTCCTGATCGATGTAAATGACCTGGGTGACAATCTGAGCAGTTCTTTTAGATTGTTCGCAGATGATGCTGTAATTTACCGTCTAGTAAGGTCATCCGAAGACCAGTATCAGTTGCAAAGCGATTTAGAAAAGATTGCTGTATGGTGTGTCAGGTGGCAGTTGACGCTAAATAACGAAAAGTGTGAGATGATCCACATGAGTTCCAAATGAAATCCGTTGGAATTCAATTACTCGATAAATAGTACAATTCTCAAGGCTGTCAATTCAACTAAGTACCTGGGTGTTAAAATTACGAACAACTTCAGCTGGAAGGACCACATAGATAATATTGTCGGGAAGGCGAGCCAAAGGTTGCTCTTCATTGGCAGGACACTTAGAAGATGCAACAAGTCCACTAAAGAGACAGCTTACACTACTCTCGTTCGTCTTCTGTTAGAATATTGCTGCGCGGTGTGGGATCCTTACCAGGTGGGATTGACGGAGGACATCGAAAGGGTGCAAAAAAGGGCAGCTCGTTTTGTGTTATCACGTTATAGGGGAGAGAGTGTGGCAGATATGATACACGAGTTGGGATGGAAGTCATTACAGCACAGACGTATTTCGTCACGGCGACACCTTTTTACGAAATTTCAGTCACAAACTTTCTCTTCCGAATGCGAAAATATTTTGTTGAGCCCAACCTACATAGGTAGGAATGATCATCAAAATAAAATAAGAGAAATCAGAGCTCGAACAGAAAGGTTTAGGTGTTCATTTTTCCCGCTCGCTGTTCGGGAGTGGAATAGTAGAGAGATAGTATGATTGTGGTTCGATGAATCCTCTGCCAAGCACTTAAATGTGAATTGCAGAGTAGTCATGTAGATGTAGATGAAATGCATTTTCCGAAATTCCTTCACCAAAGAAGACGAAGTAAATTTTCCAGAACAGCTGCAAACATAATAATCCCTGGTGTTGCAAAGCAACTGAAATTACACTGTCAGTGACAGAGGAAATGATCAAATATTTTTTCAAAAAGTCTCTAATGTATAA
This sequence comes from Schistocerca gregaria, assembly GCF_023897955.1. NCBI lineage: Eukaryota > Metazoa > Arthropoda > Insecta > Orthoptera > Acrididae > Schistocerca > Schistocerca gregaria. Next base: position 787,639,832 of record NC_064921.1, read on the forward strand.
ATAAAGTATGTCTAATACATTGGTTTCTGATGTTCTTTAGTAACAATAATTTTCAGTAGTAAGCTCCTTGCTGTTTAAAGATAATCAACAATTTAGTAAGAAATTTTAATTTTTAGAGGACCGTATCTAAATGTACACATGCCGACGTGAAGTCTTAAATCCTCGTTCTAGCGGTACTCCCACTCGAATTCTTCTCCATAAACTCTTCTTCATTTGGAAATATAATCGATTTATTTCAACTGTAGGAAACTCTTCACGAATATCGCAGCTGCCTCAAAGTTGACCTTCACTTGTTCAGGACACCACTCAGAGACTGCCTGTTTTATCAGACGAAACAGACGAACATATGTGTCTTTCTTCTTGTTAGGGAGCAGGGCAAATACAGTAGGAAGAATGTTTGTATTTTTAATTGCGCCTCCTAAGACTACGTGTATGCTGTAGATCTGTGCATACCACTTGCTGCACCTCTTAAATGTTCCATTCATAAAAAATGGGAACATGTTTTTAAACTTTCTTTTCCTTTGCTTCCACTAAAATCATTATTCTCACCTCTAATATATCGTCTTCCAGAAGAAAACTACTTCCATCTCCCATTTTTAATAGATCTTCAAGAAAATCAATTTCATAAGCGTTTTTAGGCTCTTGTTGGTTCCCCAGCTCTTGCCTCCATCGACAACGCACGATGCTCTTCATAGATTCTGAATTAGGCATCAATGTAAAAAAGTCATAAACTTTATTATGTAGATTTCCCATTTCATCTGCGTATATCTCGGATAACTGTGTAGTTTCTTCTCGAGACCTTGTCTTCGTCCTTTTCACTTGCTTTCTCAGTTTCAGAGCCGCATCGTTAGACGGTCTACATAGGTGTTCTAATATATTCAACACGTTGCTCAAAAGCAGATTTCCCTTGCAATGATCCGCTTTTCGGCGTAAGCACATCCATGTAAAAACACCTTCTCTAGATTCCCTCTATTTAAGATACGCGTAACTTTTATAATGAGCAGGAGGCCTGCCTTTGTTCGTTGTAATAACTTCCATACTGATGATCACGTTAGGAACTTCGAAAGCAAACTGGGCGGGCGTGTCAGGTGGAGGAGGAAGAGAAGGGGGAAGAGAGACAAGAGACCCAACCCTCCGGAACAGGTAAAATCGTGGCAAATGTCCGGCGTGGCAACTGTCCGGACACGAGGTGTAATACCCTTCTATTCCGTGAGAGGCTACTCACATCAATCAAATATCAAAACGCGATTTTCATTAAATATTAGTGTGTCCAGAGGCACGTGTTATGAAACGTCCCCTTTGAAATATTATACATGACTGTGCTTAAACTGACACACAATATTTTTTTTAGCGCAACGCAATCTGACTTTCAGTAATCCCTACAAAAGAATGGCCCTGACTAACATTAACCTATAGCTTTCACAAATCACTTACCTCACCAAAAATCTTCGTTACTCGAACTACTGCAATACAGCGAGAGCCATTACTGCCAGCTAAATAAAAGATTTAAACTACTGTAGCCACTAACTACTGATATGCATAGTTAGCAAATGAAAGATTTTGATAGAGAAGAAACAATTTATTTACCTTAAGTCATCAAAAATCATAATATATATAGCAGTTCATGACATCTAGTCTTACAAATTTCGAAACTCCGCTATCTCTCTCCCCACATCCACCACCGCTGGCGGCTCACCTCCAACTGCCCAACGCTACGCGCTGTTAAAAGCCAACTGCCCAACACTACAATGGCAGACAACAATGTAAACTAGCCACAGACTGCACACAGCACAGCCGGTGATTTTCATACAGAGCGCTATGTGGTGTTACCATTAAAAAAACCTAAACAGCCTATTTACAGTGTGTTTTGCTTTGTTTAATGTTTCTAGAGCTGGTATCAACTGAAATATTGCTGTAAGTACGTTTCTTAGAATGGAACCATATACTTTTAACAATTACATCTGATAGCTATTGAGAAGGAAATTACAGTGATATACCGTTTGTTGCTGTTGATGTTGAAACCTGTAGTAAAAGAAATTCGAGAAATGTCCTAGAATGTATGAGCACGGTGGCCAGAAACGGTGTTTGCGGTGCAAACACTGCCAAGCAAGCGTCTGTGGCCAGACTGCATAGCCGTACACCGTAAGGTAGAGACCTGCGTTACGAGAATACAGCTTTATTTTCCCTTGATCCAACATACGACCTAGGTCTAGGTTCACCTACGAATGTTATACACGGAAATACGACATTGGGTAAAATCTGGCTTATCACAAAGGGCTTAGGGGAACTATTTCACATTTATGCATCCTCCCAGATTTACGTGAGCTGAAGCAGAGAAGTCAGCTGTTCATTCTTCAAAAACAAAGAGATCTTATACGTTGCATAAAATAACTACTGTATTAAATATCTAAATGTCAGAAGGAATATTTGACCTCTACTTTCATGTACGTGGCTGCGTAATTCTTAGAGGTAAAGTATATGCTGTCGGACAACTGTCTCTGCCTACATAGTTTATCATATGGTATATATTCGTTGAACTAAACATTTTATTAAATCTGTTTTGGTGACTACCTTATACCGAAAAATAAAAATGAAACGTTGTTTCGTGCTGAATGTAAGCGCGTAATGACTGTGTTACCAGCTATGTGCAATAAACTCTGTCTAATTATTTGTAATTGCTGTGGAATTTCGTACACAAGTAAATACAATAAACAGTTTACTAACAATGATTCGGTAACCATCCAACTCACAATTTTTTTTCTCCAAAAAATTAACTTTATCCTTTCTTGAAGAGTGGGTTCAAGCTGTGGACCATGGACAGAGGAGCATTTGCAATCGCCGTATGAAAGAATAATGAACTGTTATAATCACAGTGGACGATATGACAGAACATATACTGGAGACTCTACGACACATATCCTCTGGCGAAGTTTGGGCTTCCTCATAGACTGCATCATGTAGTACTGCCCAAAGAAAGAATTCGAGAGGTGGCAAATCGGAGGACCTCGCAGGCCATTTGACAACAGAATTTCATACAACGTCCAGGAAAGTTCTCATTCAGTATCTGCGTTGCAACGCAGGACGTAGGGTACAGGTCGTATTTCAGCCACATATACTGTCGAATATCCAGTGGTACCTCTTCCAGAAGAACCGTCAGAATGATCGTCAGAAAGTGTGCGTACGACCTTCCATTCAGAACGCCTGAGATGAAGTAAGGTCCCACAATGTTATTTCCTATGATGCTGCACCCGACGTTTACGCTTCACAGCCGTTGATGTTACAGCTGAGGAAGCAATTGTGGATTTTCGGCTACCCAGTAGTGCATGTTATGTAAAGTTACATTAACATGAACATTGCTTCATCGGTGCAGAGCAACCATTGGAAAAACGTAGGGTGGTCTCTCATATGCTAAAGGTCAAACGGACAAAATTTTGCAGTGAACACATACTGCGTGCTGAGCCGATCACTCTGTTGCAGAAATAATTCAAAAGCCAAGATCTGAGTGTAGATTAACATTTATATATCATTTGGTTATAACGATACATGAGGCAGACCAGCTGATATAAAGTCATTGTCGCAAAAAATAAAAAACAACTGCTCCCATGGTCATTAATTTCCATAAGATATGTAAAACCGAAGTCACAAGATAAAACTATTTGTTAGTCGAGCAGCGGACATGTACGGAATAGTTTTATCTTGTCACTTCGGTTTTGCATTTCTTAAGGGAAATAATTACCATGACAGCAGGTGCTTTTTATTTTTTGTGACAATGATTTTATGTCAGCTGGTCAGCTTCGTGTATCGTTATAGCCAAGTGATTTACAAACGTTAATCTACGTTCATATCCGATGATGACACCTTTAGTGTGTTGAAACTGGTTATCCCGAAAACAATATTTAAGCGATCTTGGCTTTTGCATTATTTCTGGGATAAAATTTTTTACAACGTTCGATATCACGGTTGTTGAGTGCCTCATGTAGTGAGAGATGATAGGAATGGAAATTCTATCGATGCAGGATGAGAATCACACTCCTCTGGCTGATTCCACATTTTTTGGCAATATGTGTCTTACCACTTTGTGAATTCCTTAGCGTCGTAGCCAGAACAGCCTCTTTGTGTTCTCTGTCATTTGCGGTCTTCTTTCTTGTCCTCTTTTCGACGTTCAAGCAGCCTGTCCGCGGAAACGTCTTAATAATTCGTGGAATTGCCTGGCGTGTCACACATTGCCTTTCCGTAAAGACATTCTTACACCTCTGTTCTATTTTTATGGCTTTTAATTACATTCACGATATAAAAGTAGCATATCCAGCTTCTCATTGGCGTACATGTCTACGCAAAAATAGTGTAGATGCAGAAGTGAGCAGCCTGGAGTGCAGACACGTAAACAAACAAATTGGTGGACACACTGACACAGGGTAGCACGTGAGATCTGCCTGGAGGTGTTTGCACCGCTACTGCCGATTCCGTCCATCGTGCTCTCCACCGTCAGGATATTCCTCAATTTTTATAAGGACAGATCTCAACGTCAACATTAACAAACTCAATATCACAGCAATGGTCTTGTCAAGAGCCATGGTATGCAGTTATAAAAAGTATACCGATCCATTTAAGAAAACGTTGATACTAGTGCGAAAGACATTAACTGAAGAGAAACGTACGTTCCCCTGGACGCTATAACATTTGCCGAAAACAGCGTTTCTGCATTTATAATCGTACACGAACTAAAGGGGCTGTTACGTCGTACGTGACTTATCCTGCATATTTATGAAGGGAGTTGATTTAAACGGAGATATGATCAGTGCAGGTTGATGCAAAGGTGAGTAAGTGTAGTGAGGAGTGAATTCAAAGTAAGGAAAGGGAGAGTGACTTTCGAATTAGATGAAGAAAAAGGAGGAAGTGGTTGGTTGGTTGATTGATTGGGGTCAAAGGGACCAAGCAGCAAAGTCATCAGTCCCTTGTTTCAAATGTGGTCCATTCAGTCTGATATCTCAGAAAAGTCAGAACAATAAAAGGGAAAAGGCTAAAGTACGTAAAAGTGCAGTCGTGGCGTCAATGGCGAAAACAGAATGAGGTAAGTCAGCAAGAGAGCGACCCCAAGGCTATGTTAGAGGCAGGAAATATCCCACCTCTGAAGCAGTAGAGACAAGACCACCTGCGACTGAAAAGCGTTCAGCCGCTAGAATGTAGAAGTGCCTATGGGAAAAGGAGACTAACCAATTATAAAAAGTGATAAAAACAGAGTGAAAGGGAAAGAATAGAGGATCTTGGCTAGGGAGGGGAGTCAGGCATCTCCAAACACAGCTTACTGTTGGAGATACCCCAACGCTCACCGCCCTGCCCCAACACCAGAGTGAGATTAAAAACCTTAAAACTGAGAACGAAAAACTCTTTCCCGGAGGAAACTGATAACCAGTTCGACTATCAGGTAATCATCAGTCAACATTAAAGGTAAAGTGTGGGGAAGTCTGTGCTTAGTACGCAGAGCCAAAAGAAGGGGGCATTCCACCAAAATGTGGGCTACTGACTGGAAGGCTTCACAACCACAAAGTGGAGGTGGCTCATTACGCAAAAGAAAACCATGGGTCAGCCTGGTATGGCCAATGCAGCGACGACACAGTGTGGTCGAGTCCTTTCGGGAGAGGCGAAAGGAAGAACGCCACGAGCCTGGTGTAACCTTAATCGCATGAAGTTTATTAGACAGGAAGGTAGCCGCCCAAGAGTTGGTCCATGATTGTGCGAAGTGGGATTTGATGTAAAGCCGTAAATACGCTGCAGGAGGGGTTACAGAGAACAGGGGGTAAGTGACTGCTCCCCCAGCCAAACGATCAGCAAGCTTATTACTTGGGATACCCACGTGGCCAGGGGCCCACAGAAAGTCAACGGAACAAGCAGCACGATCAGCGAGGTGGTCATGGATGGCCGAGACCAAGGGATGGCACGAAAAACACTGGTAAATAGCCAGAAGGCCACTCATTGAGTCCGTACATAACAAAACGCGGTTCTGTTGGGACTGTTTAATAAAGATAAGGGCCTGGAAATTGCCATCAATTCCGCAGTAAACACTCCATATGTAGGTGGCAGCAGATGATTTTCTGTGCCAACAGAGGACGTGAAGGCATATCCCACACGATCAGCAGATTTAGAGCCATCGGTGTAAAAACCAACAGCATCCCGAAACTCCAATAAAATTCGGCTGAGAAAAGAACGGAACCCATCCGAATTCGGGGCCGAAAAATTAACCAAGGGGGGTGCGGAGGGAGCGTGGAAGACAGGACAAAGAAGGAAGCTGAAAATCACGGCGAAGAGACGCAAGGTGGAGCCCAACCGGTAAATCAGGTGGGTGACGTCCATGGTCTGGGAACAGGATAGAATAGGAAGGATGAGCGGGAGAGGAATGGAGAGCAATTGCATAAGACACCAGAAGCTGGGACCACCGAACAGAAAGAGGGAGGGGATGTGATCCCATTCAACCAGGAGACTATTGACAGGACTAGTAGGGAAGGCACCGGTGGTCAAACGGATACCACGATGGTGGACTGGAGCCAGCAATTGCAGTGTGGAAGGCGCAGCCGAACCATAAAGTAGATAACCATAGTCAAATCGAGACAGAACTAATACACGATAAAGGCGGAGAAGGATGGAGCCGTCCGCACCCCAAGAGGTGTGGGCAAGGAAGCGAAGAACATTGAGTTTACGGAAATATCATACCTTCAGAAGTTTGATATGAGGTAGTCATGTGAGCTTGTTGTGGAAAAGAAGACCCAGGAAACGAAACTGTGGGACCACAGGCTATCGAGATAGAGCTCCAGATCGGGGTGGATCGTAGTACGATGACAGAAGTAGACCACCCGCGATTTTGAAGGAGATAATTTAAACTCATGTGAGAGGGTCCATGCAGAGGCACGCCTTATTGCTCCCTGGAGTTGCCCCTCTGCAGTGGCCACCACCGAAGAGGAACTAACTCAAATGCAGAAATCATCCACATACAGAGCAGGGGTGACCAAAGGACCAACAGAGGCCACAAGTCCATCGATAGCAATGAGGAAAAGAAGTACACTCAGTACAGAACCCTGTGGGATGCCAGTCTCCTGGGTCCATGGAGAACTAAAAACAGTAGCACCCCGAACCCTTAACGACTGATGGAACAGGAACTGGCGGATAAAAATCGGGAGTGGGCCCTGAAGACCACACTGATGAAGTGTAAGTAAGATGTGATGTTGCCAAGCCGTGTCATAGGCCTTGAGAAGGTCGAAAAATACTGCAACCAAATGGCGGTGCACGGAAAAAGCCTGCGAACTGCCGATTCCAAGTGAAGTAAATGATAAATCGGAGACCGTCCCTCTCAGAAGCCACACTGGTAAGGGGACAATAGATACCGAGATTCGAGGACCAAATTGAGCCGACAGGCTACCATCCACTCAAATAACTTGCGAACAACATTTGTCAGACTAATTGGCCGATAGCTTTCAACAAATAGGGGGTTCTTAGCAGGCTTAAGGACAGGAACCACGATGCTATCCCGCCACTGAGAAGGGAAGTCGCCCTGGAACCAAATACGGTTAAACACCCAGGGAAGATGCTACCGTTGTGGAGCACTGAGATGTTGAAGCGGTTGGTTACGAATGGAGTCTGGGCCAGGAGCCGCATCTTGAGACGAAGAAAGTGCCGAAAGAAATTCCGATTCAGTAAAAGGTTCGTTGTAATATTCTGACTGACAAGGGGTAAAACGTAAGGTGAAAGCTTTCGCCCGCTGTTTCTGGTGAAGGAAAGCAGCCGGGTAGGGGGCTGATGCTGATTCCGCTGCAGAATGGGTCAGAGATGTACCGAAAGAATCAAAGGGTCCGTACAAAGGCCATCTGGGAGGTGAAGGCCTGGGAGAGTAGACTGCCGATGGCAACCTTGGAGAGAGCGAAGAGTAGCCTATACCCTTGACATAGGGGCAGTAGAACATATCCGTTTGCTCTATTTGATTAAATAACGGGCTTTAGCGCTAAGACGTTAAGAGGTAATAAGGTTGGCAAGGATGGGTGCCTCTTAAGGTGTTGCAAAGCTCGACGGCGATAACAGATGGCAATGGCAATGGCTGTACACCACCACGGGACTTGCTAGAGGCGAATTGGTCCAGATGAGAGCGGTACAGCAAAGCTAGCAGCGCGAAAAATCGTGTCAGACACGGCACGCAGAACGTCATTAATACAACCCTACTAAGAGGGAGAAAACAGGACCTGTGCAGTGTATAGAGGTCAGTCGGGGCGTTGGAAAGGCCAGCGAGGTACCTGTCCATCGGAGAGCGGGAAGGGAACGAGAGAATCAACGGGAAATTGTCTCTGTCACAAAGGTAGTCGTGTGGCGACCCGTGTAATGAAAGGAGGAGAGAGGGAGAAGAAAGAGAAAGATCAATGGCAGAAAAGGTACCATGATTGGCATTGAAATGAGTAGGGGAGCCATCATTAAGAAGGCACAAGTCGTGGTCTGCAATAAACTGGTCTATGAGAAGACCTCGTCTAGATGTAAATGCAATGCCCCACAAGGGATGATGAGCATTAAAATCCCCGAGAAGGAGAAAAGGGAGAAGGAAGCTGCTGTAGGAGGGCAGTTACGGCAGCAGGTGTAAGAGTCCTGTTAGGAGGGAGATAAAGATTGCAAACCATGACGTCAGAGTCCAGGTGGACCCTAACAGCAACCGCTTCCAATGTAGTATGAAGAGGAATCCACGTGTTAGCAACGCCTGTACGGACCAACGTACAAACGCCACCACAGATCTGCAGGGGGCCGATCCGATTTCGACAGAAAACATGGAACCCACAGAGTGCCGGTGAATGATCGTCAGTAAAATAAGATTCCTGTAAAACCATACAAGCTGCAGAGTAAGACCAAATAAAGGATTGCAACTCGGGAAGGTGATGGTAATATCCATTGCCATCTCTGGCTGGGAACGGGGAGCAGCCCCTCAAGGGGAGGGTGTAGGAACTGCAGGGGAGGTGGGGAGGAGGGAGGAGGGAGGTCCGAGACTCTCGTGGGGAAGGAGGTGGAAGGGGTGAAGATGTAACTAAAGCATAACTAGACGTCACGGACACAGGGTGAAGATGTGCATACTTCTTATGAGCCTCAGTGTAGGTTAAACGATCAAGGTACTTATACTCCGGCATCTTCTTTCCCTTCTTATATACTGGGCAATCTGGTGAACGTGGAGAATGATTGCCATGACAATTAACTCACTCAGGAGAGGGAACACAGGAACTCCCGTCATGGAGTGGACGTCCACTATCACCACAGAGAGGGGCCTGTGAACAGCGGGAAGACAAGTGTCCAAAACGCAAGCACTTCAAACACCTCATAGGAGGTGGGATGTGCGGCTTCACATCACATCGATAAAACATAATCTTTACTTTCTCAGATAGGGTATCCACTTCAAAGGCCAGGATAAAGGTACCAGTATCAATGCGATTGTCTTTAGGATCCTTCTGAACACGCCGATCAAAGTGAACACGCAGCCGTCCGAGATTGTCCCGAAGTTCCTCATCACTTTGAAGGACGAGGTCCCTGTGAAAAATCACACCTTTTACCATATTTAGAGACTGGTGGGGGGTAATGGACACAGGAATTGGGCCAAGATGGTTACAGGCACGAAGGGGCGCAGACTGGGCAGCTGAAGCAGATTTGATCAAGAACGAACCTGACCGCCTCTTGCTCAGGGAGTCCACTTCACCAAACTTGTTTTCCATGTATTCCACATAGAATAAAGGTTTGGTATTGGTGAAAATATACCCACCCTTTCTGGTGCAAACCAGATAGCGGGGGAAAGGCTTCGCCCCTAGCCGACAGGCCTCACCCTCCTCCCAGGGTGTAGCCGTGGAAGGGAAGTCCGAAGAGGCAGGAGGTGCAGCACTAAAGGAATCAGTTCTACGCCGAGAGACGGCCGCAGAAGAACGGCCAGAGTTCTGGACCCGTATGCGTTTCATATGCATAGCGTCCACCCTGATACCACCCACTCCGATGAGCGGCTCTCCTCATGGGCGCCACCCAGCCACAGCAAGGGCCGTCTGGAACGGAGTTCCGATACTCCAGGATGACACAGAACCACTCCTAGGCTTATATGAGGAAGTCACAGCTCAGGTATCAGAAGTGTGATCCCTGTGTGTTCAGGGGGCTCAACCATAAGGGTACATAGCGACCCCACCACACTGACTGGCTACTGTGCTGGCTATGCACCCTAACATCTGACAATGATGTGAAAGAAAAGTTGGAATGAAGTAGTAGGACACACGTCGGAGACACTAGGTAAGGTGCTCTTCCCCAAATGGCTCACACTAAGGAAGAGAAATTTAATAATGGAGGTCAAACCCCAGACGGGGACCAGGGATAGCTAAAGGGATGATGTGATTACGCGACAAAAATAAATTGCAAAACCGACATAACCAGGAGGATAGCGGAGCCAACATAAGCAAGGACACCAAGAGAGGGAGAGAGGGCGAAGGGGAAGGAGCAGGGAGAGGAAAGGAGGTGAAGGGCAAGGAAATGCAGCCCTGGAAGGATGGAAGGCTGCAATAGCTCAGGGCCCCGTGCTCACCACCCACGTGCTCACGAAAGAACCGTGAGTCCCCTGGGTGGAGGAGGAAGTGCAAGCAGCGAAATGGTGGGGAGAGTGGTGCAAGGAGTATGCAGATTTACTGGTTGCATATTGAGCCATACTTCACATAGAGAAATATGTGGTAAGGCAAGCAAGTGTAAGAATAGGCAAGAAACCATCAGTACCATACCTACATAAATGAGCAAACAAACGCGAAATTGAGAGGTGGGGGGAGGAGATTAGTGTTTAATGTCCGGTCGACAACGAGGTCATTAGAGATGGAGGACAAGCTTAAATTAGGAAAGGAGGGAGAAGGGAAGCGGCCATGCCATTTCAAAGGAACCGTCCCTGCATTTGTCTTAAGCGACTGAGGGAAATCACGGAAAACCTAAATGTGGATGGTCGGACGCGGGTCTGACAGATCGTCTTCCCGAATGCGAGTACTGCTGTTTGCTGATGACAGCGCCAATACGATCGGCAATAACAGTAACAATGAAACTACGTTATCAACGAGAAATTTGTAGTGATATAAACAAATGTATTAAGATCCAAAAACCATCAGTACCGAACGAATGTTTGTGCGTCCGCAACTCGTGATCTAGTGGCTGGCGTTGCTGTTTCTGTATCGTGGGGTCCCAAATACGAGTAACGACCGGGTTGGATGTTTACTCCGCCCGGGTATTGGGTGTTTTTATTATCGTCATTCAGGAACGTGGCGAGACTGGAGAGTGAAAACTTTGGGAATTTGTACGGGAGCTGATAACTATGCAGTTGAGGATCCCACAAACCAGATATCACAATCATCGTCATTATAATCACCTCTCGTATGCGAGCCCGGTTTGCTAACCACTGAGCTACCCCGCTCGGTACGCGTAAATGAGACGTAAAATGCCATGCGTAAAGTATTACACCAATATCTACTACCACGAAATGTTTTTGAACCGGAAAGTAAATCAAAATAGTAAACACGTTTCGTTTCAGATCACTGAAGATATACATATCAACAAAGTGACTTGAGTGTGGTTATATAAATTTGTATTTTCTAGTAGTTGAAGAGACGGAATTAATATATCTTGAATGTTTTTAATTCAATTTTGGCACAGTGTGTTCCAGATGATGTCATGCGTAGCTGACGTATAACTCAGTAACTGAACAGGAAGATATAATTCTAGTGTGTGGTAATGACGCAAAGATAAACATACTTTTACAGAACCAAGTAGCTTGGAGATCAACAAGAAACCAGTATTCAGCCAGTATTCAGACTGATCGTTACAACAAGAATAGGAACTCTAACACTGTCCAGTACCAACAGCTGCACGACATATTAAGATGATGGAATTCTTCAGCTCCACTGATACCAGAATTGTTCTTTGCCACTGGCAGCCTCTCCTGTTGGTGAAGAATTCTGCGATTGGTGCGCGTATCATTTCCGCTGCTGGCGCCACCTCCGTAGCGGGTATGAACGGAACCAGCAGCAAAGAGCTGGCGCCAACCACGTGTGTGTGTATGTGTGTTTGTGTGTGTGTGTGTGTGTGTGTGTGTGTGTGTGTGTGTGTGTGTGTGTGTGCGTGTGTGTATATATGTGTATGTGTGTGGGAGTGCCGGGCCCCTCGGTGTATGGAGGCTTTGGTGCTCGCTTCTACTGCTGCAGACCACTTCCGTCCAATTTGCCACGCAGGTGTTTCGTAAGCTGCGAGGGGCCAACGCACAGGAAGTCTGCGAACAAGACACAGAGACTACCGTATACCGTATAACGCGAGTGGGGCCCTTTTGCCATGACCTAGCACGCGATAAGCCAACAGGAGCCAAGTGAGGTACCGGTGTTTATTTCGTTTAAAACTTAGAGACTGGCTGGACGTTGTCGATATGTAATCTACTCGGTATTCTCCATCTGCGGGATATGTCTTTAGATATACGCCGACAGCTAGCCTTTTAGCAAAGATCACACATTGATGCATACAGTTGCATAGAGGCGTAACCGAAACTTTTCAACTATGTGATGATTTTCAAATAAAGAGTGCGCGTCTTCAGCGCACTAAAGTAAGGTCTTTAGCGGTCGTATTGAAATTTTGTGAGACGATTGAGGCTATAAGTCGCTGATTAATAGAAGTTAAACTTAAGTTAATAAGTGTAAAAATGTCCTAGGACACACAAACACACACACATTTTTGTAGTTGCAACGACACACCAAAAATACTTTTAACAATTATAAAGCAACTACGTACACTGTGGCCACACAAATGAAGAATACAACGAATAGGTTTACTGCAATTATCAAAGCGCCAATAATATACGAATTTTGTGACAGAGCCGAAACGGCATCTGTTTTATGACGTGCATGGAAAGCAGATGTCACGTCGATACTACCCTTCGTTAAGGACTGTTCAGCTGTGCCTGCCGAGTTTTTTTTTGTGCAGGAAGTTGTGCTTCGGGTTCTCCAGTACCGCAGCGAGTGTGGATTCACGAATGGTGGTCACCTACCAGGAATATTCTTCACACCTTTGAAACAGTAACTGGACGGTAGCGGTCCAGGTGCCACTCGTGGCTAGTAGAAGACGGGGCTGTCTGCAGAGACAGCAGTAGCCGGCGGCGGGCAGCGACCTTGCTGATACAAGTCGCCTCGTCATCTCCGTGACGCAAGGCCTCATCATTCCTTGGCATTCACTGTGCCAGGCGCTGATTTTATCTCCTACTTACTGCTGAACGCTAAGAAACGACTCGGTTTGTGTGTATGGTACGTGTGCCTCAACGTGGTTCATGCTACCGCAACGTGTTCCACTAGGAGCTTTCGGTCGTATCTGGCCTGCAAACCACGCAGTTTGCTTACGAAATGCACGAAAGTAATATTCCAGTGTTAGCTGTATTAAGACGCTAATTTTGTTACTTTCCCACATGTCAGTCAAAATTTACTGCCTATAGTATGCGTAAATAAAACGTTCCATATCCGTAAATAAGTTAAACGGAGAAAAGGGAACTTCGCTGTGCAATTAGTATGGAGTTTAGCTTACAACAGTTGCGATACAAAACAGTTAAAAATTGTTTCATAATTCGCACTTCAAACAAGAAAAACATCTTACTGCAAGTAGTGCAAGCTCCTTTGCAGATAAAGCCAACTGAAACAACTGACTGCAGAGAGGGAGCACACATATGTACATAACATCGAATACAACAATATATTTCTATTAAATTAATAGATAAGTCTCAGAACCTTTCATAATATTCGAGGGTGCATAAAAAATTTGGATTTGGCGAGACGCGAACCACCTACATCAACTTACGCAATGCTTTGTAACACTGCATTTCTGTTCATTATGCTACGATGAATTTCCGGAACTTGTCACCATGTCTTCAGTGTCACCATCTCCTGAAACATTTAATCACCAATAAGATGTTAACTGAGACTGAATTCAGAGGCTGTGAATACACATACAAGTGAAACAAGTCACCTTTCACTATAAAATGACCTAAACTGAAAAGCTAAACGGTCGGCCGTGGTGGCCGAACGGTTCTAGGCTCTTCAGTCCGGAACCGCGCGACTGCTACGGTCGCCAGTTCGAATCCTGCCTCGGGCAGCATGTCTGTGATGCACTTAGGTTAGCTAGGTTTAAGTAGTTCTAAGTTCTAGGGGACTGATGACCTCAGATGTGCTCAGAGCCATTTGAACCATTTGAAAAGCTAAAATGAGGGTCTGTTATGGTGAAAGAATTGCAAGCGATTTCCTGCATAGTGACGCATCCCGTGATGTTAAGGTTTAAGCTCTAAACCAAGGCCTCGACGGCATTAGAATACAGCGACTAGAGCAAAAACAACTAATGTTAAACTTTCTTTAACATCAACATAAATGCTTAAGATCCAATAAACAGAAAAATGTTATTCAACCTTAACAAGGTAACCGCGATGCAACCATGACTAACACAAGAAACACTTCAGCTGATCGTGAAAGGAGGAAGTACAAAAATGTTCCGATAAACTCAGGAATACAAAAATACAAGTCGCTGAGGAATGAAATAAATAGGAAGTGCAGGGAAGCTAAGACGAAATGGCGGCATGAAAAATGTGAACGAATCGAGAAAGAAATGATTGTCGGAAGGACAGACTCAGCATACAGGAAAGTCAAAACGACCTTTGGTGACATTAAAAGAAACGGTGGTAACATTAAGAGTGCAACGGGAATTACACTGTCAAATACAGAGGAGAGAGCGTTTAGGTGGAAAGAATACATTGAAAGCCTATATGAGGGGGAAGATTTGTCGGATTGGTGCTACAGATGAATGTTGAAAATTAGGTCGACAGATAAGGTAAGGAAGGAGGTGGTTCTGCTCTGAGTTGGAGAAGAAAGATATATGTGGAATATAATGGTAAGGAGGAGCGACAGGATGGTACGAAATCTGTTAAGACATGAGGGAATGACATCCGTGGTATTAGAGGGAGGTGTAGAGAACAAAAACTGGAGAGGAAGACAGAGGTTGGAAACACATCTAGCAAATAACTGAGTACGTAGGTTGCAGGACGAAGAGGTTGGCACAGGAGTGGAATTCATGGCGTACCGCATCAAACCAGTCAGAAAACTGATGACCCAAAAGAAAAACTTTAAAAAACTTACGGTGGCCAAGCTCATAACTACTCTGCTTAAATACAAGTGTCAGTGCCACACAGGCTGCCCAGTACGCTCACACACCCGCAAATTGAGCTACAGATGCCGGTAGATTGAAGTGTGCGACTATGTGGACGTATCCGCGGAAGCAAGGGCTAACACGGGACAGGCTCAAGCACAACTGACCCTAGGGCGCTGTGCAAAACAAGTGAAATAAAGAGTGCGACCGCACGCAGGTTATTACATGTGGTTCTAGCGCACTTACTGAAAATAAGCATTTACGGTGTGCGGTGGCGAAGTGGATTGCTGCTGCGTAAGAAGTTCCACTAATCTTGTGCTGATTCTCTTGTCACACGCAGGCCTCCTTGAAGTTGCTGAAATCCTGTTAGCAGGAAAAAGCTGTAGAAAAAATCTGTACACCTCGTAACCAGAAGTCGCACTAAAAATTGTCGCCGATGGGAGGTTTTAATAGCTAAATGAAAGTTTTTGTGTGTATAAAACTTCACTATATTACTGTACGCTTGCATACACCAGTTACTACCAAGCCTCACCCTAAAGCTGTAGAAAGTCTGAAAAAACGCTCTAGCAATCCTTCACAGAAAGTTCACAGACGGATTGTTTCTTTCAGAATAGCTCGCTCATATATTTCCATAATTAGTCTCAACATAATGTTCACGTTTGCGAGTAAGCAACACGCCATGCGGAAATTAGTTCTTCAAAATCTCATCAAAAGTTCTGAATTTCACATCGTGCATTAAATCATACTCCCTTCAACACTTTATGGGGTTTGTCAAACACTTTGGTACCGAAATATGACACAGTTATCACTATGAGATCCACGCCTCGACTCTCCTTATCTCTCTACACAAAAGAAGTTTCTAGTTCCCAAAATACACTTGAATATGCTAATTTCTGAGAAACACCATAGCAAATCGGAAGCAGCATCAAACCCTCTCAATTCGACACATATATACAGAACCAATCAAAATTTGTCGCTGAATCGTAACAGTGAAATTAAGTGAAAAATTTTGAAAACGCACTTATATAAAATTGAGTACCTCTTAACAAAATCACTTCACCGTAATCATAAGCTCATTTCCCCAGTAAGCCGCGTGGTCTAAGGTGTCTTGTCACGGTCCACGCTTCTCGCCCCGTCGGAGGTTCGAGTCCTCCCTCGCACATAGGTGTGTGTGTTGTCGATACCGTAAGCTAGTTTAAGTTAGATTAGATAGTGTGTAAGCTTAGGGACCGATGACTTCAGCAGTTTGGTCCCATAAGTCCTTACCACACATTTCCATACCCATTTCTCCTCAGTACCATAAACTGAGGAAACACTGTGAATAACTAACACACGTCATCGTCAAACATTACTCACAAGAACAGTACAGTATAGTACAAATCTTTACACAAGATATTATTTGACATTCACACCATCATTCACTCTTACAATTAACAGCAATTACAGTATTAATTTATAAACAACTGGACGATTAAACAAAGAACTGCACATCAAAATGACAGTATTTTGACTGCAGCTCAAAGAGTGTCCTTCAGCTAAATAGTATCTGCACCATATTGTATAGAACCTTGGATACTCTCGGGCATCTGACGCCACCTGTCCTGCGCATGACTCATACTGAAAATCTGTTCACTGCTGTTACGATATTAAAAGGCACGATGTAAGGCGCTACGCCTCATATGGCGCACCACTTCAGTATTCTACACAAGCGAAAAGCCCTGCTTCTCACAAATGTGCTCCGCTAATAACAGTACCATGGATGGCGAAATAACTACACTATGAAAAAAATTAAATCAATGACCAACAAGACGACTAATCTCACAACGCCATACACTGATGGGAACGTTCTGACAAAGCGCAAACAAACCACAGAGATGCGCCAACGTCCTGTACTCCAAGTTTCACTGTTTTGGAAACCATATTAAGGCGGCAACCTACCAGTTCTTCCCTTTTTAATAATTCCGATAACAACAAAATCGACGCGTACCACACTGTTTTGAGGTGCTAAAGAACTCAGTAATGGTCATTTACATCACCTTACGATGACAGGTGCAAGTTACAACACTCCTTTTCGAGTAATACTTAAACAACCCAAGTTGGTGTCGTAGCCAGTCCTTACAATACTTCACATCGGCGGCACCACACAACCTCTTCAAGACGGCGTGCTATATAGGCATTTCCTTATTTGTAACTTGAAATAAACGTTTTCGAGTTCATTGCCTTAAAGCATTGTTATGCATCTTGCTTACAACGGTGAAGTTAAATACAACAGAGAGTGACCGATCACTGAACAACTAGTACACCTGGCTACAAATTACCCAGTCTGTAACTTGACTGTGGCCAATACAGTAATACAGTAACCCTACACATCGAGCGACAACGTTACGACTCCACCTACAAGGACTTGCTTAATAACACCAGACCACAGAATTTACCAATGCACTACAGGCGCACTGTCGAGAGCCACAACCCTGGCCGAAGCTAGCTGCCTCTTTTCGCTGGTGCCCCTGTCCACAGCTGTGCTCATAAACACTGACGTTTAGGATGTACCGCCCCCTCGCGGCTACCGTGGACACCACTAGCGCCACCGCACCGAAACGAACGAACGTAGGATGTGAAACACTCCGTTAAATACAGAGGAACTACACAAGGCGGTGCGATAGCGCGTATTCCGAACTACCGCGCACATCAGACAGCAGTTACCATGGGTAAAAGAAGAGGAACCGCTGAGAGAAGAGGACTTGGTCAAATAAGGAGACAGCAAAGTCAGAAAAATGCACAACAGAACGGTACAGCATCACACTAGCCAGGAGGGACATCGTTCAAGGTGTACCTCAGATGAAAATGATTTTGTGTTTATAGAGACCGTCTGACAAGGGATTACAGAAAATGACTATGAATAACCTCTCATATGTGTAGGTTCCACACAAATATATTTTCGTTTTCCATTTTAAATTTATTTCCTATCTACCTATTGTTTTTCAGCTTGTTATATTAATTTCGTTCTATTTACTCACGAAGTCACATATCCTGGTTTTACAGGGTACGTTCCGAAAGTAATGCAATTGAATCTCCCGCGCCGCTCCTAGTAGTCGGAGTGCGAGCGGGCCACATGGAGTAGGTGGGGGGGACGCTAAGCTTTGCCGCGAAACCGGTTTCAGTGCTCTCCGAGCTGTGGAAGCGGCAGGACGTCTGTTATTGTAAACCTCTGTGCGCCGACCGTGTCACGGAAAAAATGGGATCGAGCAACGTTACGCGATTAAGTTTTGTGCTAAACTGAACAAATCTTTTGAGGAGACTAACAAAATGATTCGTGAGGCTTACGGGGACTCTACTCTGTCCTACTCACAAGTTTCGAGGTGGTTAAAGGCCTTTAAGCCCAAAAAGGCAAGAATGAGCAAATCAAAAGTGAAAACAATGCTCATTGTCTTTTTCAACAGCAAAGGAGTGGTCCATAAGGAGTTTGTTCCTCAAGGACAGACAGTTAACGCTGCCTACTACGTGGATGTGCTGGAAAGACTCCGCAAAAGGGTCGTCAGGACGAGAAAGGAC
The DNA here is from genome assembly GCF_023897955.1 of Schistocerca gregaria. Taxonomy (NCBI): domain Eukaryota; kingdom Metazoa; phylum Arthropoda; class Insecta; order Orthoptera; family Acrididae; genus Schistocerca; species Schistocerca gregaria. Next base: position 787,658,567 of record NC_064921.1, read on the forward strand.
ATCTCCGCTACCTGGCAACTCCATCACGACAACGCGCCTTGCCACAACGCGCTACGAGTCCGCGAGTTCCTGGGCAAACACCAGGTGCCAACGCTGCCCCACCCCCCCTATAGTCCTGACCTCGCCCCAGCTGACTTCTTTTTGTTTCCTAGGATTAAGTCAGCCCTGAAAGGAACCCGTTTTTCGTCCATAGACGAGATCCAATCCGCCGTGACGAAGCCCTTGCGAGAGGTCCCAGAAGACGCCTTCCAGGGCGCGTACCGGTCATGGCAGAGTCGCTGGAAAAAATGTGTAGAGGGCCAAGGACAGTACTTTGAAGAATTTTAAGTGTTTGTGCAAATCTGTTCAATAAATTACTTTAAAAAAAAATAATTGCATTACTTTCGGAACGCACCCTGTATATAGAATATAAAGGGTGGAGAAAAACTGTGTCGCGAAATTTTAACTCTGGATAGCTGATGCCAGTAGGAACCAAAATTACTAATATTTTGTAGGTCAACGAAGCACTATTTTTAAACTACGGAAACCTGGTGCCACGCGCTCCGACTGGCCGTGGGATTGCCCTGTTGCCTTCGCCGGCTGACGGGCAACGGTATGGTTGTGGTTTCACACATACGAAGGCCCCTAGCCCCGTCACTGCCCCAACGTGATACGGACACATGTCGAATAGGTCTTACTGTTTGTCTCCACCTCACGTCAGAGACATTCACACGTAACCTTTGGTAGGGAGCACACACACGTCAACTGCGATTTAGTCATATACTAAGCTTGGCGGCACAGTATTCGTTTGAAGAACGAGATATGGTTTTTGGTTATCGGCTAGCTGACGGTAATGTGCATGAAGCTCGACGATTGTATCATGAACGGTACCCAGCTAGACGCTATTCACACCTGTAAACGTTTACAGTAATTCCCCGACGACTTGGCGAAACAGGGTCGTTAGCGGGATATCGTGGTGATGCTGGTAGAACTCGAACACGACGGCATGATGCATTTGAAGAGACCTCGAGCGCTTCGAAGAAGCACCTACGACAAGTAGTCGAGCGGTTGGACACGACATGGCAGTCACTCATCGGTTAGTCTGGGAGGTTTTCAGGGATGACGACCAGCATCCATTTAGTTTCCACCTTGTTCAAGACGTAAATCCTGTGGCGGACTATGGACGCAGGGTAGGGTTTCGCTGGTGGTTTCTGCGGCGTGTTGCACGAGATCCGGACTTCCCCTCCAGTGTGCTGTTTACCGACGATTGCACCATCCATCCGGATGGCCTTTATAACGCTCGAAACTTTCATTACTGGTCAAGAGTAAATCCTGACGTCACGTACGTCCACGGACACCAGGAACGATTTTCGCTCAATATTTGGGCAGGCATTGTGGGTGGCCATCTGATTGGGCCGGTCCTTCTACCTCCTCGACTTACTATGGCAAACTACCTTCACTTTTTGCTACAAACTCTACCCGACCTGCTGGAAGATGTTCCCCTGGACAGACGGCTAGCATGTGATTGCAGCACGGTGGGGCGCCTGAACGTAATAGTGGTGCTGCGCGCGGATATTTACATGAACTCTTCGATGACCGAGTAATCGGCTGAGATGCTCCTAGGACATGGCTCCCGCGATCACCAGATCTCACGCCACCAGAATTTTTCCTGTGGGTATTCTTAAAAGGTCTAGTTCACCCACCCGGTCGCGAACCACGTAGAAAGGAAGAAGAATTAATGGATTTCATTCATCATGCCACCAATCACATCAGAGCAACGCCAGCAATCTTTGAAAGAGTTTCGAAGTTACCAAGCTTGCGTCGCGTCAGTGGGTCGCCATTTCGGGCACCACCTTTAAGTAAACAATGTCCTAGCTACGAAAAAGGCCTGTCAGGACCGAGACAATTTCTAAGAGTCTTTCTGTACGCGAACTAACAGCTACTGACGAGTTTGATGGCGGTACTTTTTATCATGAAACTAAGATGGATGTATCTGGGTCCGCAGGGGAGGCCGAGCGGTTCTAAGCGCTACAATCTGGAACCGCGCGACCGCGTTCTGTGTCTGGAGCCCAGCGGATTCGCCCACAGAGTGGAAGGTTGGTGCGCTACAATCGAGCGTGCGCGCTGCCTTGGATACATCGCGATCTCCGGCAGGCAAGCATTCGCGGTCTTGCTATGTCGAAAGCATCCTGCAAAAGGGCAATCCCGCGGCCCATCGGAGCTCGTGAAACCTAGTTTCCGTATTTTAAAAATGGTGTGTTGTAGACGGACATAACATCAGTAATGTTGGTTCCTACTGGCATAAGCTGTCCAGGGTTAATATTTCGTGATACAAGTTTTCTCCACCCTATATATTATGGTATGTAAGTATATCATGTAGGTTGTACGAAAAAACCTTCAAAAAAGCACAGTAAACAAAATATTTATTCACTTACACGTGTTTCCCCTAAAAGTCTTAAAGGACAAAGAATATGTATTTTTAATATATTCTGAAAAATAGTGCTGGGTCACTACAATCCCTAACCGTATCAACAGCTAAATAGAAACTAGCTGCCCATTAGGAAAAAAACTGATATTTCGAAAGTAAGTCACGTAATTGATAAATAACCACGTAACTTTGGCAGTCATTTACTCAGCCTGCTTGAGGAATCACTCATACCACTAGCACTCCGAAATCCTTAACTGTAACAAAGCGTACCAGGAATAACGTGGTTTGGTCTTCACAGCGCCGATGCATTGAAATGGAGCACTTGTATACCACGTAAGTATTAATACGATAATTGTTACAACTAAAGGAACGCATAGCGACGCGTTTTTGATACATCCTCGGTTTTCTGGTGCTTTGAAATGGCATATATTTGTAGGACGTACGTTATAGTACAAAGCCTACTAAATATGGGCTTCAACCTTAGTGCAATATGGCCCTTCCAAACTCTGTACTGTAACTGAGATAGCCTGCATGCGAAGCAGGCGGCGTTCTTACATCTCACTGGTCTACGTTTATATGTGCGTTCAGAATACCTGTCATGCGTCATATTGCTTTGCACTTTCGTAAAGAGTGTACAGCGTACTTTTACAAAGCTATGACGTCAGAAAAACGGAACGCTTAAATTTCAGGTGCATGGTCTGTGTGTTGACAGCATAAGTCCAAGCTTTAATTGCAAGAAATCCTAACAATAATACAAATCCAGAAAATATGAAGTTAAAGAAATATGGAGTTACATCCATCTCTGTTAAGTACCTAAACTCATTTCAGTCACGAGTCCCAATAGTGTAGACCCCATTCTTTTTCATAAGTCACGTACCGCACACAAAATCTTCATTACACGAACTAGAGCAATTACTGCAAGTAGCAACTACAGCCAGCGAAATAAAAAGATAGACTCTTAACTACTAGGAGGCACATAGTTAGTGAAAGAAACATTTTTTTTGAAGAGCAAACAATGTACTTAGGAAATTTTACCTTATGCATGTGACATCCAGTTCCAAAAATCATATAGTTGTCAATAATTCCACTGCCCCAACATTATCAACCAATTTCTAGCATATTTTCTTATAAACACATCATTTCTTCTCACCTGACAATGCATGCCCTACCAACTCAGAGTCTCCATTAAGCATATCAAGTCCACACACGCCCCACCCACTCGGTAACTGATAGTCCGTCCAACCACAGAATCTCTTGCCGAGGTCGCAGAGCGCTGTCAGCGATATTAGCCCAGTCTATAGCACTGCCAACATACAAACAGGATACTTACAGTAGGAAACTAAGATGGAAATCCCATGGTCCCGTTATCATGCCACGTGTTGCATAACTTTGACATATCAGCCTCGTCACCAAATCCACAATGAAGACAACATTAGTTAACCATTAACAAATATAGATAAGCACACAATTGCACCTTGTTAAATTAAACACACACCATATGCCCAGGCGAACGACAAATCGACAAATGCTAGGCGACGCTCCGGCAAGCTCTTGCACTGCGTAGCGAGAAAAACCAAATACCACGGCTCGTGCCGGAACCCAAACGTTTCCCCTGTCTCCGACCGCAGCACTCCAGTACAACCACGCGCAATGAAGAAGCACACCACGTAATGGCCAACCTCCCGACCCGGTTGTAACCGCAACCTGCAGACTTAAACGGCCGATCCCGCGATGAACAACTGACTCGCGGCCGGCCGAGCGAAACTGATGGCAAAGATGATATTACAAGGAAGACGTAATGGCGCCATCCCGTGACGTAGCAACCAAAATGACAGAAATATTTCGTTAGCATGTTTTGCTTCAAAATGGAGCGGAACTATAGCTCAGTACGGTTCGTACAACAAATTAAAGACTACATAATTTAAAATTAGCTGTCCTTAAACATATGATGACATATTGTGTACTGTGTTACTAAGTAAGTAAATTATACACCATGCTGCACAGTAAATGAATCGGGCAAATTATGGTGGCGATTCCTATCCACTTTCACGCTGCACAGTAACTTAGGGTCTTGTTATAAGGAGTGGAGCCGGCCGGGGTGGCCGAGCGGTTCTAGGCGCTGCAGTCTGGAACCGCGTGACCGCTACGGTCGCAGATTCGAATCCTGCCTTGGGCATGAATGTGTGTGATTTTCTTAGGTTAGTTAGGTTTAACCAGTTCTAAGCTTTAGGGGACTGATGACCTCAGAATTTAACTTCAGAGCCATTTGAACCATTTTAAGGAGTGGACAGTGGTATTGAAATATTAAAAACACAACACTTTATTGCTAATACTATGTAAGGGAACCGATGGGGCTGTGAAGAGCTTCCAGTCGTTTCGGAATTGATAAACACCCCTTCCACATATATTTCGAAGGAGTCTTATACCGTTCTTAGGGCAAAATATGGCAAGTTGAAGTATCGTAGATGGAAGTGGATGGCGATCACCCACCCTCCTCTTCAAACTACACCACAAAGGTCAATAAGATTTAAATCTGGTGGCTGTGGTGGCCAGGGGGGATGCGCCAGTTCATCCTGCTGCTCACAAAACCAGTCCGGGTGATGCGAGATCTGTGAACATGGGCTCTGTCGTATGTGGTCGCAGGCTTTCTCGGCGTACTCCTATGATAAAATTGCCTCGGTTGATCAGACGAGTGGTGCTGTCGTGTTGTTGCTAGATGGCACCACAGTTAGACTGATCACCCGAAGCAGTTTTATCACAGGAGGTCCTGTTGCCTTGGAACACACTATCACCATTGAAGAACAAACATTGTAGCCTGGGATAGACCTGATCAGCCTAAATGGTCAGATAATTCTCGGCACTAATATGATATTATCGGAATACCACGATATTACTGCCCAAATCATCATTGAACCCACAGCTTTTCTTTCACTTCTGGGCGTAAAGTCGACCGGAAGTTGGAAACAGTATGAAGAAGATTCATCCGATCAAATGACTTGCTTCTTTTGGCCTCAGCACCACACTTTCCATTTTTTTTTTTTTTTTTTTTTTTTTGCACGTCACGTTCCGTAGGACCAAATAGAGGAACAAATCTCCAAGTTCATGGAACGTGTACATAAATTACAGCATAAAAGTAATAACAAAAATAAAATGTTTATGAAACCAAAAAAGTCAAGCTATAAATTTAAGTAAAAGCTATCTGCAGAATAATATAAAAATCAGCTTAATGTTTCAAGGAACAACTGAACAGAATGGAAGGCGTGAGCAATGAGGAAACTCTTCAGTTTCTATATGAAAGCGCATCGATTGCTGCTAAGATTTTTGAATTCTTATGGTAGCTTGTTGAAAATGGATGCAGCAGTATACTGCACACCATTCTGCATGAGAGTTAAGGAAGTGCGATCCAAATGCAGGTAGGATTTCTGCAGTGTGCTAACTGAGTGTAAGTTGCTTATTCTTGCGAATATGCTGATATTGTTAACAAGAAACGACAGTAAAGAATATATATATTGAGAGGGCAATATCAAAATACCCGGACAAGTGAACAGGTGTCAACGAGGACTTCGCGAACTTACAACACTTACTGCCCGAACCGCCTCTTTCGGAGCCAAAAATATCCTTTTAAAATGGGGAGGGCTAGTCCAAAATATAACATAAAGGTTTTTCAAAAAGTTTTGCACAGTCGCCTCTAAATTTTTTATTTTTTTGGAGGAGGAGAATGAAATTTTTTGTGAACATAGTTGGAACATTCAGCTATTTCAGCTATACATAGAGCATACTGAATGTAGCATCCATCGGCTGTGACTCATCTGGCGCAACGTTCTTTCCATGATGTAAATGCACTTTGGTAAAATTCCGGGAATTGACTTCCACACCATCGCTTGACACAGGAAACTAGGTATTTCTCACTACGAAATGTTTTACCGTGCAGTTGGGTCTTCAGATGACCAAAGAGGTTAAAATCAGACGGAGCCAAGTCCAGACTGTAGGGAGGATAAGGAACAATTTTCCAACTCATTTCCTGATTTTCCCCTGCGCCACAAGAGCTGCATGGGATTTGGCATTGTCTTGGTGTAGTCTGATGAGCTGACCGTGAAGCTGCAGAGTGAAAATCTCATTCTGGAAACATCCCCCAGGCTGTGGCTAAGCCATGTCTCCGCTATATCCTTTCTTTCAGGAGTGCTAGTTCTGCAAGGTTCGCAGGAGAGCTTCTGTAAAGTTTGGAAGGTAGGAGACGAGGTACTGGCAGAAGTAAAGCTGTGAGTACCGGCCGTGAGTTGTGCTTCGGTAGCTCAGTTGGTAGAGCACTTGCCCGCGAAAGGCAAAGGTCCTTAGTTCGAGTCTCGATCGGGCACATAGTTTTAATCTGCCAGGAAGTTTCGTATCAGCGCACACTCCGCTGCAGAGTGAAAATCTCATTCTGGAAGGTAGACTAAGTATCTCGAGATACCTTTCAAATAGTAAAAATGGCAGCATTAAATCTTTGAACAAGATCCTGAACCTGGGCTTTCTCCGACAGTTTATTATCTATCTGAACACCTAGAAACTTGAATTGTTCAGTTTCACTAATCATATACACATGTGTGAAATTAAAACGTCGGGTTTTGTTGAATTACGTGACAGAAAATTTAAGAACTGAGTCTTACTGTGATATAGCGTTAGTTTACTTTCTACAAGCCATGGACTTATGAACTGCACTATTTGAAACAGAGCCAATGTTGCACACAACACCCTTTACTATCATACTAGTGTCATCAGCAAACAGAAATATTGTAGAGTTACGCGTAATACTAAAGGACATATTATGTATATAATAGGTAAGGAACAGGAGTGGCCCCAACACTGATTCCTGGGGCACCCCATCCCCCCCCCCCCCCTCCTCCATTTGACGGTACACCACTCAGATCTCACATCACAGCCATTCTCAACACTATGAATAATGACCTTTTGCTGTATGTTGTTAAAGTAAGTGGTGAAACAGTTGTGAGCTACTCTCTGTATTCCGTAATGGTTTAACTTCTGGAGCAATATTTTGTGATCAATACAATCAAACGCCTTACTTAAATCAAAAAACTTGCCTGGTGTTCAAAATCTTTTGTTTAACCCATCCAGTACCTCCTGCTCCTGTTATGGGAATTTGCATAACTGATGTGTGGTTTTGGAAATCCAGTTCGTCCTGCGATTCTCTGCTTGCGAAGCTTCTTTCGTTTTAGTCTGGTGCTGACTGGGCTCACTAGAGCGACATCAGTTCTGCAGTGACTTTACAATCCTTTTGAATGACCGTCTGTGAGCACCACTCAACACACGCTTTCGTCAGTGGGTGATGTGACTTAGGGATGGTGTGTTTCCCAAAATCATCGACAGCATATCTCTTGAAACGCTAAACACTTCGGCTACTACTGTTACGAAAGCACCCACTATAGGAGCAGCAACAATTTGCCCAGTTACAACTCACTTATCTCCGTCACAGCGCACTCAAGAATACGCAGAACTCTATTCTGGAAACAACAACACTTGCAGCGTGTTGACGACATTGCACAGGTTATGCTCGTGATCAAATACAAATTCACAACCTGCAGTCTTGGCTAGCATGGGTATTTGTGTTCAAGCACGCACTTCTTGCGTTGTCTCCATATTTTCTTTCCCGCTCCTCTGCGCCTTATATTACCGAAATTGTTGTAACAAACTGTGTGGAAAGTGTGCTACATTCCTTTTCGACATAAAAGTTTTCTGGGTATGGTACGGCGTCATATTGTACAAAATTACTGCTGGAGAAAACCAACGTTTCGGCCACTGTTGCAGCGGCCTTATTTTTGGTCTACTGGTGCACCCAGAAGAAGGCTGCTCCATCCGTGACCGAGACGTTCGTTTTCTCCAGCAGTAATTTTGTACAATATGACGCCGTACCATACCCAGAAAACGTTTATGTCGACCGGCTCTGAAGCCTACACTATTATACTACATTGCTTTTGTTTAAGAGTAATTATAACGTTACCCAATGACAAATCATTCCATTCAATACTTTGACATGTTCTGAATATTTTGCTGTAAGGGACGAACGAACTCTGGTGGTTCGCTGTTACCAGCATTTGTCTTTGTGCCTGTGTTACCAAAGATATGTTCACAATAAAGCAAATGCCACTGTTAATTGTCAAATTCGAAAAGTAACTTACTCCATTCACTTGCGGTGCTTGCTGTCGAAAACACTAATGCCCACTTTACTCTTCGCTCGCATACTTCTGATCGTTATTACTAGTTTCTGTCTCAGATTTGTTTTTACGCAATGGTGTTAGTTGTACGTAGCATAGGATTACTGACGAAGAGTTGGCCTATATGGACCTCATGTGGATGCACTTGGAGAACAGGAGACACATGTTATGCACAGCGACGACAAACACCTCAGAACACTTTTGCAACTGTTTTTAGTTGTATTACTCTACGATTTGTGTCATTTCTTGGTGATTAAGTATTACAGGTCTTTGTCGATGATGTGCACAGAAACAAAGGCTCCAAGAGTAACAAACTGAACAAGTAATAATTATATATTTACTCTTGAACGAGGCATTGGACACCACGATTTCCCAAATGCTCAGTAAATGTCCATAAAGAACCTATTAACTTTTGTCGGTGGCGTTACGTGTTAACCAGTATTTGATATTAGCAAAGTTATTAGAAGTTCGATTGGAGCTGTTATCATCACCATCACTAACGAGTATAAATTATTCTTTTGTGGCCTTGGGATCTTGCTAGTTGTGTCCTAAGACAGCTATATGCATCAATTATGAAACGACGAACGCTTCCAAAACGGTGGAGAACGTGCCTATCTACCACATCACGCGGAGGGTTGTTTCTCCGCGTGACCATCGATTCCATCTTGACCCGCTCATTATCCATTTAATGGTTTACACGTGCCTGTTTGACGGGTCATGGGTCTTTGTGGACAAGACAAAGCGTGCTTGTTGATTAGATGCAGCAGTCTTATCGACCAGTTCTGTATGTTCCATTTCAAGGCTTCCATATATTTTTGTCTCTGTCGTTTCGACTTCCATTATCCACACATAAGTTTACTGCGTGATTTTCTTCGTAAGTCGACGGTCAGCTTAGCAACTTGGCGACTAGTCCACCGAAGATGATGTTTGATATGATTTAAGTAATAAAGCACAGCACCAGTTACGTTTTTTCCACGCATAGCACGATGTGTTTCTAGAATTTACTCTCATTACCAAGTTCACATATTTAAATTGATATTTTATGCTTCTGTCGCCCTGCAGTCATATTTTTGTGGTTTTACTGGAATCGGAAACAGAATAACACAGGCGCAAACGTAATATAAAATTAAAATACCAGTGCAAATATTCGCACTTGGTATTGATAATAAGTTTTTGGCTATTGTGCACAAAAGAGGGAACATAACTGCTGTCGTGTTTCATTGCAGTTGGCTTGCAGGCTTTCAACAAATATCGATTATGGAGAACGAAATAACGTGCCACCTGCATTTTCCTCTTCGAGATCCATGGTGTCTTGCCATGTTTTTCTGGGGATTCTCCTCATGTAGAGCCGATGGTATTTCTCCATGTAAACTACGCTACTCTAGTAACTAGGCTTTGGTATTACAGTATACTGGCATAATCTGGCACCCGTATAGCTTTGTGCAACTTTTATGTTATGAAAAACCCTGTCTGCTAGGCGACCAATAGCAGTGATGGCTCATGTAACCCTGAGTACATATTTGTCACAAAACAAATTGAGTGCTACCAACAATCTTCCGAAAACATCACATTCGAGGGTGTCAGATCATAGAAAATGTCGCCAATAAGTATTGATATGCTCTCGTTACACTCTCAGTGAGTTGGTACATATCCAAGCTGTGTCCTGACCCAAACACTGTCACAGTTGGTGCACTAGTTGGTTAGTTAGTTGCTTACATGTTCAGTAGATCAGTTGGAGGATTTTGTTAAATTAATGTGGAACAGTTTACAGTCTACATAGGCACACGTTCTTGTCAGTTCTCTGTTACGAAATAACATACTGGATTAAACTGAATACAAATTACCTTTCAACGCTACTCATTGAACGGGTGATGCATTTAAATTCAGTTTTTTTACCTGCGCGTGCGATCACTTTTGAAATTGGGTTCCGCACAAACTTAATTATGTATATAGATAGTTCATCCTTCCTAGGAGCATAGAATGTGTGCGATTTCTGCCTGTCATCGATAACGATGCTGGCTTGATACCGCTCCCGGTAATTCCAAGGCTTTCGAGGATGTTTTCATTTTTAGTTTAGACTTCTTGCGTAGTTTCGCATTTGCTATTGTAATTTTACATTTACTTTATTGCTTTTGGAATTATATTAACATGCTAGAACCTCAACGTAAACCCTGGAAGAGTAATCGTGCATTAATTACCGCCAGTATTTTTTTCATTTTGAAGCATTAAAAATGATCTGTGTTGTAGGCATAGATTGTCTGCGCCATAAGCGGGTGGTCCTTGCCTAAATTGCTATATGGCAAAGGTATTCTTGTCACAGGGTTAGGAGACTTTATACCTTCGTAGCTCCGCCAGTTTACATAAAATACTCCTAATTTATACACATAAGCCTTGCATGTAAATCACTCCACCTGTTACTGAAAAACAGATAAAAATCTCTACAGCAGTGCCGCCGATTTTTGACAGACTACGAATTCAATGGTACTTTATGGCTGCAAAATATATTTTTATGTGATTAATCACACTTTAACCATTTTAGGGTTTTTTCTTTATTTGCACTGAGAAACCTTGCTTCTTCCAAAATTTCATGATTTTAGGTCCACTGGAATTACCCTATAAAAGTGGATGAGTGAGTTAGCGAGTGCCAAAGTACGTGACAGAAATGGCCTATTGTTTTGATTATGTTGACTTAGAGACTAAACATTTTTACACAACCCAAGGTCTATATACTTAGGTATGTGATATAAATTTCAAGTTCATGCGTCTAGTTGTTCCTGAGAAAAAGTGGTCTAAACAGACTGGGGGCAGACAGACGGTCAGATAACACGTGACAAAAATTATTTTTTCTTGTGCTATGACAGACTGACAGTTTCGAATTTTTTGATTTACTTGTACTCTCAGACCACACTTCTTGACAAATTTCATTTTGACTAGCGGGGAGTACGTTATAGCTATTGATGTGCTATAGGAAATGCATATGCAGTTGCACTTACGGACAACAATCAGCTGTATAACTGAGTGACGACAATGAAAATTTGCTCTGGGCTGGGACTCGAATCTGAAATTCCCGCCTTTAGCTACATGTGCACGACTCACAGCCTGACGCAATCTTCCATATGTCGTCTACATCTACAACTACATCTACATGTATACTTTTCCTCCGTGAGATGCACGGCAGACGGTTCTTTCAATAGTCTTTCTTCCTGTTCCATATGCCAAAGCGGTAAAGCAAACCACTCTCATTGAGGGGGAAATTCGGTTTCGAGACCCAGTTCGGAAACAAACATCACTGTCATTCATATTACACATCAAGATCTATAACGTACTTCCCTCTGACATACACGAAATTTGGCAAGAAGCAAGGCCTTCAGGTGTCACAACCTGAATTCGTACACATTATGTCCTTATGTGGTACCTAGTATCGGCTCGCACACTATGTGATCAAAAGTATCCGGACACCTGGCTGAAAATGACTTATAAGTTCGTGGCGCCCTCTATCGGTAATGATGGAATTCAGTAGGGTGTTGGCGCACCCTTAGCCTCGATGATAGCTTCCACTCCCGCAGGCATATGTTGAAACAGGTGCTGGAAGGTTTCTTGGGGAATGGAAGCCCATTCTTCACAGAGTACTGCACTGAGGAGAGGTATTGATGTCGGTCGGTGAGGCCTGGCACGAGGTCGGCGTTCCAAAATATTTTGAAGGTGTCTATAGGATTCAGGTCAGGACCCTGTGCAGGCCTGTGTATTAAAAAGGTGTTATTGTCGTGTAACCACTCCGAGACAAGCCGTGCATTATGAACAGGTGCTCGATCTCGTTGGATGATGCAATCGCCATCCCGTAATTGCCCTTCAACAGTTGGAGGCAAGAAGGTGCTTAAAACATCAATGTAGGCCTGTGTTGTGATAGGAGTGCAAGCACCTGCATGAGAAACACGATCACAGCATAACACCACCGAATCCGAATTTTACTGTTCGCATTACACATGCTGGCAGATGCCGTTCACCGGGCATTCGCCATATCCACACCCTGTCATCGGATCGCCACATTGTTTACCGTGATTCGTCACCCCACAGAACGTTTTTTCATTGTTCAATCGTCCAATATTCACGCTGCGTACACCAAGCGAGGCGTCGTTTGGTATTTTCCGGCGTGATGTGTGGCTTATGAGAAGCCAATCGACCATGAAGTCCAAGTTTTCTTACCTCCTGCCTGACTGTCGCAGTACTTTCAGTGGATCCTGATGCGGTTTGGAATTCCTGTGTGATGATCTGGATGGATGTCTGCCTATTACACATCACGACCCTCTTCAACTGTCGGCGGTCTCTGCCAGTTAATAGGCGAGATTGGCCTGTACGCTTTTGTGCTGTACGTGTCCCTTCATGTTTCCACTTCACTATCACATCGGAAACAGTGTACCTAGGGATGTTCAGGAGGGTGGAAATCTCTAGTACAGACTTATGACACAAGACAGACACCCAATCACCGGACCACGTTGAAGCCCGTGAGTTCCGCGGTGCATCCCATTCTGCTCTCTCACGATGTCTAATGACTACTAAGGTCGTTGATAGGGAGCATCTGGCAGTAGACGGCAGCACAATGCATCTCATATGAAAAACGTATGTTTTTGTGGGTGTCTGGATACGCCGGCCGGAGTGGAAGAGCGGTTCTAGACGCTACAGCCTGGAACTGCGCGACCGCTACGGTCACAGGTTTGAATCCCGCCTCGGGCATGGACGTGTGTTATATCCTTAGGTTAGTTAGGTTTAAGTAGTTCTAAGTTTTATGGGACTGATGACCTTAGAAGTTACATCCCATAGTGCTTACAGCCATTTGAACCATTTTGTCTGGATACTTTTGATTACACAGTGTAAATACGATATTGGAGTGGCTGTGTTGTTGGGAAGTACGCTACATGTCCGAACAAAAATTGCAACGTAATTCTTACAGCATGGGCAATGCAATATCTTATTTGATGAGTGAGTTTGCGAGTATACGAATGTGTGACATAAATGGCCGTATCTCTTCATTGTATTGACTTGGGAGCTTCACTCTTTTACATCGCCGAGAACTTATACACCTTAATAAATGTCATACATTTTAACTTCATACGTCTATCCGTTTGAGAAAAAGAGTTTCGAACAGTTGAACACACAGACAGACAGGCAACAAATTGAGTTTATTAGAGTTCCATTTCCACCGACTGAGGTACAGTGTCTTAAAAATTATATTAACTGAGTGGAAGGAGTCATTCGTAAGTTCCAGAATGCTACCAGGGGTCCGTCCAGCGCGTAGAGACTTAAAAGAACGGAGTACCGTGATGTAGGCCGTGTTTTTCAGGATTGGGTCGTGCTCCCCTTACTGTGCTTGAGAAAACGCTAAATCTGGAAGGATATGAAAACATGTTACAGCTTGGTGTACTGCGTATGCCAGGGGAACATTTCTACCAGTCATAAAGCAGCGTCTTTGAGGTAAGGGTGTGTGGTCAGTAACATTCCTGAAATGGACCGGCCTGCCCATAATCCCGACCTGAATCCAATGGAACGACTTTGGGATGAGTTAGAGCGCCGACCTCGCTTGAGACTCAAGAGTCCAACGTCGTTGTCTTCAGTGGTTTACGCTCCTGATGAAGAGCAGGCTGTCATTCCTCCACAGGCACTGAGACACCTCATCGACTGTGTTCCGAGCAGAGTTCAAGCTACAATAATGGCGAAGATGTCCGGATATTTTTGATCAGGTAATGTAGGCTATGCACGTGGAGTCTTCCGCTTCATCACTACGACAGAAGAAGACGAAGACAGTCATGGTTTGTGTTTGTACGACACAAGGATTTCCACGTCGCATTTGTTTCCTTCTGTTCTTTTGTTAAGCTGCATTGCTATAAGTTGCATTAAAGAAAGAAAAGAGCCGGCGGCTGCAAAATGGAAACCGCTGAAGGAATCGTTATGGCTTTTTCTACGGAAGAATGTGTTTGTCCCTGTAAGGGCAATGAAACCCCAGACACGTCAGTAACGCTGATAAGAGAGAACCGTAGGCTCCAAAAGGGGAGCAGAGGAGAGTAGCGCGTTTACTTGCAGAATGGAGAAAGTGTAGAAAGAACAACGCATGTTCGTTGCAAGGGTCAAGGCGTGTCACAAGCGATTCAAGAAGGGAACGGTGTCACTGGCCGGCGACGCACGATCTTTAACGGCACGCCGCCTTCCCGATGCCGTTGACAAGCAGGTGGATGCCTTCGTTACTGAATACCGGCGAGTTACAGTGTCAGCCGTTCCCCCAAAGCAGAATTGTTGATAGTTTTAAAAATGTCGAGAATCCGACATATAGATATTTAAAATATACCATTGTCAGCCTACACCATATAGAAAATACGCGTAATTACTGCTATATCGAAACATCGACGGAACAAATATCTAGTACCGCCCAACAAAAGTATCGTCTGTCAATTGTAAATATACTGCCAGATTTAGAACTGTATACTTAGGTACTGGCTTGTTATCACATATTCTGTACACCAATAGGCTAGCAGTCTGATTATCTCCCTTAGAACAAGAACTGAAACGAAAACGATGCACATTGATGCTTGGCGATAACCACTTTTCTAACAATTGTAACTGCTGGTTAAGTGGCACAATAAAAGACGTCCGTTGGGTCCGTCGTTCAGTTTCGTCACGTATCGGATTTGTCTGGAACACTATATGCCTAATTACTGTTTTTTTTCACTTCTGCAAACGTCAGCGACCTGACTCCTGTAGTGTCAAAATGGCTTGGTAGCGCCGTACGCCGACTACGTCAATATTTCCACTCACACGTCAATGCCCAGTTTAAAGACAAATCTTGTCACTTAGATTTTTGGACGTCAGTCTCAGTAACTTTTTTTGACGACTGCCCATATGAAGAAGTAGAACCCAAGTTGCGTTAAAAATTGAGTGTTTCTCTTTAACTTAACTGGTGAACTCGTGTGCTGCTTGTTCACATCGGATATGTTGTTATTCTACAGATCGCCCCCCCCCCCCCGCCCCACCCCCACCCCCACTGCAATCGGTCTTCTTCTTAGTGCCATCTATGCTTGCTTCACATGGTAGAAAAGAAAGACTGGGCCTGTTGAAAGCTCAAAAGGTAGTAAGATTCCTTCATTTTCTCAAAGTAAAATTATGAAGTTCTTCTACAATTTCAAAGTAACAACTTCAAATGTTTATTGGAAATTGTGAAAAAAGTATAATACCCCTATGACCACAAAGTAAGTTCCGTTTGGTTATGTAAAACAAACATGTTCAGATACAGAAAAAATATTGATTGTACAAAAATCTACAACTGTTAAACTGCTTTCTACATAGCTTCCGAAGTTTTTTAGTCACCTGTCATAGGGTGCCACAAGTTTTGTGTGCCTTCTTCATAGAAGATTGCTGCCTGTGTATTCAACCATGTGGTAATATGTTCTTTCAGCTCGTCGTCATCGTGCAAGTGTTGACCACCAAGGACAGATTTTTGGTGTAAGAAGAGATGAAAGTCGCTAGGAGCGAGGTCCGCTCCGCACGTAGGATGATCAGACGCGTCCCAGTGAAATTCCCGTGAGAGTTGTTTGGTCACATTCGCAGTGTGATGTCGGGAATTATCGTGGACAAGAACAACAGCTTTTGGTACTAATCCTCGGCGCTTGTTCTGTATTTCGCGGCGCAATTTCTTAATATGAATATGGCATCTGTTCTTTCTGATATGTCATCTTCATACCGTTAAGGCTAACCGGCTGATGACCTTCTTCAGTGCTGATGCACACGAATTGCCTGAACTCTTATAGGACTCGGTGGGTTCTCTGCCGCGAGTAATAAGTATAATGGCAGGGGCACTACGAATGTAGTGTGTTGAATATAAGTTAAGAATGTGGTTCTCACCGGGAGCATGCCAGCGGTCAGTCCCTGCAGTCGCAATGTCCTCTGTGCACTCGTTGGCTCAGATGGATAGAGCGTCTGCCATGTACGTGGGAGATCCCGGGTTTGAGTCCCAGTCCGGGCGCACTTTTGCAGCTCTCCCCGTTGATGTATATTGACGCCTGTCAGCAGCTAATGGTACTGATATAACTGTAATTTCAATTTCTTACTGGTCTTGCAGTAACCCTGTGCATTGATTATTTGGCCTCGTGGTAAGAAATCAATCAGACAAATGCCTTCCTTTACTGTCCCAAAAAACGGTGCACATGACTTATCGAGGTGTCAAGATTTGCTTAGGCTTGACATTCGTTGGGGATAAAGTGTGCCTGCATTCCATTGATGGCACTTTTGTTTCAGGGGTGTCGTACGATACCCAAGTTCCCAAGTTGCATCCCACGTGACTATCCGAGAAAGAAAACCATTGCCTTCTTCATTGTTTTTTGTGTTGTTCAATAAGAATTTTGGGTACACAAGGTGAGCAAAGTTCTCGAAATTTCAGTTTGTCATTAACATTTTCATGAATTAGTGATCGTGAGATTTGCGGAACTTCAATAGCAAGGGCACTAAATGTAAACTTACGGCTGTGCTTAATCTTCCCTTCAATTGTGTGAATCAGTTCATCAGTAACCACTCATATCATTTTATCCATAAACCACGAAGATTTTTCGATGAATTTCCTTTGGTTTAACTTTATTTGCATTTAGAAAACGAGTCACAGATCTGATTTCACACGCGCTGGCATTTTCAATTACGGGTGACATTATAAAAATGCACTACAAAGCACACGTCAGCAGGAGCGATCTGAAAATGACGTACATGTCTTCCCCTTGAGTCTGAGTAGCCTGCAGCCCATGCTCGGTACCGCGATCATAGCGTTGCCGCGGATATAAATAGAAACGGAACTTACTTTGTGGAGACCCTCGTATAAAGTAAAAACATCAGCACACGACATTGCCGTTTCGATATCGATACATCTAAATATAAGGTAGAGGCGAACCGCCTATATGTGTCGATACCACTTGAAGGAGTGTCAATATATCGATATGTCACTACTTTATCAATAGCCCGAGCCCAGAGCTCAGACTGAACGTTGTGGTTTCAACGGACGTAAAGACATCTCCGTACACTTGTGCCAATTTGTAACCTCCCCCTCACTTATCGACCTTAATGACAGTGAAAAATTAAACCGCGTGCACCTAAGGGAAATTTGGGAAAAGCAATCGTCACCGAAGTTAATTTGTCGGTAAAGAGGGAGAAAAGGATTACATCTAAATGATAGGACAAATGTAAATTAAAATGGTGGAAATTAATTTTGAATAGGGGTAAAGTTAATAAAGAAAGTAAATGTGTAGTCGTTAGATTAACAATTAATTGGCTTTAATTAGATATTTGAGATTTGGGGAAAATTACGGTTGCCAGTCCTATGGACAACTACCATAATAACTAAAAAAGGAAGGTTATTGCACATATAATTAGGACTAAAAGCGTGACAACTCAAGGTTGACACGTGTTGTGTGAAAGCTTAATGTTTGCCAGAAGTAATAAATTTCGCTACACTCTGAATCAATTTAGCAAAAGAATTAATAAAATCTGAAAATTTAAATTTAATTTAGTGATTGAAATTAATAGTGAGCTTTGTTTCTGTAGCACTACGAAATTCAATAAAATAAGGTTAGTCTTGGGCTACCTCAACAATCATTTCAAAACCTACTTCAATCTACGCAATTTAGAAATAAGAGAACTAACTGCGAACTTGAATAAAATGATTCTGAACAATTAACAATAGCAAAATCTAGTACGTACCAAACTGAGCTGCAGTCACAAGTAAGCTAAAATATGGTAACAAAACTCGCACTCTTAATTTGTGCTTGTGTAAATATTGTAGCCAGCTATGAATACTTTAGCTGAACTTTGAAAATAAAGCAGTGAAATGGAGTGATATTACTTTAATGCTGGCGTATGAATTTCAACGACACTCCAGTTGAATTCGGAAAAGGAACGGACCCTGCGTGGTAATGCAGTTCGGACAGTGAGCAACAAAGATTCATATTAAGTTGCTGTATTTTGTTAATGGAATAGTTTGAAAAGCTGAGGTCTGCCATACAGTTCTAAAACTTCACATGCTTTTAGTCTTCCTTGTTGGTTGATTGAAGGTTTGAAGTCGTCGATCGAGGAGGTGGCGACCGTCACTCATTGTCGGCTGTTGCTGTTGCAGAAGCTGGAGGTTGGCGCGCCTTCTCCTTGACACGGTCACCAGGCGAAACGGGCTCTTGATATCCGCCAGCTAATGCTTACCGTCCGCGACACCGTGTCAGAAACTATCATAGCAAGTCGAGCGCAATTACATGCTGCCAAACCCCGAAAGCGCGACAACTCGCGGGAGCGTCACACAACACTCCTGCTCCACCGCCCTACTCCAGCCAGACTCCCTCTGCCCGAGCTCCACACAGCAAAGTTAACACTACCAAAGATCCTAAACACTTTGGTTCTCCACACGACCTATCGATGTAATGGTTCGGTAGCATAGTTTTCCCAAGGCCACACCCAGCGCAAAAATACAAATAATATTTACAAAACAAAACAATTATGCATCGATATATATATATATATATATATATATATATATATATATATATATATATATATATAAATGACATATCTTCAGGTAACAAAATAAGGAAAAAAATTGTAGTACAATAGATGGATATAGGAGGATATGCATTTCCTGCGTTACAAATTGTCGATGAATTTCCGTTCCCCGCACTCCTTCCACTATAGGGAAACGCACTGCATCCTTTTGTTCCCCTATGAATGGTTTCTTGTTTTTAGCACTAGTGACGAGGAAATATCAACAGCTTCACCTCTCATTTCGGCGGGATAAAAAAAGTACTAGCCCAACTCCAGCAATCGATCCCACACAAAAATTTGGTCCACAATTCGTTCGGAGCGCAGTTATAAGATTCAGAGTACAGCTTTTAGCTTCCGCGCGCACGGTTTTTTGTCACTCGCTCTGCTCACCTCAGGCACTTATTACCAGAGAGTGAAGTATGCACTCTACAGTCGAGTGAGTGAGAGATTTGTTAAATATTACTGTGGCTTGGGTAACATGCGCTCTTGGGTCAAAGTGTGTGTTTTCTAACCTTTAGCTGGTGCGAGACATTTCTTTGCTTTGAAAATTTCTATGTTGCGACTCACACATGAAGCGTAAATAAATAAAACGGATGAGTGCCTCGTCAAAGACGAAGTGCATCCATATTTAATTATTAACTTCGCTGTTGCAGGGAATTTTCTTTGGATTTTAAAACAGGATCTGTTAAAGTGACGTACATTTGAGGAAAATGCGTTGTTCTCTAATGTGTTTGTCGTGGTTAAATTGTAAATTGAAAAATCATTAAGTTCGTTTGATAACAATTCTAAGATTGATTATATTTACCCATTTAATTTCTGAGGCGTATATACATCGACAAGCCGGCCGGTGTGGCCGTGCGGTTCTAAGCGCTTTAGTCTGGAACCGCGTGACCGCTACGGTCGCAGGTTCGAATCCTGCCTCGGGCATGGATGTGTGTGATGTCCTTAGGATAGTTAGGTTTAAGTAGTTCTTAGTTATAGGGAACTGATGACCACAGATGTTAAGTCCCATACTGATCAGAGCCATTTGAACCATTATACATCTGCAGAATGTCAAAACTAGATGTCGTTAAAAATAATATTGAATATATTTGTGCGTCATCTCGTACAAAAATTTGTTAGACATGTCTACATTTCAACTCCTCGTTTCTAATCTTCGACATTCCACGAATAGCAAAGCTCTAGTTTTGTGCCACTTCATTTGAGGCTGTAGTATTTTACCACTCAGCATTAGGCGAGTGAAGTTGGGCGGAGTGAGTGACAAACAAAGGGTGCGCGGGAAAGTTTAAAAGCTGTTGCTGCAATAACTCATAACTTGGTTTGCTGGTGTTGATACCTTTCTAGTTTGTTTTTTTCCTTGAATTGTGATGTCATTTTCGTAATGTTTTCTTGAGAGTACAGTGGACGTTCGATATGTACAAGTACTGACTCTGACGACTCGTGGGTGCGTGCACGTGTTTTTCTAGCGGCCGGTAATATACCTCAGTGCTTTTACAGGGGTCACACGTTCTTCAGTAGGCAACGGGATTACGACGCCCATCAGCGGTTTTCATTTTACAGCCGCCAGATCGTTTCTTTTTTAATGCCCCTTATATGTTGTGGTACCATTACATTTGCGTCTGCAGAATACAAAACTGCATTGTATTAATGAGATATGAACCATTTAACTGGATGTACCAGTTTATATGAGACTGAAGTGGAAAGAGAACATGGCCCAGTCTCAATTGTGGTGGCAGATTTCGGTTCATGAACAAAAGTAATGGAAAAATTTTCCTATTGGAGCACTAAAAAGGTGAACATGCTCCTGAAACTTCCTGGCAGATTAAAACTGTGTGCCCGACCGAGACTCGAACTCAGGACCTTTGCCTTTCGCGGGCAAGTGCTCTACCATCTGAGATACCGAAGCACGACTCACGCCCGATACTCACAGCTTTACTTCTGCCAGTACCTCGTCTCCTACCTTCCAAACATTACAGAAGCTCTCCTGCGAACCTTGCAGAACTAGCACTCCTGAAAGAAAGGATATAGTGGAGACATGGCTTAGCCACAGCCTGGGGGATGTTTACAGAATGAGATTTTCACTCTGCAGCGGAGTGTGCGCTGATATGAAACTTCCTGGCAGATTAAAACTGTGTGCCCGACCGAGACTCGAACTCGGGACCTTTGCCTTTCCCGGGCAAGTGCTCTGCCATCTGGGCTACCGAAGCACGACTCACGCCCGGTACTCACAGCTTTACTTTTGTCAGTACCTCGTCTCCTACCTCATTCTGGAAACATGCTCCTGTTTAAGTGACTCTTACTGTGGCATGTGAACATATTCACTCTCGTTCTAACACGGAACTCACCCCTCACTCGCACAAGCTGCCCCAACTGTAATTCCCTCATACCCTCTAGTCCACATGCATGCACTCCCACTTGTCTATTCTCACTCAGTTATTCGGCCCAGCTCATTGTCATCATCTCTTTGTGACTCTTTAACTGTTATTGTCAGCTGCTCACAGCTTCTTCTGTCTTGCTACAACTGTCTCTCTCACTGTCACTGTCTCCTTCTTGCTCTCTCTCGCTGCTGTTATTCATTCCTTCCCACTGCTGCTTCTCTCCTCGCTGTCACTCTCTTCCTCGTTGTCAGTGTCACACTCTCTGTCTCTCGTTATCACTGGCTCTCGCGCCCCTTCAGGTTATGCTCTTTCTTCCTTTCCCACTGGCACTGTCTCCTAGCACTGTTGTGTCACAATCTACTATGCTCAGCTGCCATTGTGTCCAGATCTTTGTCAAATACTGTCATTTCGTCCTTAGTTCTTTCTATACCTCACCCACTGTCTACTATCTTCCAGTATTTATTATGTAGTGGAATGACGTAGAAGGCATCGTATTAAGACTCGTCTGAGCTTTCCAAATGATTTATTTGTTTCCACTACCGTGACCTCGTTCATCTCAGTCTGCGTCACAGAGCCGTCCAATGCTAAGGCAGCAACCCGGCAACCCGTGCAATGCAATGCTGTATCGAGCCAGCCTCGTACGCCAGCGGTGTTGTGGTGTTGTCACGATGCGCCGGCTGCCGACTCAGCTGTTCCTGACCTCCTTGCGTCCCTGCCGCTCGGTGTGAGCTGCAGGCGGCCAGCTGCGTCCTTCTCGCCGGCGTGACTAAGAATGCGGTGACCACGAGCACATGTGATTAGGTGTCTGAATCTGCGGCCCTCACCTCAGAAGGCCTCCGGTGTGTGTTGCAAGCCAGGACGAATGCCCATGGTAGCGAGCCGTGGAGTGGCCCAGTACTGGCTGGCTGGCTACGGACCCTGTGTCAGCCTCAGGGGGTGGAACCAATGACCCTCCATGGTCTGGAACGCTGCCGCCCCATCTGCTGCTGTGTGTAGTCGGTAGTGTGACACGACCCGCCATCCAGGAGAGCTGCCACACTTGAATGACTCTCGTTAGAAAACGGCATTTATTTATACTCGGCTGTGCGCCCTTGTTATGCTAAAGCGTCGCTCCGTATCACATACTCACCACACCTAGGTTGCGCCAGTGGGCCCCTTCTGCCTGTAGCTTATGCCCTGCAAACCGCTGTTTACGCTTTTCAGCAGTTCGACGGCCCTGTGGCCTCCATTCTGCTTCGCAACCGCTCGTCAGCGTAACTTACTGTCAACCGGCCCGCGCCTGGCTGTAAGTTGTATGCTAAGAATATTGCACAAAACTAACTTTCCCTATCCTAAACAGTGGTGCCGCCATGCTTATTTTTTCGTCTGTTTTCCACTGATACTGTCTCTTTCTATCTCAACATAAAATAGGTTAATGTGTCCACATTCAAAAATTGGAAAAATATTTAAGATACTAAGGAAGGTAGAATGAGACTGGTGGAATCACACTTTACTGTCAGTGTCTTTTAAACAGGAGCATATTCACCTTTTTTGTGCTGCGATAGGCCCATTTTTCCGTTAGTTCTATTCTTTTCACTGTTGCGGCTGAGAATGTCACTGATATAAAAAGAACATAATGGTTGACTAAACTTTTGATTGTTTAAGTTATGTAAAACTGAAACAACCGAAAATTAATTTCCGACCTCAGACCAGAACAAGGAGTTTTAAGACCCTTTCTGATGATAATGAAGAGACTCTACAGCATATTTATGTGTGCTACTCACACCGAATTTAGCTTGAATGTCTTACGAGCACAAATAGGGTAATTTTGAACGTGTGTACCCTGATAACAGGTAAAGATATCAGAAAAATTTTCAAGGTTGTTCAAGAAGGAGACATTAGAAATATATTGTAAAAATTACAGTTTACTGCGCACAGGTGTTTTTGCAATGTTTCTCGATAACAGAAAATTTTTTCTGAAAACTGGAAGATGGCACCTGTGGATAATTGTCTAGATGATATATTGTCAAAATTTATGGAGCTTTCGGCGGTTAGTTATTCAGATATTCGCTGCAAACGGCGAAAATGTGGAGTTTTTGGGTTATCTCAGGATCCGCCTATGAAATAAATGGTGCCTCTACAAGCCCCTTACGACGGAAGGAATTAACCAATTTGTTCTAGAAATTGCGTAGCATTCAAACCTTGACCCTTAGTTGTAGGATAGCTACAGTAAGACGTTATTTCCGTTGGGTATGTAAATGGTCCATACTCCAAGGGCTGTCCAAAACACTTGACTCTACATTTCTGCCATCAACATAACACAAGTATAAGCCCCGGAAAATCCCGATTCAAATTCATGGTTTGTTATTCAACTTCATGATTCGTTATATTCGTTACCCAAGCCTATATTTTTCAAATTTTTTATTCATTATTCCTCAAAAACATGCAGATTCTGAAAATTAGTTTTATTTTTTCTCGCACATCATGTTCTCCCACAAAATATCACCAGCCTTAAAGATTTAAGCACAAATATTAAAGCAAATAGTTAATCAGTTTCAGTATTACCATAGGTATTGTTTTATCTTTTTAGGCATATAATAAAAAACCACAAACAGTTCACCTAGCGTTATTATCAGTAATACCTTACATTTAATCTTCTAACTTACCCTTTTTTTTAGCTCCTCGCAAAATCGTCGTCCTTGCCAACAAACAACAATCATGCATCATACTTACGTTACATCTTCCCTGGTACCTCTTCTTCACCTCGGTGTCGTGGTGGAAACATCTTACATGCGTTTCATTCCTATGTTCCATATTTTCAGGGAAGTGGTTAGTACGAGAGTGCAGAAAGTAGAATTTTACTCTAATGTCAGATTGCAGCTTCTTGAAATTTTCCAACATGGTCATCACCATGTTCTTGAAACAAATATCTTTTTTGTTACATGTAAAATTTTGAGTAACAGAACTGCATATTTTATGTTTTATTGTGTTTTGAAATACGTGCTCCTTCACCAGTTTTCAAATTTGAGAACGAATAAAATTTCCAGCTTCAAATTTTTGTTGGCTGATGTAGCGAAATGTCATACAAAGGTATTTAAAGCAGCATCGTTTTTCTCGAAGAGCCCTCAAACTGCCTCGTAAACCTCTGAATGATAAATAGAGCTAGAAGCATTTTTTGTGCCTAAAATAAGTTAATGTGTGATGTTTATAGTCTCAGGCACAAAATGTGGCAGATTTGGCGTCAATTTTCCACTCTAATGCTTTTCCTTTAATCAATTACCACACTCACATAAAAAGATCATTTTCGTGTCCACAGCATGCTTCCGTTAAAACCTTTCTATAATCAGAAATAATATAGGCATTATTATACTATGAAAAAAACTGTATGTTGTATAACTAAGAACTATTCTGAAATTGGTGTAATGTATTTATTTCCAACCATTTCATATTACACTCGTAGGTATTATTGCGTCACTCGGTTGACAATTAAGCCATATGGGGTTATCGTAGGGGGTTGTATATTCAGTTTAATTGTCAGCGCAGTTCCTCAACATACAGTTAGCGAGCGGGCCATCCGGCCGCTAATAGGTCGCGCATCTCCGCGATATTACGCAGCAACAACACCCCTTGGTTCCGGGCCTTCAGTAGCGACTTCGGCCTGTGCAACGAATAATGGCCTGCTCAAACCGACAAGCGACGCCCGACCCAGGAAGTTATTGCCTCTTGGATGGTCCATCGATGTTACCATCAGCAGGGGCCATCCCAGTTTATTGCACCGCTGCACTGCAGCACAATCTGATTGGTGCAGCTGAGAGTCCTCTATGGGGTCGCATCTAGCCTGCAGTGCGCCCATTACGTCACAGGTCTGTGCCGATAGCTCCGTGAAAATGATTTGCAGTTTCCGACCCCTGCTATCAGAAGCGGTGGCAGAAAATAGGTCACGGTTAACGTTCTGGAACCTCAGTGAAGACAATTGGAAGTGACCCCTGTGACAAACAAACTAAATTTTTCACGTAATGTGGGTACTTAGGTAACAGTAATCGTGTAACCAAGATCGTTTCACAGTCCACACGCGATAGCGGTGTTCGATGCAACAGAAAACCCGCCTGCTCTTTTCATTCTGTCAATGAGTACAACGGAGACGATGAAACAGAAGTCATCACAGTTGTGGTAGGCAAAATCTATTTCTACGCTACCATTTATGACATAATGCAGACGTATGAACCCAAAAAAATTCTAATAACATTCTATGGTCAGTTAATATTTTTGTCTATGTGAGAAGAAATATAAAAATGTTAATTGTTCTATTGATCAAACGCTGAAAACATACTCAGTTACGTATTACTAATATTGACAATTTTTCTTATGCAAAAAAGTACCAGAAAATTAATCTTTTGACATGTCCGCAGTAAGGATTTCCATATTTAATTTGTCATCGATAATTACATCCAACCAATTACTTTAATTTCTATTCTGTTACTTGGATGTGGAATATTTTTTTCACTCCTAAAGTGAATAACTGCTCGTTTTCGAAATTTTAAAGCTCTCCAGATTTGACAGAGACCAATGTACATCGTCTGTTCATATTGCTTCAAGCGACTGTATAACATTATCGATTACTTTCTTCCTTTCGAAGAATTCTTATGTCCTAAGTAAAGACATATCCAAATAGGGTATTATCCTACACAAAATTAATGGAAAGACGTAGAATTAGCAGTTCAGCCAGCTGGTCCATATAAAAGCATAATTCGTTACTGCAGAATGCCACTGTGCACCCTGACATTTTATCATTGGTGGATGAACACGAATCACCTCCTACTCGAAATTGAAAGAGACCTGACGCCCAGACAACAGGTGTGCATTGTACAACTCTACAAAATTTTATTTTCTGCAAGGAGCGGCAGCATGCTCCATGCTACTTCCATACGGGGCAGTCAAATGAAAGCGAGACACCTGGAAAAAGTAAATAAATTGTTTATAATTACTGTAAGAAAATGAAACATAAGCAGCCCTCCTTATGGTGTCATTTATAGTATAGCTACCAGTTTCGGTGCTTCAGTGCATCATAAGGATGGCTGTAGATGTTTCATTTCCTTACACAAGTGAACGACCGAAGTCCCCGAGACCCTCAATCACGAGGGTGGATATACAAAAAATGTATTGTGATTCTTGAGTTTATCTCCGCGTATTTGATAATCAAAATATCCACGTGTGTACTGCCGGTGTCCAACGGGCACAATATTTCGGTAATAATACATGTCGCCATCATCAGGTGAACTGACGGACTTAGCTCATGTGAACGTGCCGGCACGGAGATCCGTACGCTATGACTGCTCAGAGGGTACTGGATTCGGACGCGGCGGCGGCCGATTTAAATACCCTCCGTCCGCGGTGCGCTCCCCTCCGCTGTCCGCGGTGAGTTTTCACGTCGTTTCCTTGTTTACGAGGGTACCCCTGAGAGCGTCACTAGAATTTATTGGTCAGAAGTTTGACGAGAAGACCACTGAAATTCTTAGGCATGTCTTGACTTCCACGTATTTTCTTTTTAATGGAGAAAACTACGAACAATTGGAGGGAGTCGCCGTGGGTAGCCCACTGTCACTGGTGGTAACGAATTTGTACATGTAGAACTTCGAGGAGGAAGCCCTGTCGTCATCAGAATGGAAACCTACTTCCTTTTTCCGTTACGTGGACGACACTTTCGTCATCTGGCAACATGGTATGGATAAACTCCTTGACTTCCTTACACATCTAAACTCCGTACACCCCAGCATCAAATTCACTATGGAGACTGAAACGGAGGGTAAATTACCTCTCCTTGACGTCTTGGTCAAGAGAAGGGCTGACGGCACCCTAGGTCATGGGGTGTATCGGAAGACAACGCTCACTGATCTGTATTTGCACACAGACAGCAGCGACCACCCTTCACAGAGGAATGGGGTACTTAAAACTCTAGTACATAGGGCGCGCACTATCTCTGATGCAGAGAGTCTAGTCCAGGAATTGGAACATCTGAGAACTGTATTTCGAAAAAATGGGTACTCAGAGTGGCATATTCAACGTGCTCTTCCCCCAACCACTACAGCACAACTTGTGGAGATGGATGAAATCACGAGGGAGGAGGTAGGCACTGCGTTTATTCCGTATACAGGCGCACTCTCGGGGAAAATCGCCAACATTTTGAAGACACAACCGGTCGGAACTGTGTTTTGTCCTCCGAATAAAACTCGTACACTGGTGGGGAGCGCCAATGATGACCTCGGTTTGAGGAAGGCCGGCGTGTACCAGATTCCGTGTCAATGTGGCAAGTCGTATATTGGTCAGACTATGCGTACCGTCGAGAATCGATGCCGTGAGCGCCAGAGGCTCACTCGGCTGATGTATCCGAGCAAGAAGGCGGTCGCTGAACATTGTTTGTCGGAAAATCACGCTATGGAGTATGAACGCACGACAATTATGGTACAGGCGTCGCCCTAACCGCCGTCTGCTTCACGTCTGCTGTGCAGCGAGCTACCTTAATTTAAGTATTATCTGTATTTTTCTTACTTGTCACTTCTTCTTCTGCGTGTTTTTGCTTTTAGGAAGCTTTAATAGTAGAGTGCTATTAAGTGTTCCATAGATCTCGTGTTTGTTTTGAATACAGTCAGAGTCCCTTTAGTCAGCCATAGTGCCAGTAGTGTCAGTGTCGCCCTAACCGCCGTCTGCTTCACGTCTGCTGTGCAGCGAGCTACCTTAATTTAAGTATTATCTGTATTTTTCTTACTTGTCACTTCTTCTTCTGCGTGTTTTTGCTTTTAGGAAGCTTTAATAGTAGAGTGCTATTAAGTGTTCCATAGATCTCGTGTGTGTTTCGAATACAGTCAGAGAGTCCCTTTAGTCAGCCATAGTGCTCGTAGTGCTAGTGTTTGTTTTCAATACCGTCCAGAGACAGGTAGTGCTATTTTCCTTGTTTCTACAAGAAGTGGTTAGCAATCACAGTTTAGTCAATAATCAACCGCCTTTAGTGAATTAGCAGTCTAGTTAAAAGCTGATTAACACTCTATAGTAAATTGATTTCTTAGGATGGCTAGGATGTGTGGCTGCTGTGTACGGACGCAGGAGGAGCTGGCCACTCTTCGCGAACAGCTGAGAGTGTTGATGGCTGCGGTCAGCCGTCTTCAGGCTGCTGCCTCGGAGTGTAGCGGCAGTGGGGAGTCTGGTGCGTCGCATGGTGCACCCCAGGTGTTAGATGCTTCACCCACTGTCCCTGCTGTCGAGACATCTTCGCGGGTACCGGGCGCGGTTGGGCCACCCTCTCCCCAAGGGGAGTGGCGGGTTCAGCGGCGTTCGCGGCTCACGAGGCGGAGGGTCAATGTGGAGGCTGGCCGTGTGGCATCGCCCGCTCTGCCTGTGAGTGGACATGTGGCTGCTCCTTCAGCAAGGTCCGAGCAGGCACACGGGGGGAGGGGTTTATTAGTTATTGGGAGCTCCAACGTTAGGCGGGTGATGGAGCCCCTTAGGAAAATAGCGGAAAGGTCGGGGAAGAAGGCCAGTGTTCACTCTGTCTGCTTGCCGGGGGGTCTCATCCGAGATGTGGAGGAGGCCCTACCGGCGGCGATAGAGAGCACTGGGTGCACCCGACTGCAAATTGTTGCTCATGTCGGCACCAATGACTCTTGCCGTCTGGGTTCAGAGGTCATCCTCAGTTCGTACAGGCGGTTGGCGGAGTTGGTGAAGGTGGAAAGCCTCGCTCGCGGGGTGGAATCAGAGCTAACTATTTGTAGTATCGTTCCGAGAACCGATCGCGGTCCTCTGGTTTGGAGCCGAGTGGAAGGCTTAAACCAGAGGCTCAGACGATTCTGCGGAGAGCTGGGGTGCAAATTTCTCGACCTCCGCTATCGGGTGGAGAAATGTAGGGTCCCCCTGAATAGGTCAGGCGTGCACTACACGCCGGAAGCGGCTACGAGGGTAGCGGAGTACGTGTGGAGTGCACATGGGGTTTTTTTTAGGTTAGAGAATTCCCTCCCTAGGCCCGACAAGACGCCTCCTGAGACGCGGCAAGGCAGGAGTAGGCAAAATGCAACAAGGAATAACAATATTAACGTGCTAATAGTAAACTGCAGAAGCGTCTATAGAAAGGTCCCAGAACTGCTCTCATTAATAAACGGTCACAACGCCCATATAGTACTAGGAACAGAAAGTTGGCTGCAACCAGACGTAAACAGTAATGAAATCCTAAACTCTGATTGGAATGTATACCGCAGAGATAGGCTGGACAGTGAAGGGGGAGGCGTGTTTATAGCGATAAGAAGTGCATTAGTATCGAAGGAAATTGACGGAGATTCGAATTGTGAAATGATTTGGGTGAAGGTCACGGTTAAAGCAGGCTCAGACATGGTAATTGGATGTCTCTATAGGCCCCCGGGCTCAGCAGCTGTTGTGGCTCAGCACCTGAAGAATAATTTGGAAAATATTTCGAGTAGATTTCCCCACCATGTTATAGTTCTGGGTGGAGATTTTAATTTGCCGGATATAGACTGGGAGACTCAAACGTTCATAACGGGTGGCAGGGACAAAGAATCCAGTGAAATATTTTTAAGTGCTTTATCTGAAAACTACCTTGAGCAGTTAAACAGAAAACCGACTCGTGGCGATAATATATTAGACCTTCTGGTGACAAACAGACCCGAACTATTTGAATCAGTTAATGCAGAACAGGGAATCAGCGATCATAAAGCGGTTACTGCGTCGATGATTTCAGCCGTAAATAGAAATATTAAAAA
Source organism: Schistocerca gregaria (assembly GCF_023897955.1). Lineage (NCBI taxonomy): Eukaryota > Metazoa > Arthropoda > Insecta > Orthoptera > Acrididae > Schistocerca > Schistocerca gregaria. The sequence continues at coordinate 787,688,853 of NC_064921.1, forward strand.
AGGTAGGAAGATTTTTCTGTTTAGCAAAAGTGACAAAAAGCAGATTACAGAGTACCTGACGGCTCAACACAAAAGTTTTGTCTCAAGTGCAGATAGTGTTGAGGATCAGTGGACAAAGTTCAAAACCATGGTACAATATGCGTTAGATGAGTATGTGCCAAGCAAGATCGTAAGAGATGGAAAAGAGCCACCGTGGTACAACAACCGAGTTAGAAAACTGCTGCGGAAGCAAAGGGAACTTCACAGCAAACATAAACATAGCCAAAGCCTTGCAGACAAACAAAAATTACGCGAAGCGAAATGTAGTGTGAGGAGGGCTATGCGAGAGGCTTTCAATGAATTCGAAAGTAACGTTCTATGTACTGACTTGGCAGAAAATCCTAAGAAATTTTGGTCCTATGTCAAAGCGGTAGGTGGATCAAAACAAAATGTCCAGACACTCTGTGACCAAAATGGTACTGAAACAGAGGATGACAGACTAAAGGCCGAATTACTAAATGTCTTCTTCCAAAGCTGTTTCACAGAGGAAGACTGCACTGTGCTTCCTTCTCTAGATTGTCGCACAGTTGACAAAATGGTAGATATCGAAGTAGACGACAGAGGGATAGAGAAACAATTAAAATCGCTCAAAAGAGGAAAGGCCGCTGGTCCTGATGGGATACCAGTTCGATTTTACACAGAGTACGCGAAGGAACTTGCCCCCCTTCTTGCAGCGGTGTACCGTAGGTCTCTAGAAGAGCGAAGCGTTCCAAAGGATTGGAAAAGGGCACAGGTCATCCCCGTTCTCAAGAAGGGACGTCGAACAGATGTGCAGAACTATAGACCTGTATCTCTAACGTCGATCAGTTGTAGAATTTTGGAACACGTATTATGTTCGAGTATAATGTCTTTTCTGGAGACTAGAAATCTACTCTGTAGGAATCAGCATGGGTTTCGAAAAAGACGATCGTGTGAAACCCAGCTCGCGCTATTCGTCCACGAGACTCAGAGGGCCTTAGACACGGGTTCACAGGTAGATGCCGTGTTTCTTGACTTCCGCAAGGCGTTTGACACAGTTCCCCATAGTCGTTTAATGAACAAAGTAAGAGCATACGGACTATCAGATCAATTGTGTGATTGGATTGAGGAGTTCCTAGATAACAGAACGCAGCACGTCATTCTCAATGGAGAGAAGTCTTCCGAAGTAAGAGTGATTTCAGGTGTGCCGCAGGGGAGTGTCATAGGACCGTTGCTATTCACAATATACATAAATGACCTGGTGGATGACATCGGAAGTTCACTGAGGCTTTTTGCAGATGATGCTGTGGTGTATCGAGAGGTTGCAACAATGGAAAATTGTACTGAAATGCAGGAGGATCTGCAGCGAATTGACGCATGGTGCACGGAATGGCAATTGAATCTCAATGTAGCGAAGTGTAATGTGATGCGAATACATAGAAAGATAGGTCCCTTATCATTTAGCTACAAAATAGCAGGTCAGCAACTGGAAGCAGTTAATTCCATAAATTATCTGGGAGTACGCATTAGGAGTGATTTAAAATGGAATGATCATATAAAGTTGATCGTCGGTAAAGCAGATGCCAGACTGAGATTCATTGGAAGAATCCTAAGGAAATGCAATCCGACAACAAAGGAAGTAGGTTACAGTACGCTTGTTCGCCCAATGCTTGAATACTGCTCAGCAGTGTGGGATCCGCACCAGGTAGGGTTGATAGAAGAGATAGAGAAGATCCAACGGAGAGCAGCGCGCTTCGTTACAGGATCATTTAGTAATTGCGAAAGCGTTACGGAGATGATAGATAAACTCCAGTGGAAGACTCTGCAGGAGAGACGCTCAGTAGCTCGGTACGGGCTTTTGTTGAAGTTTCGAGAACATACCTTCACCGAAGAGTCAAGCAGTATATTGCTCCCTCCTACGTATATCTCGCGAAGAGACCATGAGGATAAAATCAGAGAGATTAGAGCCCACACAGAAGCATACCGACAGTCCTTCTTTCCACGTACAATACGAGACTGGAATAGAAGGGAGAACCGATAGAGGTACTCAGGGTACCCTCCGCCACACACCGTCAGGTGGCTTGCGGAGTACGGATGTAGATGTAGATACTGGGACAGCGTTGTCAGAGAGGCCATCGAAATTCGCACCAATGACGACCTCATAAACCGTGACTGTGGCTATGCTCTTAACAAGGCTTGGGAACCAGTGATTGGGTTAATCAAGAGTAAATCGGGCAAACGTATAGTTGTGACGACCACGGCGGACATAGCCATCACTCCGACGTCATCTCAGACGCCGTCGCAATCTGTTCCACCGCGCGACCGTGGCGCAGGGGGCGGACAGCGGAGGGAGGAGCGCGCCGCGGGTGGAGGCTATTTAAATCTGCCGCCGCCGGGATAGAACCCAGTTCCCTCTGAGCAGCCATAGCGTACGGATCCCCGTGCCGGTAGGGCACTGTAGACCGGCAATACACCCGTGGATATTTTGATTAAAATTGTATTGTTTCAGTAGGAATTGCGTTTACTGCTGATTTATGTCACTGTGGCACGAAACGATCAATGCCTTCATGGAAAAATGTTCGTGGTCACATACGGAAACGTGTTTGCAGCCAGGTGTACCCTAGTGGCACCACATATTGCCAAGGTTGTTTCGAATGCGCTGCAGAAGTTTCGTTTGGAATCCCTTACACATCCACCATACAATCCCCATATCTCCCCTTACTATTTCCACATTCTTGAAGCCCCGAAGAAAGAAATTGTGGCCAGGAATTTTTATTCGGACAAAGAGGTGCTTGGCTGGCTAGTAGCGGTTCCGTAGGCAACAGCTAACATTTTTTCATGATGGTATCTTCCGTCTTGTCTCACAGTGAGTTAAATGTCTTAACAGCTATGGCGGTTACTTTTGAAATATTAAGTAGTGTACTTTATTTTCTCCATCTTTCTAAATTTAGTTTTACTGTCCCGTTATATATTAGAAGTCAGAAGCAGTCAATGAATGCTGAGGCTGTTGATTTTGGCTATTACGACGTGCGTTCATTAAGTAAGGCAACTTTTATTTTCCGTCAGCGAATTTCTGTTGAAAAAATGCCAAATTTGTTGTAGGATATCGTAGAATATTCCCTCTTCAGTTCCTATAGTTTCATGAGATTGCGATATGTGGCGGTGCTATATGTAGTCTCCAAAATGGCTTCTTTAACAGAGCTGCGTTCCAAGCAGAGAGGTGTTAATAAGTTTCTTTTGGGGGAAAATCAGAGCTTGGCAGACATTCATAGGCGCTTGTAGAACGCCTACGGAGACCTGATAGTGAACAAAAGTCTGTGAGTCATTGGGCGAGACGTCCGTCATCATCGCACCAGTATCGCGCAAACCTGTCCGATGTTCCGCGTTCTGGCCGGCCACATCTCCTCTGACTTCTGCAGTGTCGAAACGCGTGGATGCTCTCATTCGATGTGTTCGTCGGATCACTATTCAACATCTCGCTGCTCAGTTGGACGACTCTGTCCGTAGTGCTGACACTTTCGTTCACTGGTTGCGGAACTCAAAGGTGTGTTGGCGGCAGGTTCCTCGACGCCTAACTGAAGATCGTATGGTGAAACGAAGGACCATATGTGCGGGATTGCTTGCGCATTACTAGGTTGATCATGACAATTTTCTGTCAGACATATTCACACAACTTCATTGGACTGTTCTTCCTCATCCGCCTTACAGCCCAGATCTCGCACCTTCCGACTTCGGACTGTTTGACCCAATGAAGCATGCAAACAGTCGTCGGAAGGAGAACGTGGATGGGGAGGTTATTGACGCAGCAACATGTTGGCTTCCATATCGATCAGCAGACTGGTACGAGGTGTGCATGCAGGACTTCCCAGTAAGGTGGCGAAGGGCCGTCACCTGTAATGGAGATTTCTTTGAAAAATAGGATATTGTAGCCAAAATAGAGGGTAATAATATTGTTTATTGGAATTCTGAATAACTCAAATATGCCTTCACATAAAAATGTGTTGCATTACTTTTTGAACGCCCCCCGTACCTGTAGAACACTTTAGACACACTGGTGAGGCAGAAAAGTTATGGAAAAAGTAAATCTTGATTTTTGGGACGTTATTTTTTTTTATCAAGAATTTTGGGAGTGGGGTGCGATATTATATAATTAGTGGTGAAAATCTAATTCGTACATCATCATCATCATTCATCCTCATTACGGTGGGAGGATGGCAATGGCAAACCACCTCCGCTATGACCTTGCCTGGTACAGCTGTGCGTGTCTCCCACACCGTCCCCTACGCTCTGCCAAGGAGTATGGGACTTCATCATCATCACATAATAATAAAGTGTGATTATGGTCAATACTTCCCAAAACGACATTCAATGATGCCTCGTGGTGGAAAAGTAGTTATCGCAGCAGACACAGGTACAGGCCGCAAATGGACAAATCCACTGACTTTAGAGACAGTCAGTTACGGTCCGGCACCTAGAAAAAGCATGTCCGAGGCGTCAAAGCTGGTCGTCTATCCGCGTGAAGCCTCCGTAAGCATCAGTGGGAAGTGGCTCAAAGGCGCTGAAGTCACGAGTTAGCAAAATAATGTTGAACGTCTACGCCTCATTACAAAAGCTTCCGTTCTGTGTAGAACACCGCAGACACATTGCTAAAGACGGAGGTACGCAGGAGGTAGCGCCTTGATGTTCTCACACTGACGTATGGACATCGTAAATTACGACTGCAGATGGCACGGGATCATTAGGACTGTGCCGAGGATTATTGGGAACATGTGGTCTGGTCCGATAAACCCAGCTTCTCCCTTCGCCTTGTAGATGGTCGTGCTCTGATACACAGTCATTCAGGCGGAACATGCACCATGCCACGGACATCGGGTGTTGGGGGGGGGGGGGGCTGCATTGCGCTGACGGTGACGCTCACCTGGGCTTCCATTGAGTCTGTGGTGGTAGTGAAGTCACCACGAAGAATAAAAAAGAAGTAAAGGTCGTACGACATTGCTGGTCGCCTGTCGAGAAGGGTGTTCTTCCTCTGTGCACTCTCGCGTCCGTCGGCCGTCGTAATTTAATTTATTATTTACTACAGAAATTGATTGGTAATGGTGACTGTTGCCGACTTACATGGTGGGTCTCAATCAAAATGATATTTGATTCAATTTTGATTTACAATTAAATGCTTTTGCCAAGTTCTCTTTTTTAACAATATTAATCTTCAGGGGAAATTATTTGTTACGTTATTGAACGTTAGACTCGCTGAATCTTAAATCGTGAGCATATAAGTTGAACAATGGAATATACTTTTCATATTAATTCCCTCGGCTAGGTAGTTAACTTTAAGGCAAAAAATCTTTAGTTATTAATTGCAATTGCGGCCCACACACGCGCGAGTGTATCTCTTCTTACCTCCGTAAAGCATTGCATTGTAGTCGGATTCGCGGCTCCGGCTCTCGGCTGTTGTACTGAAAATAAGAACCTTTAAGCTACGTATTTTCTGCAACGCCGGGCGGCTGTGGAGAAACAATGTATATTATGTAAATAGCTGGCGAGTTTTTCGCTTCCGCTAACAAGTTGGCTGCATCGGCCGCTGCGATTGTAGCACTGTAAATTACTCGAATGCAGGTTAATTCAAAGAAGGCGGACATGAAATCGGGATCATCTCTTACAAACTAAAAGTAAACAATGAAATTATATTAACATATTATCTGCTTTGTTACTACAAATATTCTTACATTGGCCAGCACTCGCAAGATGTCCGTCTACACGTAACCAAGCCAAGAGAAGAAGCGCAGACGACAAAAAAATTAACGAAAGAGTGTATCTTATCAACTTTAGATCATTTTGTTATATATCTTTGCCCTCGAAACTTACACAGAGAAATTATTATAATACAGATACATGAGAAAAATGTATGTTCCCCTGAGCGGCTGGTGTCCACTTATTATTCTATTTTTAAATGTCTCTTCTTTAAAAATAATGTTTTAAGTCCTTTTTGTTTGTATTTCACTGAGGACGGTGTAGCACACTGCCACTTTTCTTTTTTGTTATGTAAGAACTGTGTTCATGTGTATTTGTAGAGTGTTGGTGAGTGTAATGGAAGCAAGTATGATGAGAGAAGGTGAAACCCGATGCTGGTACACAGCTTACCCCTCTCGAGTAGCAACAAGTGGTCAGCGCAGTTTAAAGTAATTATTAGCAAAAAATGGTTCAAATGCCTCTGAGCACTATGGGACTCAACTGCTGTGGTCATCAGTCCCCTAGAACTTAGAACTACTTAAACCTAACTAACCTAAGGACATCACACACATCCATGCCCGAGGCAGGATTCGAACCTGCGACCGTAGCAGCCGCACGGTTCCTGACTGCGCGCCTAGAACCGCGAGACAACCGCGGCCGTCAATCATTAGCCTGACACATCACCGCCAGTGTCACGTGTCATCACTTCACTTCGTTTGACTGTCCGGAGAGGTTTGGAATGTAATCCATGACATTGGCGCAGAGACTCATGACCAGGGTCTTCAGACCACCACCTCTACTTCACCTGCCGGCCAAATACGGGCAGCGAAAAATTTCATATACCAGCAGCATTCGAACCGGTTAGCCCTGATTCGAACCCCGCCGCACAGGCGTGTGTTAGCGACATCGGTCTCAGAGACAGGTAAACCACGAAAACTGAAGACTACTTAACAATTTTACGGACCACCTGTAGTCCATCAAGTCTCTGTAAATCCATTTTATCATAGATGGTTGCGGAATTCGGCTGTTCGACACAGGATGTAAAACTAAGCGTCTTTCAGCCGTCTACATTTCAAAGTTACTTTATTTGGGTACCAGTTTCGGTGATTTACCACACCATCTTCAGGCAGATGATGGTTGAAGGTATCGCTATGGCAAGCAGAAATCTACTTAAACCAGAGTTGCTGGCCCCCGTTTTGATCAGAACCGAGGTGTGAATCTTCCCAGACGTTGGTCAGGGGCCTGAAGATGGAGTAGTAAATCACCGAAACCGGTAACCTAATAAAATAAGTTTGGAAACTGGACGGCTGAAAGGTGTTGTATTTGACATACTGCAGTCTGTCATGCTTCGTGTCACCCGCGGTAGCGATGGCATCTTCCACCAGGTTAAATGTTCGTTTCACAAGGCCCGTGCCACCGACCCATAATTTACGGAAGTTTTTCGAACTGGACAAAACATCTGGTGCCACACACTCCAAAAAGCTTACCAAGAATTTTTCAAGTCTGTGACATTAGAATCAGTGGGATTCTGTTTTCCAAACATGGACTAACACAGTACTAAGCAGGCAGTCGTAAGATTTTGGTTCGTCACTGTTAAGTATTCGTGCATATCAGGACAGAACAATGTATAGCAATTCTTTATACAAGGTGTTTCAAAATGAACATAACGTTTCTAAGGCGCTGTAGCATTCATTATGTTCAACTTACACTTGTCAATAATACACGAAAAGAGTAGCTCAAACAGTTTTGTTTGTATACCTGTGCGCAAAGGGAAGAGTGTGGAATGACAAAGCGTGACTGAAAAATGTATTGAACCAGTGATAGTCTTTCACGCTTAGCCCCAGGAAATGCCCCCACGGAAAGTTTATGGGCCTTCCTTTTTCGGCGAATCAACTGTAACTCATGTTTCTTATGTTGATGTGCTACAGCTATGGCCCGTGCCTCAATGGGAAGAAGCAGAACAATAAGTCTTTATTTGGGAGCAAGATGGTGCGCCGCCTCATTGGCATAACTCAGTACGCCCCTGGTTAAACGACGTGGGGTCCGACCGATGAACTGGGCGCAAGGGGCCGGTTGACACAGCATTTTATGCATGACCTCCACGTTCGCACACTATCTGACGCGATCATGTGTATGTGCCTCCGATACCAGCTGATCTATTCGACTTTACAAAGAGTGTAATTGCAGCAGTTACTCTTGACACATTGATCAAGGTTTCGGAACAACTCGCCTACCGACTCGATGTGTGATCAGCGTTCACGCCGAAAAATTGTAAGAAAAACTATTTATGTTTCTCTTTCATTTCGTGTATTATTTATAATTGTAAGCTGAATGTAATATGTATATAAAGCCTTAAACCTGTATATTCATTTTGAAACACTGTATATCCAAAAAAAGGTAGGTCAAAAACAGGAGCTGCTTAAACACCAAGCCATACCGAACACCATTTTTAAAATTTCCCCATTCTGAATGAAGTTGTAGTCGTACGGTTTCATTTGTTGAAGTGACCTCCGTTGCACGGTGCTGAAAATAAGTTTTTGGTGAAGATGGGAAGTCAGGGGCACGAAATTCACATACGGCTACAGCATGCAGAGCCCTGCTGAGGCGGTCCTAAGCCCATGGCAGAACTGCCTAGTCTTCGCAACTCCTCCTTCCGCCCCCACACTAGAAACATTTTTCTACATTAATTTTGAAAATTTTATCATTTGTATGGTACTTTTAATAAAAATTAATTGAAAAATATTATGCTTCTAAGTTATTTATTAAGGTTAATCAAGAAAAACCGAATCGGAGATTGTAAAATGAAAACCACTGAAGGAATTGTAAGAGTGTTGGATGCGGAAGAAGGCATGGTCCCTATAAAAGCTGTGAGACCACAAGTTCGCAGCAAGCGGAATATGGGTGTACACCCACGTGGCGACAGAGCGAGCACGTACACCCCCTTATCGTCCACGGCACTCATTAGTGCTGAAAACGGAGAATTTGAGGCATCTAAATTAGAGCAAAGGGACGTAGTGCGTTTCCTAATCGTGGAAAAGTTTGGGGAACGATTCATCAATGATTGGCATAAATGTACGAATAACACTGAATTACAATCCCTTCAGTCTCTGACTCGTTGAAACTAAAAGTAGAAACGATGTAGACAGCCACACCGTTGCTGCAACCACAACAGAGCAGTTTACAGCGTGTAACAGACGTAAATGGAGATAATTGTATCGGCGATTGAGAATGGTGTACTGAACAACAGTACATGAGCATTTTCTTCATTTGCAAACTAATAATATAGCTGCTATCAGTAAAATGCGTTTAGCTTAGATATTACTGCCAAGTACATGTGGCAGAAACAAGCTGTTAATCTTTATTTCCCCTGCGCATCAGGTCAGGTTTTGCATTGTGGATGCGTGAACGCATAATGGTTAGGTTGAACTGATATGCATAGCTCACTTAGTGCAATAAGGACGGTGAGGAAAACATCAGGTAGTAAATTATGTGACGTATTTGTAGGTAGTCTGTTAGACACAAAGAAAAAGAACCTAACACACAGAAGTGGGAACATATTGAGGTACCAATGGTCACATTATCTGTACTTATACTCCTAAACAACCGGTATGTGAAGAGACCAGACCAACCCATTGTTCTTGAAGGGGGGGGGGGGAGGGGGCACCTGTTTTAGTAATTGCCCTTTTAGTAGTTGCAGGGGCAAACGTCTCTATGATTCATTGATCCGGTCTTGTAACATTGGCTACGACTTTTTTTTCCGAAGGCATGCTGATCTACTGTATGGTAAAAAGAAGATAGCCTCCTATTGGTAACAATTCCAGACACAAAATAGCAGCCCATTAGGATTCCGGGACACGGATTGCTCTTAGGACGTCGTGTTTAGGAGAAACAAAACCGTCACCCTACACGTCCGAGCGTCTGACGTTAGCTCATTTAATCAGGTACTTAGGTTATAGAACTGTAAAAAGGAAGTGGATAGGTTGAAGTTGAATACAGTGGCAGTTACTGGAGTGTAAGAGTAAGAAGAAAATGACCTGTGCTCTGGTCAGTAGAAGTTCAGCAAACCAAAACTTGATACAGGTAATGCAGGAATAGTTCCGAAAATGAATAAGAAAATTTAATTCTGATGTGTGGCCGGAATTCGGTAGTAAGAAAAAGAAGAGAAGGAAAAATAATAGAACAAAATGGATTGGGGGAAGTGAATAAAGGAATTCTCGAAGAACTCAATTTAATCACCGCCAAGCCGTGGAACAAGAACCACGTAAATAATTTTTATACGTGGAAGGAAAGTGGGGCAGGCCGCTGTGTCCGAGTGGATTTGGCGCTTCATTCGGGAAACGCGCTGCTGATACGGTCGCAGATTCGAATCCTGCCTCGGGCAATGATGTGTGTGATGTCCTTAGGTTAGTTAGGTTTAAGTAATTCTAAGTCTAAGAGACTGATGACGTCATATGTCAAGTCCCATAGTGCGTAGCGCCATTTCAACCATTTGATGGAATCTGTGGACTGGAATATGTTACATTAGTGTATTGTGGTTGGATATTTCTAGTGGCAGATGTGTAATCTGAGCAAAATTTTTTGAACTGTAGACGACAGCTCGGGAAATTCCAGTGGGTAGGAAATTAATAAGCTCTAATCTGGATAAAAGGAAGCAGCCAAATGTCGTTGATACTTTGAGGCAAGCGTCAGAAAAGTTTGACGGTAACGGGGAGATGGAATACAACAGGGATGAAATAGTGAAAGCACCAGATGATCAAGTAGGTAAAGCAGACTTCGTAAAAATCCTTGGATAACTTAGAAGATACAAAATTGTTAAGACTTTCGTGGCCACTTGTTGACAAACTGCTTATTTGCTTCTGTCTCGGGTTCTTCGGCCGACGTTCGTGTGATGATTTTGCTGACGTTTCGCCAGCACGAGTGGCTGGCATTGTCAAAGCTTCACCCTCCATTGCCGGAGGTGAACTGGAGCCGGGCTCGCGGCCGCAGACTATATGTACCTTGCGCGCCAACGTCCGAGGGCTTCTCCGCGGTCATTTCCGCGGTCATTTCCGGTGCGTTTCTCCTCTTGCTACCTGCTACGGTCGTTCTCTGCAGTACGGGAAGCCAGGAGCCGTTTACCTTAAGGCTTTCTTCTTTCTTGTTGAAGCTGTTCCCGTGTTTGTGTATTTCTACAGCTTCTCTGTACAAGCGGGTGTGATAGTGCTTCTCTACAGCCAGAACTTCCGTGTCGGTGAATTTTATTACATGTACCTGGTCGGTCTCACTCAGTGCGTGTTCTGCCACGGCCGATTTTTCCACCTGTCCCAACCTGCAATGTCGCTTATGTTCTTTGATCCTGGTGTTGATTGATCTTCCAGTCATTCCGACATAAACTTTCCCGCATGTGCATGGTAAGCGGTATATTCCTGACATTGCAAGTGGGTCCCTTTTATCCTTTGCCGATCTAAGACATTCTTTGATCTTCCTTGTCGGTTTGAAAATTGTCTTTACGCCGTGCTTGTGTAATATACGGCCCATTCTGTCCGTCACTCTGGGAATGTATGGCAGAAAGGCCGTACCCGACATTTCTTTTTCTGGTTTCTTACTTCGCCGGTGGTTTGGCTCTGTTACACTTCTAATATCATTTGTGGAGTACCCATTGCTCCTCAGAACACTTTCCAGGTGTTGCATTTCGCGTTTAAGGTGCTGCGGCTCACATATTCGTGCTGCTCGCGTTACGAGCGTCTGAATCATGCCTCTTTTCTGGCTCGGGTGGTGGTTTGACAGTTTGTGCAGATATCGGTCCGTGTGCGTCGGTTTTCGGTACACGCTATGTCCCAGGTTTTGGCCATCCCTTGTGACCAGCACATCTAGAAATGGTAGTTTTTTGTCCTTTTCCACTTCCATGGTAAATTTTATGTTGGCGTGGAGGTTGTTCAAGTGTCTTAGGAAGTCACCGAGCTGTTCTTCACCATGGCTCCACACGACGAAAGTATCATCGACGTACCTGTACCACACCTTAGGTTTACAAGTCGCCGAGTCCAGTGCCTGTGCTTCGAAGTGTTCCATGAAGAAGTTGGCCACCACTGGACTAAGAGGACTACCCATGGCAACGCCTTCCAGCTGTTCGTAGAAATTGCCATTCCACGTGAAATAGCTCGTGGTGAGACAGGCATGGAAGAGCTTCATGATGTCTTGCGGGAAAATGGAACCGATGTGCTCCAGAGCGTCACTGAGTGGCACTTTCGTAAACGAAGAAACAATATCAAAGCTGACCAGGATGTCGTTTGGTGCAAGTTTTAGTTTCTTCAGCTTCTCGATGAAATGTCCTGAGTCCTTTACGTACGTGTCGGTCTTCCCCACGTGCGGCTGGAGCAGAGAGGCCAAGTGTTTTGCCAGTTTATATGTCGGTGAGCCAGGAGCGCTAACAATCGGTCTTAATGGAACGTTGTTCTTATGGATCTTAGGTAATCCATACAGGCGAGGTGGTAGGGCTTCTGTGTTGCGCAGGTATCTCTGTATGTCCTCCGGAACAGAAGATGCCTTGATTAACCGATTCGTACTCCGTGTGATACGCTGCGTCGGATCTGCGCTTAGTTTTCGGTACGTCGTCGGATCTAATAGGTCTCGGATCTTTTGTTCATAATCTTCGGTCTTCATTACGACGGTCGCATTCCCCTTATCGGCAGGCAGTACCAATATACTCTTGTCAGCGTTAAGATTCTTAATAGCTTGTACTTCCTCTTTCTTTCACCGACACGGAAGTTCTGGCTGTAGAGAAGCACTATCACACCCGCTTGTACAGAGAAGCTGTAGAAATACACAAACACGGGAACAGCTTCAACAAGAAAGAAGAAAGCCTTAAGGTAAACGGCTCCTGGCTTCCCGTACTGCAGAGAACGACCGTAGCAGGTAGCAAGAGGAGAAACGCACCGGAAATGACCGCGGAAATGACCGCGGAGAAGCCCTCGGACGTTGGCGCGCAAGGTACATATAGTCTGCGGCCGCGAGCCCGGCTCCAGTTCACCTCCGGCAATGGAGGGTGAAGCTTTGACAATGCCAGCCACTCGTGCTGGCGAAACGTCAGCAAAATCATCACACGAACGTCGGCCGAAGAACCCGAGACAGAAGCAAATAAGCAGTTTGTCAACTTAGAAGATATTAGATTTAACTGATGAAACGAGGAAATGTAAAAATGAACCACACCTAAAAAACGCATTTTACAAAGAGACCAAAAAGACTGACCAGGAATGAGTGGAGAACGAATTCAAGGACGCAGATGCACACTTTTCTGTTTTTCTTCTTTTGAATCATGAGTCTCATGATTGGTTTGATGCGTCCCGCCACGAATATTTCTCCCATGTGCCAATCAATTCATCTGAGAATTGCACACCCGCAATTATTTGCTGGATATATCCCAATCTCTGTCTTCCCCTACAGATTTTATCCTCTACAACTCCCTCTAGTACCAAGGAAGTTATTCCGTGACGTCTTAACGAATGTCCTGTCATCCTGTCTCTTTTTATAGTCACTAATTTCCATGTTTTCCTTTCCTCGCTGATTCGGTGCAGAACCTCCACATTGCAAAACTTACCAGTCTACCTAATTTGCACATCTCCAATGCTTCTATTCGCTTCTGTTCAGGTTTTTCCATAGTCTATGTTCCACTAACACGCAATGCTCTGCTCCAAACGTACATTCTCAGAAATTTCTTCCTGAAGTTAAGAAATGGCTCTGAGCACTATGGGACTTAACATCTATGGTCATCAGTCCCCTAGAACTTAGAACTACTTAAACCTAACTAACCTAACGACAGCACACAAACCCAGTCATCACGAGGCAGAGAAAATCCCTGACCCCGCTGGGAATCGAACCCGGGAACCCGGGCGTACGAAGCCAGAACGTGAAGTTGTGACCTATGTTTGATGCTATTAGACTCTCCTCGCGCAGGAGTGCCATTTGGGCCAGTCAGTGCTAGTTTGCTTTTATGTCCCTCTTGCTCCATGCGTCATGCGCTATTTTGCTGCCTAGGAAGAAGAATTTCTTAATTTCATCTACTTCGTGATCACCAGCCCTGGTGTTAAGTTTCTAGCTGTTCCCATTTCTGCTACTTACTCTTACTTTCGTCATTCTTCGATTTTATCTCTGTTCTTATTCTGTACTTAGACCTGCCCTTTGACTCTTAATCAAAACGTCTCCGGTCCCGGGTTCGATCCCCGCCACTTCCTGAAGTTTGATAAATAATCAGCATTGGCGGCCGAAGACTTCCGCCATAAGAAGTCAGCCTAATTCTGCCAACGGCCTTGTCAAAGAGGGCGGAGGAGCGGATAGACGTTCAGGGCACTCTCTTGTCCTAGGGGTGGGAAATTGCCCCTAAAGACGGAAGAATCAGCAATGATCAACGACATGAGGATGCAGAAGACAATGGAAACCACTGCATTAAAGACACGTAACGTGTACCTACAGGACATGTGGCCTGTAGAAGAAGTGTCATGATGAGCTGAACATTGGCAAAAGATTCCGGAAGGGGACTGCCAAGGGGAGGTTACCATGAGAAAAAGATTGAATAATCAACGAAAGGATAATGTTCTACGAGTCGGAGGGTGGAATGTCAGAAGCTTGAACGTGGTAGGGAAACTAGAAAATACGAAAAGGGAAATGCAAAGGCTCAATCTAGATATAGTAGGGGTTAGTGAAGTGAAGTGGAAGGAAGACAAGGATTTCTGGTCAGATGAGTGTCGGGTAATATCAACAGCAGCAGAAAATGGTATAACAGGTGTAGGATTCGTTATGAATAGGAAGGTAGGGTAGAGGGTCTGTTACTGGGAACAGTTCAGTGACCGGGTTGTTCTAATCAGAATCGACAGCAGACCAACACCGACAACGATAGTTCAGGTATACATGCCGACGTCGCAAGCTGAAGATGAACAGATAGAGAAAGTGTATGAGGATATTGAAAGGGTAATGCAGTATGTAAAGGGGGACGAAAATCTAATAGTCATGGGCGACTGGAATGCAGTTGTAGAGGAGGGAGTAGAAGAAAAGATTACAGGAGAATATGGGCTTGGGACAAGGAATGAAAGAGGAGAAAGACTAATTGAGTTCTGCAACAAGTTTCAGCTAGTAATAGCGAATACCCTGTTCAATCACAAGAGGAGGAGGTATACTTGGAAAAGGCCGGGAGATACGGGAAGATTTCAATTAGATTACATCACGGTCAGACAGAGATTCCGAAATCAGATACTGGATTGTAAGGCGTACCCAGGAGCAGATATAGACTCAGATCAAATGTAGTAAGTGATGAAGAGTAGGCTGAAGTTCAAGATATTAGTCAGGAAGAATCAATACGCTAAGAAGTGGGATGCGGAAGTTCTAAGGGATGACGAGATACGTTTGAAGTTCTCTAACGCTATAGATGCAGCAATAAGGAATACCGCAGAAGGCAACACAGTTCAAGAGTAATGGACGTCCCTAAAAAGGGCCATCACAGAAGTCGGGAAGGAAAACATAGGTACAAAGAAGGTAGCTGCGAAGAAACCATGGGTAACAGAAGAAATACTTCAGTTGATTGATAAAAGGAGGAAGTACAAACATGTTCCGGGAAAATCAGGACTACAGAAATACAAGTCGCTGAGGAATGAAATAAATAGGAAGTGCAGGGAAGCTAAGACGAAATGGCTGCAGGAAAAATGTGAAGACATCGAAAAAGATATGATTGTCGGAAGGACAGACTCAGCATACAGGAAAGTCAAAACAACCTTTGGTGACATTAAAAGCAACGGTGGTAACATTAAGAGTCCAACGGGAATTCCACTGTTAAATGCTAAGGAGAGAGCACATAGGTGGAAAGAATGCATTGAAAGCCTCTATGAGGGTGAAGGTTTGTCTGATGTGATAGAAGAAGAAACAGGAGTCGATTTAGAAGAGATAGGGGATTCAGTATTATAATCGGAATTTAAAAGAGCTTTGGAGGACTTACGGTCAAATAAGGCAGAAGGGATAGATAACATTCCATCAGAATTTCTAAAATCATTAGGGGAAGTGGCAAGAAAACGACTATTCACGTTGGTGTGTAGAATATATGAGTCTGGCGACATAGCATCTGACTTTCGGAAAAGCATCATCCACACAATTCCGAAGACGGCAAGAGCTGACAAGTGCGAGAATTATCGCACAATCAGCTTAGCAGCTCATGCATCGAAGCTGCTTACAAGAATAATATACAGAAGAATGGAAAAGAAAATTGAGAATGCGCTAGGTGACGATCAGTTTGGCTTTAGGAAAAGTAAAGGCACGAGAGAGCCAATTCTGACGTACGGCTAATAATGGAAGCAAGGCTAAAGAAAAATCAAGACACGTTCATAGGATTTTTTCGACAATATAAAATGGTGCAAGCTGTTCAAGATTCTGAAAAAAGTAGGGGTAAGCTATAGGGAGAGACGGGTCATATACAATATGTATAACAACCAAGAGGGAATAATAAGAGTGGACGATCAAGAACGAAGTGCTCGTATTAAGAAGGGAGTGAGACAAGGCTGTAGCCTTTCGCCCCTACTCTTCAATATGTACATCGAGGAAGCAATGATGGAAATAAAAGAAAGGTTCAGGAGTGGAATTAAAATACAAGGTGAAAGGATATCAATGATACGATTCGCTGATGACATTGCTATCCTGAGTAAAAGTGATGAAGAATTAAATGATCTGCTCAACGGAATGAACAGTCTAATGAGTACACAGTATGGTTGGAGAGTAAATCGGAGAAAAACGAAGATAATGAGAAGTAGTAGAAATGAGAACAGCGAGAAACTTAACATCAGGAGTGATGGTCACGAAGTCAATGAAGTTAAGGAATTCTGCTACCTAGGCAGTAACATAACCAATGACGGACGGAGCAAGGAGGACATCAAGAGCAGACTCGCTATGGCAAAAAAGGCATTTCTGGCCAAGAGAAGTCTACTAATACCGGCCTTAATTTGAGGAAGAAGTTTCTGAGGATGTACATCTGGAGTACAGCATTGTATGGTAGTGAAACATGGACTGTGGGAAAACCGGAACAGAAGAGAATCGAAGCATTTGAGATGTGGTGCTATAGACGAATGTTGAAAATTAGGTGGACTGATAAGGTAAGGAATGAGGAGGTTCTACGCAGAATCGGAGAGGAAAGGAATATGTGGAAAACACTGATAAGGAGAAGGGACAGGGTGATAGGACATCTGCTAAGACATGAGCGAATGACTTCCATGGTACTAGAGGGAGCTGTAGAGGGCAAAAACTGTAGAGGAAGACAGAGATTGGAATACGCCAAGCAAATAATTGAGGACGTAGGTTGCAAGTGCTACTCTGAGATGAAGAGGTTAGCACACGAAAGGAATTCGTGGCGGGCCGCATCAAACCAGTCAGTAGACTGATGACAAAAAATATAAAAAAATCTGTACTTAGTAGAATGTTTATTCCATTTGGCAGACCCTGTAATTCCTCTTCATTTTCATAGATGATAGCAATGTCATTGGGAAACCAGATCATCGATATCCTTTCACACTGAATTTTAATCCCACTCGTGAACGTTTCTTTTCTTTGATGAACCTGGTAAGAAAATTCTTTCATTCATTTTTCGTACGAATTTTTTTGAGTTTATTTATTGATAATTAAACTTCACTAGCATTTTCCATGAGCAGCCGGACAGCTGGTGCAAATAACTGTGTTTTGAGTCCACGAGCGCCACGCACGAGTTTTTCGGGAATTTGTGGTAAGGTCTTACTGGACCAAATTGCTGAGGTCATAAGTCCGTAAGCTTAAGCGCTACTTAATCTAGCTTAACCTATGCTAAGGTCCACCCACACACCAGTGCCCGAGGGAGGACTCGAACCTCCGACGGGGAGAGCCGCGCGGGCCGTGACAAGACGCCCTAGACGAAGCGGCTACCTCGCGCGGCTGGGGGCAGGCACCTTGCACTCACTACTGCTGAATCCCAGAGGGCTCACACGAACTTTGAAGCACTATACATACAGATTATGTATACCAATTCGTGTCTTGCGCAACACTTTTTTCTATTTTATATAAGTGCTGCGTTTGTGTTCGCAGCAGTTTTTACCTTCTTAAATCCATGCAGTTAATCACTGATATCTTAGACACGTCCTACCGTCCTGTCTGTTTATCTGGTCAGAGTTTTCCACATGTTCCTTTACTAACCTATTCTGCTCAGGGCCTCGTCTTTTCTCTTCGCATTAGCCTACATAGTAACATCCTTATGTAGCATCAAGTCTCAAACGCTTCGATTCTCTTTTCTTGTTTTCCAACAGGCCAGTATTGACTCCTGCACCATGGTATGTTCCAAATGTACATTGTCAGAAACTTGTTTCTCTATCTAATGTCTTCTCTTAGTGAGGGACGCTCGACTCTAATGACATTGTTGTCGACTAGACGTTAAATACTAATCTTCTCCTCCTCCTCCTCCTTCTCCTCCTCCTAGTGAGGGAAGACCTCCTTGCTAGTCTGCTTCTTCTATCATCATTGCTTTTCGTCATGCGTTATTTTGCTTCCAATGAAGCAGAATTGCTTTACTTCTTCCTCTCAGTACTAAAAAGCTGTTTTTTTTTTAATAATCCCTCGCGAACCTCCACACAATTTCATAAGAACCCCCACAGGCAGCTGCTCTCTGACTGAACAAAGTCTGTGAGAGGTGGTAAGGGCCGATGTTTATATTTACAGACAAAATTGAGTTCCGCAGCCGAAAGCAGTGCGGTGCCGGAGGCGCAAAGCGAGGCGGCGGGTAAACGGTTTAGCCAAAGTTCCGGGCCTCGACTAACTCGTTAGGTGGTCCCCTGGGCAGATGGCTCAGGCAGAGGGCGCCGCTGACGAGATTTTCCGCTGCGAGCAAGTGCTCAGCCCCCCAGCCCCCCCCCCCCCCCCCCCCACCTACTGTGCGGCGCTAATGGAGATTTCTCCTCAGGCCAACTGACATTACGCTCCGCGCCAACTGCCGACGTGCGCTGCACAAGTAACCTCGTAGGAGACAGAAATCGTGAGAATTTAGAAACGTAAAAATTAAATTACATGGAAGCAAAATGGCAGTTAGTCCGACTTCACGAGTGCATAAAATCTTATCTGGACCAGTTTCATGTAATTCAAAGTGTGTTTTGAGACCACTGCAACAACTGCAGATTTTTTTGTTTTGCGTAACTAGATCACTAAGTGTTACTACTCTGGTTTCTCATATAAGACGAGTGTTCTCAGAAGAAAGGGTCACAGGCAGATCATTGTCAGCAGAGGCCTTTATCTGTATCCGAACAGCTTCTACAGGAGGCTCATACCCCGTCAAGTAGGCAACAGGATGGCAGCCATTATCGGACAGGGGTAGCCATGCTACGGTCTGGCTGTTGCTCCTTTCAGCCCATCGCAGTGGCGTGAAATTTGCTTACTTAGACTGCCGGTAGAGCGAGTTCAGAAGTGGTGTGAGGTGGCACAACGACACTTGGCTGTACTCGAAGCTGGCTGGTTGCGGACACTCTACTGTGAGGTGGCACATGCCCATAGGTAAGAGCGTCAGACCTGTGTCTCGCTGGCGAATTTCCAGTGGCGCAATGGGATGGGTGTGCTTGAGATCGACCCTCGACCCATCGATGCCGTCTCATGGCTGTGGTAGCCAACTCTACAGTAGATTTCGACTCGATGACTCGCAAATGCCATGAGAAACCTGGCAGGACAGCCAGTATTTATATCCACCAAAGCGGAATCGTCATGTTGTGGCTGCCACAAAAATGGTTCAAATGGCTCTGAGCACTATGGGACTTTACATCTGAGGTCATCAGTCCCCTAGAACTTACAACTACTTAAACCTAACTAACCTAAGGACATCACACTCATCCATGCCCGAGGCAGGACTCGAACCTGCAACAGTAGCATTCGCTCGGTTCCGGTCTGAAGCGCCTAGAACCGCTCGTCCACCGCGGCTGTCTGGCTGCCACAGATATGACGTACTTCACATGCCGAGTTGTAACCAATTTTTGTAACTTGGTGTTCACCGAACGGCAGCCGGGCTCTGGCCGCTAAGCGGAGTGCCGTGGCCTAATAGCGAACTGAAACATTACAGGATGGTGAAGGTTTTCCTGTCTGTAATTGTAACTGAAGAAAGTTTTGCTGTCAATAATTGTAATTATTATTAGACTGGTGAAAAATGTACGGAAACGTGTCAAGCTCTTTCTCTGACAATAGCATAGTTACCTATACTTTTTTCCAAAGAAACTGCAAGGCTGTTGTGTGAAACTCTACTATCGTTGTCATAAAATCTGATAGATAGTCGTACAACTTGTATTATGAAAACCTTTATTCCGACATGTCAGTATTCAAACATTTTCTGAAACCTGCTACTGTTGGCCATGTCATTATACTGATAGAGAACAAAATCAGTAATTAATTACTCTACCGATAAATCAAGAAAATTAAGTTCTCTAGAATGTGACTGAAATATCCAAAATATTCTCTAATGTCTCCTAACAATTATAATGCTGTGCTCCTTCATCCAACAGACAACTTATCTCGTCTTGCCATTGCAACCGCATAAAAATATTGTATCCTAAAACGTGCTAATATATTTCAAAGTAAATACATGCGATCCACGCATTGTACAATGAATGATCAAACTATTGATGCAACTATTATTTTGTTTTATTTTTTTTACAGAAATTAAATGATCAGGAGCAGTTTAGTCAACAAGCCTAAGCAGTGTATAAAAAATGAAAAGAATGAATAAATACTTTTAATTTACTATTTTCTGAAAACTGAAGATTCATACATTGACAGACTTTACTCAGACGTTCTTGTAACTTGGACAGTTTGATTAGTAAAAACTTTAATTATTCCACAATGTCAATAATCAATTATCAACAACTGGTCACAACAAATATATGAATATTACTTTCAATGTATGCACATGCAAATGTGAGAAAATTCCTCCAGTGCGCAAGCAAGCAACAACTACGAGCAGAAAAACAGCGAAATCATCCAAAATCCGCGATTGATACAAAAATTTCCTCTGGCGCTATTAGTACCTGTTGCGGCTTCTGTCCATGTCACTCTGCGTCCGACTAGTCTCGACAACTGTTCGCTCGCTACAACCTGCTATAATACTATCTCAGACTCACAGTTCTTCTATGCACGAAACAGCAGAATCAGTAGCCCCCCCCCCTCCCCCAAAATAAATAAATAATTATATGATCATCCAACTTTCAAAGTAACTGCCTCACGCCTCTTGCATTCTATTAGTGTCCTTCAGTTGTTGGCTCTTATATTATTTCCATGCATTCTTGGCAGGTATTCAGTTGTGTGTGTGTGTGTGTGTGTGTGTGTGTGTGTGTGTGTGTGTGTGTATGTGAGTGTGTGTGTGTGTGTGTGTGTTTCAGTTATGATTATGTAATGGACGCCGCTCAAGTCATAAGTTCCATAGGCATCGATTGGGCGGAGACATTACAAGTATCGGAGGCCAATCTCCGGCGGTTGGTGAGTGTTTCAGGCCGAGGGCATCAGTGAAAGAGCATCATTTGAAAGAGTGGTGCAGTAGCGGTCCGCTTACGCGCCTCTGTGGCTAGTATGAATCTCAGTGCTCTCGAAGATGAACGCACTCTTTGACCTGTAGCCAGTACATATTCCGAATGGCAGTTGTCGTGAAGGCACTTACAGCACACAGCCCGAAAGGATATAGTCCCACAGCCTGGGAGGCAGCCCTAAGCAGCCAACCCAGTAACAAGAAGTCACAGAAAGGTTGCTTGCAGTCAGTCGGATTGGCTCTTCACCTCTCCTGTCAGTCGCCATTGTGACCCTTCGGTAGCTGCAGCGAGGAGCGTTGGAGTCCAGCCGCAGCTAGCTGGTTCCAGGCACGTTGTTGAAATCTTCAGACAGCGATCTTCACGTGACGGTTCGCCTAGCACAGTTAATCTGTAACCAGTGACAGTGTCTTTCCGTAGGGGTCGGTCATGCAGATACACCAGCCTCAAGGACGGGACGTGTGGAACAGGGCTATGTAAAGCCAGACGTCACGTCATTCTAGCAGGTCAGGCGGCCTTTTACCCTCGTCTAACCAGAGGTGACAGCGCTACACTTCACACCGTGGTGTCTCAAACAAGGACGGTCTTCCCTGCCTCTGCACTTCTCATCAGTACTAGAACGCCCTGGGTCGGCAGGGTATAAGTAGGCTGTGTGGGTTTTTTATTGGTAACGCCACGTAGCGCTCTGTATGAAGATCACTGGCTGTGCTGTGTGCAGTCTGTGGCTGGTTTGCATTGTTGTCTGCCATTGTAGTGTTGGGCAGTTGGCTGTTAGCGGCGCGTAGCGTTGCGCAGTTGGAGGTGAGCCGCCAGCTGTGGTGGACGTGGGGAGAGAGATGGCGGAGTTTTGAAATTTGTGAGAATTGATGTCATGAACTGATATATATATATATATATATATATATATATATATATTATGACTATTAAGGTAAATACATAGTTTGTTCTCTATTAAAATCTTTCATTTAGTAACTGTGCCTATCAGTAGTTAGTGACTTCCGTAGTTTGAATCTTTTATTTAGCTGGCAGTAGTGGTGCTCGCTGTATTGCAGTAGTTCGAGTAACGAAGATTTTTGGTGAGGTAAGTGATTTGTGAAAGGTATAGTTTAATGTTAGTCAGGGGCATTCTTTTGTAGGGATTATTGAAAGTCAGATTGCGTTGCGCTAAAAATATTGTGTGTCAGTTTAAGCACAGTTATGTACAATTTTTCTAAGGGGAGGTTTCAAGCGTTAGGATTTTGCATGTTGTTACACCCTGTTGTAGAATTTTCAGAACGACGTTCTGGATGCTGTCTTACTACACTGTTTATGGTCCTCGCTGTGGCTCTGCTCGCTTTGGGGCAATGAGTTACAACACTGAAACGGTTCACTTGCTGTAGATTACGATTTTGACGCACGGTCTGAATTGACATTGATTCTTTTATCGGCTATGATCGTTTGCTGTCGATGTCGAATAATAGTTTCGAAAACATATTAGTGGACTCGAGAACAGGGCTGCGGTATAACAGTTATGTTCAAAGGTGTGTTATAACTGAACACAAACACACGTACACGCACACACGCACATACACACACACACACACACAAATACACACACACACACACACACACACACACACACACACAAATACACACACACACACACACACACACACACACACACACACACACATACACACACATCCACAGATGCACGCACGCACACACAAATTACTGTACATGAAAATCTCATCCATCCCCGCTCCACACGAGCACGTAAGAACTAAAACACGTATAATTGTGCTAAACGTCTGATGTATCCGTACAGAATAATGCGTGGACATAACAAAAGACTCAAAAAATTGAGTAGTAAAACTAATTTTAAAATTGGAAGTTTCTTACGATCTCGTTAAATAGATTTGTTAAAAAAGGAAAGAGAGATCCAGGCTCAACGTCACATTCAAGACCACCGGCCAACAAACAAATAGGCGAAATTGGGGCTGTGTATCGGATGGTGTGACGTACTACGAGCTGGTACATGCTACCTGGCGAGAATGGCTGGAGCAAAGGCGGTGTTTGCTACCTGTGGCTTCCACATCAGGACTGTTGGACTGTTAGTGCCATTTCATAAGTTTCTGGATTGGTTCCTAGCACTACCTCCACGCTGCGATCTGATAACTTGAGGCCGTCCGTCCACACTTACTGA
This sequence comes from Schistocerca gregaria, assembly GCF_023897955.1. NCBI lineage: Eukaryota > Metazoa > Arthropoda > Insecta > Orthoptera > Acrididae > Schistocerca > Schistocerca gregaria. Next base: position 787,712,280 of record NC_064921.1, read on the forward strand.
CAGGACGTGTCCTGTATCAGCCTGTTCTGTATCTGCATATAAACTAAACTCCATCCAAACAGGACCCGTAAGGCCCATCGGTACTGACCGACCACCGTATCACCCTCGGCCTACAGGCCGGAGGGCAATGTGGTCAACACACGGCACTCCCAGCCATTGTCAATTTTCGTGACCAGAGGTGCTACTTCTCGCTCAGGTAGCTCCTCAGTTTGCCTCACAAGGGCTGAGTGCACCCCGCTTCCCAACAGCGCTCGGCAGATCGGATGGTCACCCATCCAAGTGCAAGCCAAGCCCAACAGCACATAACTTCGGTTTTTTGACAGGAACCGGTATTATGACTGTGGCTCTGCCATTGGCCTGTATCTACATATTCACCTACGTATATAGTCTTCCAGCCAACTTACGGTGTGTAGCGGAGGGTACTTTAGCATTGTACCTTTTCAGTTCTAGATACCACTGGTGTGTGGCAAGAAAAATTGTTAATAAGAAATCATATGAACTCGAATCTGTCTGATTTCACCTTCATGGCCTTTTTGCGACATAAGTGTACGAGTAAGGAATACTTTAACACGCCAAGGGATGTATGCTCTCGGAATTTTAAGAATGATGAACGCGGTGGTGCAGTATGCCTCTCTTGAACTGTATGTTTCTGGAGTCGGTTGACAGTATTTGTGGAGCTTTCAAGCTTACTGTTCGAACCTGAGATGAAACACGCTGCACTTCTCTGTTGTTCTTAGTTTCCTATTTCAGTTCTATTTCGTATGTATTGCTGACTTACAACAGTACATGTGGCTTCAAAAAATGGCTTTTGGTGTGTCGTCCATAAGATAACCCCCTTTTTGTGAGGGTGTAGATCTTGAAACCTGTGTCCTCAATTATTTGTAGGATATCTCTATTCCTACACAGTTTTTACCCTCTACAGGCCCCTGTAGTGCTATGCAAGTAGTACCCTGATGCCTTAACACATGTCTTGTCATCTTTTGGTCAGTGCTTTCCATACGTTCAGTTCCTCGTCAATTCGATGAAGAAAGTCCTTACTCTTTACCTTATCAATCCACCTACTTTTGCAACCTTCTTCTGGAGCATCACATCTCGAACTCTCTGATTCTCTTCGTTTCTGGTATCCACAGCCTTTGATACATTAATTTACACTGCGCGCTTCAAACATACACTCTCAAAAGTTTCTTCCCCAAATTAGGGCCCATGTCTGTTGCCAGTAGTTTCCTCTTCGCTAGAAATTCCCTCGCTGCGTGTGGTAGTCCGCTTTTTACGTCCTTCTTGCTTCTTCCGTTAACATCTCTTTCGATTCCGAACTAGCACAATTCCTTAACTTCGTCTACTTTACGACTGTAAATTCTGGTGTTAAGCTTCGGGTAATTCTCATTTCTGCTTCTGCTCACTTCTTTCGTCTTACTCGCAGTCCATATTCTGTTCTCATTAGACGATTCAATCGATTTAACAAACCCTGTAATTCTTCTTCAGTATCTCTGTGAATACCAATATCGTCAAGGAATCTTATCATTTATATGCTCTCTCTCTGAATTGTAATCCAACTCTTAAACCTGTCTTTTATTTCCGTCATTCCGTTTTCGACGAATAAACTGGACAGCATGGGCAAAATGCAGCGTCCCTGTCTTACACACTGTTAAAATCCGAACATTTCGTCATTGGTAGTCCTGTCTCTTTTTTATGTGTTGGTTCATGGAAACATTGCATATTATCCTTCTTTCCCATAGTTTGCCCTTTTTTCTCAGGATTTCGAACATATTGTGCCATTCTGCAGACCCTTAAACCAATAATATTTACTAGGCTCGTTGGCGAAATTATTTATAAATACCTAAACTGCATAGATAAATGACGTATGAATAATAATTTTGTCAAAACAGGGTAATAATCACGTAAATAAGAAAATTGGTGCGTAATAAGTGGGTGGAAGGGCTAGTTTGAGATGTGAGTGACACTTTCCTTCACACATGAGATTCTTAATTTAGAAACTTCCATTAAACTAAAACAACAGTATTCACTTCCACAACTTAGTCAGGAATTACAAAATACAACTGTAATAATTTGTGAAAGGCACGATGATAAGACAATTTCAATGAAAGTAACTTATAAATTTTCCACTATCCTCACGTGGAAAATTACGAGTACTGCTATGACATGAATGACATTAGACGTCAATAAAGTAAAAGAAAAAAATATCTACGTTTTGGGCCATAGTTGACCGAAAACTGAGCAACTGTGCCACCCAGTAAAACTGTGTATGTAACGAAGCACGTCACGGTTCACAACCAAAAACAGGTGAACATCAGCACACTGGATCACCTGACAGTAGGCGCCCCGTTAACGATACAGAGCCTGATGTAGTACACCAAAGCAACGTGAAAAGAGTCGGCGACGGGCGTCGCAACATACGTAGGTGAAACTTCCTGCCAGATTAAAACTGTGTGCCGGAGCGAGACTCGAACTCGGGACCTTTGCCTTTCGCGGGCAAGTGCTCTAACATCTGTGCTACCGAAGCACGTCTCACGTGCCGACCTAATAGTTTTACTCGTCTACTGCGTTCCAAACTTTACAGAAGCTCTCCTGCGAACCTTGCAGGAGAGCTTCTGTAAAGTTTGGAACGTAGGAGACGAGGTACTGGCAGAAGTAAAGCTGTGCGGACGGGGTGTGAGTCGTGCTTGGGTAGCTCAGACGGTAGAGCAGTTGTCCGCGAAAGGCAGACTAGATTAAATATATTAGTACTTGTTCCATAGATAATGAATACGACACTTCGTAATAATGTGGAACGTGTCAGGTTAATAAAACGTGTCTATATAAGATATTTCATTACACAAAATATTACATTACATTTAAATTTTTTAATTTTTTTGTGGGGGTTGGGGAAATTACCCACTTACTATATCCAAAAATTCATCTAATGAGTAGAAGGAGTTGCCATTAAGAAATTCCTTTAATTTCCTTTTAAATGCTGTATGGCTATCTGTCAGACTTTTGATGCTATTAGGTAAGTGACCAAAGACTTTTGTGGCAGCATAATTTACCCCCTTCTGAGCAAAAGTTAGATTTAACCTTGCGTATTGAAGATCATCCTTTCTCCTAGTTCGTAACACTTGCATGCCGATCGTATTTACCATTAATAAATCTAGCAGCTCACCTTTCAATTGCTTCAATGTCTTCTTTCAATCAGACTGGTGTGGATCCCAAACTCTCGAGCAGTACTGAGGAATAGGTCGCCTCAGCGTCCTATATGCAGTCTCTGTAGTGTTGCTATCGCCTTTGTATAGTCCCCGTACTGTAAGAAAGCAAGGGACACGATTTGTTATTTGTAGCCAGTATCCTATTCCTACAATACGAATGCACATGCGGTTTAATACAGGTTTTTATTTACATGAAGAATTTACTTATCTTATGTGCTGTGGTACAAGCTCATCAGTAAGAGTCCTCTTGCAGACCATGTCGCTAACCTTCCTATAGTCACAATTATGCACACTAAGTACAGATGTAGCCGTAATTGAACTGACAGTCGCCAAACTGGAAGTGCGAGTCAGTGAGGCCCTCCACTCAGCGGCGGCGGCCTAAATACTTGCTGTCGTGAGGGTGTTGCGGCATGTTGCTTGTCGGTGTGTCACTGGACTCTCTCGTGATAAGCCCCCTTGATCCAGTGCCTGCTACCGATTTTCTAGCTACATCCTTGCGGACCGGTGTGCTGGCGACATCTTATGCCAACATTCTCCTTTACAGATGAACCACATATTCTCTCAATAAACAGAAGTCGATCATTCGACTTCCCTACCACAATCCTCACATTTCATATCGTTTCGCAACGCTATGCTCAGATATTTTATCCACATGACTGTATGAACTAGGACATTACTAATGCATAATCCAAATGTTACATGTTCTTTGTTCCTACTGATCCGCATTAACTTACATTTTTCTTCATTTAGAGCTAACTGTCATAGTCACACCAACTACAGATTTAGTTTAAGTCGTCTTGTATCTTCGCTCAGTCACTCACCTTTGACACCTTACCGTACACATCATCAGCCAACAATCACAGATTGCTGCCCACTCTGTCTGCCAGATCATTTATGAATGTAGAAAATAGCAACGGTTCTATCACACTTCCCAGGGCACTCCTGATGTTACCACTGTCTCCGAAGAGCACTCGCCGTTGAGGACAACATACTGGGTTCTATCACTTCAGACGTCTTCGAGCCAATTGCATATTCAGGAACCTATTCCATAAGCACATACCACCGTTAAGAGCCTATAGTGGGGTACTGTGACGAATGGGAACCTAGAATTATGGAATGAGCCGGTTGCCCTTCAACTACAGTTCGCAGCATATCATGTGAGGAAAGAGAAAGCTGGGTGTTGCATGAACGATGTTTTCTAAAGCTGTGCTGATTCGATTGGTTGGTTGGTTGTTTGGGGAAGGAGACCAGACAGCGTGGTCATCGGTCTCATCGGATTAGGGAAGGATGGGGAAGGAAGTCGGCCGTGCCCTTTCAGAGGAACCATCCCGACATTTGCCTGGAGTGATTTAGGGAAATCACGGAAAACGTAAATCAGGATGGCCGGACGCGGGATTGAACCGTCGTCCTCTCGAATGCGAGTCCAGTGTCTAACCACTGCGCCACCTAGCTTGGTGCTGATTCAAGGGCATGAGCTTTCGGAGCTGGGAAATTCATTATATTCCGATTCAGAATATGCTCTACAATTCTGCAGCTACCCGATGTTAAGGATATTGATGCATAATGTTGTAGGTCCGTTCTTTTATGTAATAGTCACCTGCGCTTTTTTTCCAGTCGCTTATGAGTTTGCGCTGGTCGAGAGATTCACGATGAATGCAAATTCAGGGGCCAATGAAGTACGGAACTCTTTGTAACACTGAGTTGAGATTCCATCCGGACCTGACGACTTACTTATTTTCAACTCCTTGAGTTGTTTCCCTACGCTATGGTTGCTTATTATCATAAGATCGATAAGGGACTTTGTCCGATGGTCAAACGAGGGCACATTTGTACGATACTCCTGCGTGAACGATTTCTTAGATGTGTAATTCAAAACTGCGGCATTGTTTTTGATGTCTTTTACTCTAAACCAGCAGGTCTGTGAGTGACTGGGTGGAAGCATCAGACCTACTTTCATATATCATATAGCAGCAGAATTTTTCCGGGCTCTCCGCCAGATCGTTAACCAAGGTATGACGGTGATGTATACTCCGCGCGAAGATCTTTTCACAGACGCACGGATCTCTACCAATCTATACCTCTCATCATTTTCGTGTATGCCTTTGAACTGAGAGTGAATCACGCTTTGCTTCCTCAGCATTCTTCGAATTTCGCTATTAAGCCGCGGTGAGTCTTTTCCGTCCTTCGTCCACATACTAGCCACGTACTTGTCAAGAGTACGATTGGTCGAAGACAATAGAGAAAGACTCGGGTATCAGGATATGGAGGTAGAAATGGAGAAACGAGCTTCCGGGCTGGACCTTGGTCTGATTTTATTGATTCTTCGCTAGTTTACAAGAACACATCAAAGTGCACAGACAGTGCCAAAATTTTCAATGGGCGTAGAAGATAGTTGAGGCCTGCTATATTCCCAAATTACTGGAACAAGTAGCCTCTCTGGCCTACCACCTCGACCTGTATTATGAAAAGGAACCAGTTTATTATTTCTCATATCAAGCCGTCAGGCTTCGTTACACATCTCACTATAAGTGACACGTAAAAGTAAACTACGAGAGACTAACTAACTACCCACAGACTAGATCGATGTAGAGGCATGAATGGAGCTCTTCGTAGTGTACCATCTCAACTGAACAGATTATTTCACTCACATTATTTTCTGCTGTCAGCGCCGAACACACAAGGCTCGTCTGCTAGCAGGAACTCTCGAACTGATGAACCCTGCCCTGCTCCTCGACTGGTGGTCTCTTTATACTGTGCTGGGGCAGTTTGCTCATAGCCGGTATCTGACCGCGTCGCATTTTTACCCGCAATTCGCGATCAGCCAGCTTCAAATTAGCGGTTTCTTAATGCTCCCGACCACATATTAGTATGACGAAAGCGTCAAGCAGGGTATGTCTCCATCTAGGTTCCAGCTCTACTCGTTAAAATTCTTAACAAGATGACATAATATTTTCTTCCATCTTAGCAATCCCTTTATGATTCGTTCATTAATCTTTGTCTCAAAGCAAACACGCGAAATCTGCAAGCAAAGTTTTTCATAATCTTTTGCGACATAAAAATAAATTTAATAATTCCAAGTAAACACTGCAAAAACAAGCAAACAAGCAGGTCACACTTGAGTCTCCATATAATTGCATCTAGACAGATATGATTCTCAGCTGCCTCAAGCATCACAAGTAAAGTTAATATTTCTGTGGGCGCTGAAACTCAGTCACAGAAAGCACCACTGATATTCTTATCCCAGTGAAAATTTAATACCGGACAGTGTGTCCAAGCGGTTCTATATGCTTCTGTCTTGAACCGCCGGACAGCTACGGTCGCAGGTTCGAATCCTGCCTCGGGCATGGATGTCTCTGATGTCCTTAGGTTATTTCGATTTGAGTGGTTCTGAATTCTGCGGGACTGATGACCTCAGCTGTTAAGTCCCGTAGTGCTCAGAGGCATTTGAACCATTTTTGAAAATTTAATGAGTCTGTGCTCACACAAAAGTTAACATATGAGAGTGCGATTTGCAAAATGTCAGACAATCGGCTCCCAGACAGAATCAGTCTGTTCTGCTGGTTTTCCTGCTCCGCCGCCCAGACCGCCGAGCCTGGCGCTAAGAAAATTCACAGATACAGTCCCAAACGATGAAAGACGAATGACCAGAGACGAAAACCGAGTGACTGTGTTGCGGGATTCTGCTTGCCCTAAAATACTTCCCATGACATCACACGCTACTGAATCGTGGCTGAATGTTGAAACAATGAGCACCATTCAAAATTATGGCAATTTGCTCTCATATACATATTATCCGACTTACAATCAGTATGGTCATTTTGTGACCCCTCATTAAAAATAAAATTACATTATTACATGCAGACACCTTGCATCGAATAAGAGTTTTATCTGAATTGCATAATTTTTAAAGTAAGTTCAGCCCCACTTCATTTGTAAGCACTCGTCCTTCCTTTTCATCGGTGATACTTTGCAGAAAGCTCCAGGTTGGGGGCTGTTTAGCATTCGCGCTCGGTCCAGTGCAGTTTTCCTATTACCTTACGTTGCTTTGCTATTTAAAGATGTAAGTACTTTTTTAAAATTATTTCATTATTAGTGTTGTTTCTCACTGTAGTTAGCACAAAGTATGTAATTGCTACAGATTTTATATGGAGCATAATTTCTTAGTAGTTTTTATATCTATGACATTCCTAGCTGTTGTATTGGGTAGTTATAAAATCCAACTACACTCCTGGAAACTGAAATAAGAACACCGTGAATTCATTGTCCCAGGAAGGGGAAACTTTATTGACACATTCCTGGGGTCAGATACATCACATGATCATACTGACAGAACCACAGGCACATAGACACAGGCAACAGAGCATGCACAATGTAGGCACTAGTACAGTGTATATCCACCTTTCGTAGCAATGCAGGCTGCTATTCTCCCATGGAGACGATCGTAGAGATGCTGGATGTAGTCCTGTGGAACGGCTTGCCATGCAATTTCTACCTGGCGCCTCAGTTGGACCAGCGTTCGTGCTGGACGTGCAGACCACGTGAGACGACGCTTCATCCAGTCCCAAACATGCTCAATGGGGAACAGATTCGAAGATCTTGCTGGCCAGGGTAGTTGAGTTACACCTTCTAGAGCACGTTGGGTGGCACGGGATACATGCGGACGTGCATTGTCCTGTTGGAACAGCAAGTTCCCTTGCCGGTCTAGGAATGGTATAACGATGGGTTCGATGACGGTTTGGATGTACCGTACACTATTCAGTTTCCCCTCGACGATCACCAGAGGTGTACGGCCAGTGTAGGAGATCGCTCCCCACACCATGATGCCGGGTGTTAGCCCTGTGTGCCTCGGTCGTATGCAGTCCTGATTGTGGCGCTCACCTGCACGGCGCCAAACACGCATACGACCATCATTGGCACCAAAGCAGAAGCGACTCTCATCGCTGAAGACGACACGTTTCCATTCGTCCCTCCATTCACGGCTGTCGCGACACCACTGGAGGCGGGCTGCACGATGTAGGGGCGTGAGCGGAAGACGGCCTAACGGTGTGCGGGACCGTAGCCCAGCTTCATGGAGACGGTTGCGAATGGTCCTCGCCGATACCCCAGGAGCAACAGTGTCCCTAATTTGCTGGGAAGTGGCGGTGCGGTCCCCTACGGCACTGCGTAGGATCCTACGGTCTTGGCGTGCATCCGTGCGTCGCTGCGGTCCGGTCCCAGGTCGACGGGAACGTGCACCTTCCGCCGACCACTGGCGACAACATCGATGTACTGTGGAGCAATTCGGCGGTACGTCCACCCGGCCTCCCGCATGCCCACTATACGCCCTCGCTCAAAGTCCGTCAACTGCACATACGGTTCGCGTCCACGCTGTCGCGGCATGCTACCAGTGTTAAAGACTGCGATGGAGCTCCGTATGCCACGGCAAACTGGCTGACACTGACGTCGGCGGTGCACAAATGCTGCGCAGCTAGCGCCATTCGACGGCCAACACCGCGGTTCCTGGTGTGCCTGCTGTGCAATGCGTGTGATCATTGCCTCTCGCAGTGTCCGGAGCAAGTATGGTGGGTCTGACACACCGGTGTCAATGTTTTCTTTTTTTCATTTCCAGGAGTGTACGTTTCTGCTGCACTGCTGTTCTCGACTTATTTCCACAAAATGCGATAATTTAATTTGTACTACACATGCCATCCAGTGGCAAGACAGTAACTTCTTATTGGATCTGCCGCCTCTGTGGTAACAGTCCGCCGGTAGTATAGTGCTGTAGGGAAATCTTGGGAGAGTCATTTTAGCCTCCAATATGCATTCACCGTGCGACGATTCTACCAACTGTGTGCGTTTTGGTAATGGGTTTTTTATCGAGATATATATACACGTCGAATTCCTCTTCTGCTTTGAAATCATATAACGTAACACAGAAATTTTACAACAAGTTCCCCAAAGTATGTGGAATTTTGTATTTTCTACATATATAGTCGGTGAAATTAATTGTAGTCTATCGGCCCCCTGCTCATTATCTTTGCTATTCAGGTGATGGCACCATGAGACTGTAGAAACTAGTCGCCTAGGAACTACACTACTGCCCAATGAAATTGCTACACCAAGAAGAAATGCAGACGATAAACGGATATTCATTGGACAAATATAGTATACTAGAAGTGACATGATATTATATTTTTACTCAATTTGCGTGCGTAGATCTTGAGAAATCAGTACTCAGAACAACCACCTCTAGTGGTAATAACGGCGGTGATACGCCTGGGCATTGAGTCAAACAGAGCTCGGATGCAGCTTCAACACGATATCACAGTTCATCAAGAGTAGTGACTGGCGTATTGTGACGAGCCAGTTGCTTGGCCACCATTGACCAGACGTTTTCAATTTCTGAGAAATCTGGAAAATGTGTTGGCCAGGGCAGCAGTCGAACATTTTCTGTATCCAGAAAGGCCCGTACAGGACCTGCAACATGCAGTCGTGCATTATCCTGCTGAAATGTAGGGATTCGCAGGGATATAATGAAGGGTAGACCCACGGGCCGTAACACATCTGAAATGTAACGTCCACTGTTCAAAGTGCTGTCAATGCGAACAAGAGGTGACCGAGACGCGTAACCAATGGCACGCCATAGCATCACGCCGGGTGATACGCCAGTATGGCGATGACGAATACACGCTTCCAATGTGCGTTCACCGCGATGTCGCCAAACACGGATGCGACCATCATGATGTTGTAAACAGAACCTGGATTCACCCGAAAAAATGACATTTTGTCAATCGTGCACACAGATTCGTCGTTGAATACACCATCGCAGGTGCACCTGTCTGGGATGCAAGGTCAAGGATAACGGCAGTACGGTCTTCCAGCTGATAGTCCATGCTGCTGCAAACGTCGTCGAACTGTTCGTGCAGATTGTTGTTGTCTTGCAAACATCCCCATCTGTTGACTCAGGGATCGAGACGTGGCTGCACGATCCGTTACAACCATGCGGATAAGATACCTGACATCTCGACTGCAAGTGACACGAGGCCACTGGGATCCAGCACGGCGTTCCGTATTACCCTCCTGAACCCACAGAGTGCATATTCTGCTAACAGTCATTGGATCTGGACCAACGCGAGCAGCAATGTCGCGATACGATAAACCGCAATCGCTATTGGCTACAATCCAACCATTATCAAAGTCGAAAGCGTGATGGTATGCATTTCTTCTCCTTACACCAGGCATCACAACAACGTTTCACCAGGCAACGCCAGTGAACTGCTGTTTCTGTATGAGAAATCGGTTGGAAACTTTCCTTATGTCAGCACGTTGTATGTGTCGCCATCGGCGCCAACCTTGTGTGAATGCTCTGAAAAGCTAATCATTTGCATATCACAGCATCTTCTTTATGTCGCATAAATTTCGTGTCTGTAGCACGTCGTCTTCGTGGTGTAGCAATTTTAACGGCCACTATTGTATAAAAGTGTGTACGCTGCGATCGCGAAGTACGAAGTGCTACATTTCCAGTGTTACAAACGCTGTTACCAAAAATCATAAAAATAATTACCTCAGATTCTACAGTATGAAGGAGAGAACATCAATATTTGAAAATGCTTATGATCATTTTGCTGAATCAGTGTCACTTTACTTGACAGGTACCTGTGCCTTTCTTGATTTCTTACTCTGGTTGTCCTTGCTGCATACCAGAGGGTATTTGCTTGGCCAGATCTCTCACCCACTGACAGCAACTGGTCGAAAGACTGGCACACCATCACAGACCAGCAACTTGAATGGATGAACTTTGGCATAAAGTGAAAGAGTGTGGAATGTCATACCTGCGTCTGTCAACCGAGCTCAGTTGGTCTCCTTATGCAGTCGTGAAAGAACAATACTGCTGCCATAGTGGTAGCCTCGAGGATTAAATTTCACACGCTTCACAGTCCCAAATCACCTACAAATACCAGGTGGTTATTATGAAACTGACGGTGTTTCCAGGGCTACAGTGCGAGCTGTACACATTGCAAGACGCTGAGACTTTGCAGGTATGTTCATTAATTGATGTGCTCACAGAATATGCTGAAGATGACTTTATGTCCTCAGTTGAATCTACGTCGCTATACGCAGTCAGAATGTGTTGTGATTGCCGGAAAAGCGGAGGAGAAATGAAATGCATAATAACGACGGTTCTGTCCCGTTTGTTAGTGTATGGTCACAAGTTACAAGCGTTGAGTATGGTCTCCCGCCTCAGGAGAGGCGACGTTGTTGACAGTTTCCCGCAGCGTATCCGGTGTAATTAGAGTGATATGTCATTGCATACTATCATTTAGGCGAGGAAAAGTCCGGATGCATTCCTAATAGACATCATCTTTGAGATATCCAACCCCCTCCCCCAACCAGAAGTCATCTGGCATTGTGTCAGGGGACCTGGAAGGCAATACATCTTGAAATTGATTATGGGTGATACGGTCGTTACCGAAGGTTTCTCGAGGCAACATTTCCACTTCACGTATAGTGTGGATCGGCCCAATCTCGCACGAAAAAAGTGGTCGGGAGACACTTGCGTTCTTGAAAAACTGGAAACATGTGTTGTACAAGGATGACGATGATGATATTTGGTTTGTGGGGCGCTCAACTGCACGATTTTCCGCGCCCGTACAAATTTCCAATCTTTACACAGTCAACACTCGCCACTTTCACAATCGATGATGAAATTATGTGGACAACACAAACACTCAGTCCCCGAGCGGAGAAATTCCCCAGCGCTAGCCACTAGACCACCATCTGCGAATTTGTACAAGGCGGCCCTTACAATGAGCAGTTGCCACTCTACACCTAACAGATCTGTGAGGCGTCATATCGTCAAATAAAAACGGACTTTGAACGGAGGGGTTATAAAATCACAACACATACGCATACACATATATATAAGCCGAATGCAGTAGATCCTCCAGCACAACATGTGGCGGAGCAGGAGCCTATATGTGGCATTTCTGTTCATTCAAGGCAACGTGCAGAGTGAAGTGCGCCAAGTCCATCCAAATAATATTCCACAGCCACATGTCATTGTTTTCCATGAATGGGAAAACACCAAGGGTAAAGTCACGACATTGCTTCACATATTGCTCGTTCTAAGTCTTATAGGGATACTTGTATAAAATGCCCAGCAATTATTTTTTGATCTATTGACCGGGGAACAGATAATCCCCACGACATAGTTCGATCACTGGTTGCGAGATTTTAGGTATGCTCTGCATGGTCGGCTATAGCTACAGCAATTTCGACAACAACTTACTTGCGAATGGGCCGCCTCCCTCATCCTGCTGCACCACCTAATTCATCTATTTCTTCAAATTTCTTGATCATATGCTCTAGGTCAGTTATTGACTTTGGGGGTTGGAGGGCTGAGGGTCTTTGCAGCTGTTTTTATCGGCGCTATTCCCGCTGTAGAGCGCTGCTATTGCTGCAGATCTGATACATCAACTTCACCTCCATAGCCAATACATTTTGTACGAAAACACGACAGAGTCAACCTTATTAACCATCTACAACAACTGTCACTTAAAAAAATCAACACAATCGCCAAGCAACAAACAATATATCGATGCCAAAAACAAGAGACATTTCACATTTAGACTGCTTACAGCGCCATATATTCACCTGGTTGCAGAAAGCGGAACTATTGTTTTTTCCATCATACTCCACGAGCACACCGATGAACGAACATAGGTCCGATGTTTGAGTGCCCTGCAATGTATACAGACCATGTAGCAGCAATCGGAACACATCAGTTTAAATATGTCTACCTTTTACAATCAGACGCTCTCTACAATAATGTTTACCCACAATAAGTAAAGTTTCGTAGAGGTACGAATGACAGAGAAGCTAATAACGGTTGCTACTACAGCATGATATTAGATGTATATATGGTCTGCCCACCTCATGTCACCTAAAAAGCCTCGCCACTTCTTTCTCTACCACCGTCCTCCCTCGCTCAGTTTTTTCGTATCTTTATGGCACCTTCGCTATGTTGGCCTCAGAAGGATCGTTCTGCAGTCACTTTCAAATGCCGGTTCTCTAAGCATTCTCAGTAATTTTCTTCCAACTGAATGTCTTCTTCCCTCCAGTGATCCCCATTTGAGCTCCAGAAGCATATCCGTAACACTTGCGCCGCGATCGAACGTGCCGGTAACAAATCTGGTAGCTCGCCTCTGCGTTGCCTCAGTGTCTTCTTTGAATCCGATCTGATACCATCCCAAACACGCAAGAAGAACTCAAGACTAGGTCCGATACACCGCCTCCTTTACAGATGAACCACACGTTCCTACAATTTAATCGTTAATGGTTCAAATCAAATAAGGTTTTTTTTACACTTTTCAGGAGAAACGAGAAACTAAATACTGCCAAATGTGTTATTGCTACATTACCGGAACTTTTCAGGACTGAAAGTGACTTCATTCTGCTTTAATTAATAGGGACATATTTAACTTTTATCGCGTCATTTTGATATTTAATGATTTCAAAGTTTTTTGACTTATTTGGTTTCAACAATTTAGAAACACATTTTTAGCTGTTTTAGGATTTCATTGTATGAACACTCCTTAATACATTAGTGTGGTCAGTCGAACACACTGCATTATTTTAAAAGCATTAATGATTAACTGTACATAAGCTTTAATTTTAGTCAATCACTGGTCAAGAAAGCACTTCTTCATAGAATGATCTCCTTGAGCAAAGACTTTCTTCGCATCTTCCATCTTCATTCTGGAAATAGGTACTTGCTTTGTTGGGTAGGCCACTGGAAAGCTGTCCATAAATCCTGGAATGATGGGCTCGTGTCTTTTTCTTAAATGAAAAGTATGTTTTACTAATCCATCTATATGCAGAAGGCCACTCACTGCTCCTGTTTTAAGCTATTGCATTTCTTCGAAGCTACTTGCCCACCAGTCGTCGAAATCTAGTATTTCCTCTCCTTTAATTAATATTACTCTCACACTCATAAGAGGTGTAAATGCGGCCATGAGTTTTTATTTTCCTCTTAAGTTGCCCAAAGTCGCGATCACACGGGAGGAATGAGTGGCCGCTTTCAGAAAATCTTTGTATTATGCTCTTGAGTATTCGTGCTTGAACCATGCCCATACACATACGTGTAAAGGTGTGATTTTTGTTCTGGCACCAGAAAACGAAAGATCAGTCACATTTTTACTGAGATCGTTCTTTATGTAATCAGAAACGAAAGATGCTACTTCGCTTGACCCTTTATTTCCTAAACCTGCATGGTACAAGTACAGAGTGGAGTGTTCAGTTTTCGAATCATATGTGATGAAACAGTACTCCCACAGTTGGCGTGGATAGAATATCTGAGGGATCGGGATATTTGGAAGCAGCAGGTTTTACATATAACTAAAAACTATGGTTCCCACAGTATCAGTAGATTGGACTCTTCTCTTGGCATCCCGAAGTGAGGAGTAAAATTTAGAAATACGATGCTTATGAACATTTAATTCCGCTCTGGCGACAAGCTTAGCTCTTTTATTTAAATGAGGACTTTTCAGTTTGATTTCTAACTCTTCACATTTACAACAGACATCCACTTGGGGAATACCAAAGGAATAATTAAAATTGTCTGTATAGTAATTATGATAAACATCACATTTTACTTTACAATCTGCATATTTGTCATTGAACATACTGTACATTATTCGCACTTTTAGTTCAAGGTTTAAATATCTTACTTCTTTTTACGAATAGTGTGGAGAAAGACTTTATATGCTCATGAGTCAGTGCAAGGGTATTGTCTGGTGTCTTCTTGGTATTCGGGTTTTTCTCACGTGTACCAGCAGTTGTGATTCCATTAGGTAGAAATTAACAGATTCGAAACACATGCACTGCATGTATATTTACGAAAGCTTTCTTGCAGAACAGTTTCCTTTCACTTATAAGCATTATATGGGAAAGAAACATTGCATCCCTGCAGTTTTCACAGCATTCTGGATCAAATTTCCGAGGAAACCTCTGCTTTACTCCCTTTGCTTCAGTGGGGCACTGCTGATTTGAGTCTTAGGCATCTTTGTTTGGAAGATCAAGAAATTTTGCCAGAATATTATTACGTTGAATTACGTCAATTGAGTCACAACATTTAAATCTACAGCTGAAAGGAAATTAATAATATAATATTGGCACTGCTGGTAATATTGGTATTATTTACATCTATGGAGTTTCCTATGGTTGTTCCAAGTAGATTCTCTGACTACTTTCCCTGGAACATTACCTCCTCAGTAACTTCGATAAGGCAGTCCTTTGGTACGAGCTGTTTCCATCTTCTTTCTATCATAATCTGCTCTACTTTTCTTCGTTTTTGGGGCCATAGTAATACAACCAACTGCCGCTCAGTGAACATTAGCAGTGACTATTAGTGCCACAACGGAGGAAGTGGATAATTTTATCAACAGTGGAAGAAAACCGGTTCTGCGCGGGAACGAGCGGCATCTGTCGAAACAAAATAAGTTAGTAACTTACTTGGTTTCAACAACAAATAGCGAAAAGTGCACCACCCTTTTCTACTATTTGGAGGAGCATGATGTGTTTCATTTCAACATCGAACGATACGCTGTACTATTAAATGTACTATTCAGTGAAAACTGTAAATTGAAAAAATGGTTCAAATGGCTCTGAGCACTATGACGCTTAACATCTGAGGTCATCAGTCCCCTAGAACTTAGAACTACTTAAACCCCACTAACCTAAGGACATCACACAACACCCAGCCATCACGAGGCAGAGAAAATACCTGACCCCGCCGGGAATCGAACCCGGGAACCCGGGCGTGGGGAGCGAGAACGCTACCGCACGACCACGAGATGCAGGCTGTAAATTGAAAATTTTGACTTATTTCGTTTCAAAAATTTGCAATTCATTTCTCCGAAGCTGACCATTCGCCTTCTCTTCCACAATCCCCACATGCTCTTTCCATTTCATACAGATTCGCAACGATACTCCCAGTTTTATTTCTGAAATTGAACCACCTTGCTATAAGTGACGATCAGTCATAGGTACGAGTAAACCATGAAAGACGACCTCACTGTGCCAACAGGACACAACTAATGCTGTTTCAGAAAATTACGGGTTTGCTTTTTCCCACTCATCCGCATTAACTTATATTTTTCTTCATGAAGAGCCAGCTGCCATTCATCACACGAACTAGAAATTTAGTCTAGGTCAGCTCGTATCAACCTACAGTCACTTTTCTTCGGCACCTTCCTGTACATCATAGCATCCGCAGCGAACAGCCGCAGATTGCTGCCCACCCTGTCTGCCAGGTCATTTATGAATATAGAAAACAGCAACGGTCCTATCGCACTTCCCAGGGCACTCCTGATGTTACCACTGTCTCCGATGATCACTCGCGGTTGAGCGCAAACATACTGGGTTCTATCACTTCAGAAGTCTCCGAGCCAATCACATAGCTGGGAGCATATTACTATGCACGTACCATCGTTAAGAGCCTGCAGTAGGGCACTGTGACGAATGCTTAACGAAAATCTAGAATTACAGAATGTGCCTATTGCTCTTCATGAATAGTTCGCCGCATATCATGTGAGAAAAGAGCAAGCTGGGTTTCGCACGAGCGATGCTTTCTAACGCTGTGCTAATTCGTGGGCATGAACTTTTGCGGCTCAAGGAAATTTATTGTATTCTAGCTCAGAATGTTCACTAGAATTCTGCAGCAAACCGATGTGTAAGCATATCGGTGCTTAAGTTTGCGGGTTCGTTCTTTTACTTTTGTTATCCACAGTAGTCACCTGCCCTTTTTTCCAGTCGCTTGGCACTTTGTGCTGGTCGAGAGATTCACGATTAATGCAAAGTTAGTAAGGTTCCAAAGACGTGGAGTACTTTTGGTAGAACCGAATTTGAATTCCATCTAGTCCTGACAATTTACTTGTCTTAAACTCTTTGTTTCTCTACGCTAGGGGTGCTTTTTATTATAAGATCGGTATGGGTCTGTGTCCGATGGCCAAACGACGTTAGGTTTGTGCGATTCCCCTGTGTGAACGATTTATTAAACGTGTAATTTAAAACTTGGGCCTTCCCTTTGATATCTTCTACTCTAAAGCAGACCGGTCAATGAATGACTGAATGGAAGTCATAGACCTACTTAGAGATTTTACATAGGAGCAGAAGTTTTCCGGATTCAGAGTCAGATCTTTAACCAAGGTATGACTGTGGTAGCTGTTATATGCTTCGCACGTAGAACCTTTCACAGGCGCACAGATCTCTGTTAATCTTTGCCTGTCATCATTTACGTGTCCTCTTTTGAACCGAGGGTGCTAGATCTTTTGTTTCCTCAGGATTTTCCGAATTTCGTTGTTAAACCGCTGTGAGTCTGTTCCGTTATTCTTCCACTTACTAGGAACTTACTTGTCCACAGACTAAATCGTTGGAGACAGTACAGAGAGATTCGGGTTTTACGATAGGGAGGTAGAAATGAAGAAACGAGCTTCCGGATTCGTACCTTTGTCAGAATTTATTGCTTCTTCCAGAGTTCACAAGGAAACATCGAAGTGCAGAGACACTGGGTCATAATTTTCCATTAGCGTAGAGGGTAGATTAGGCCTGCTATATGCTCAAATTACTGTAGTAAGTAGCCTGCCTGACTTACCGATTTGACACGAATAATGAAAGGGAACCAGGTTTTTATTTCTCATATAGAACCGCCTCACTATTATTGACGATCAGTCATAGGTACAAGCAAATCATGAAAGACTAACTACCCATAGACCAGAGCGACGTACAGTCAAGAATGCAAGTCCTTCGTAGTGTACAATCTTAATTGAACAGATTATTTCACTAACCTAATTTTCTGCTGTCGGCGCCGTTCACCCGAGGCTCGTTTGCTGGCAGGAACTCTCGAACTGTTGAACTCTGCCCTGCCCGACTGGTGGTCTCCTTATACTGTATTTGCTCGTAGCTGGTCCCTGACCGTGTCGCATTTTTACCCGCAATCCGCAGTCAGACAGCTTGAAATTAGCGGTTTCTTAATGCTCCAGACCTCCATATTGGTCTGGCGAAACCGTCAAGCACCGTAGTCTCCATCTAGGTTTCCAGCTCTACTCATTAAAATTCTTACCAAGATGACGTAACATTTCTTTTCGTGCTAGCAATCCCTTTATGATTCGTTCATTAAACTTTGTTTCAAAGCAAGCACTCGAAACCCTAAAGCACAGTTTTTCACAGTTTCTTGTGAAATAAAACTAACTTTCGTTATTTTAAGTAAACACTGCAAAAACAAGCAAACAAGAACATCGCACTTGAGACTCCTTATTGATTGCAACAAGACAGATACGATTCCCAAGTGCCTTAAGCATCAAAAATAAAGTTAATATGCCAGCCAGAGTGGCCGTGTGGTTCTAGGCGCTACAGTCTGGAACCGCGAGACCGCTACGGCCGCAGGTTCGAATCCTGCCTCAGGCATTGATGTGTGTGATGTAATTAGGTTAGTTAGGTTTAAGTAGTTCTAAGTTCTTGGGGACTGATGATCTCAGTTGTTAAGTCCCATAGTTCTCAGAGCCCTAAAGTTAATATTTGTGGGGGTGCTGATACTAAGTCACCGAAAGCGCCATCAGAGATTCTAAACCCAGTGAAAATTTAATGAGCCTATGCTCACCCAAAGTTCAAAGTAAAGTTAACGTATGGGCGTGCGATCTGCAAATTTTCAAACAATCGGTACCCACACAGAGTCTGTGTGATCAACTAGTCTGCCTGCTTCGCAGCCCAGACTGCCGAGCCTGGCGGTAAGCAAATTCACAGATACAGTCACAAACGATGACAGACGAACGACCAGAGACGATAAACGAGAGACTGTGTTGTAGGCTTCTGCTTGCCCTAAAATGCTTCTCGTGGCATCATACGCCACTGAGTTGTGGCTGAATGTTGAAACAAAGAGCACCATGCAAAACTAAGGCCATTTGCTCCCATATTCATATTATTAAAAATAAACTCACGTTCACTATGGTCATTATGTGACCTCATATAAAAAATTATTGTGTTGCATACAGAGACGTCGCACCCAGCAAGACAATTATCTGAATATATTTATTGTGAAAGCGAAGATCGCTTGATGTTAAGACCTTTATTTCAATTACTAGTTTCGAGAGCATAGTGCTGTCATATTCGGACTGGCATTACACTTTGCATAAAGGTTCACGTACATGTCGTCGACATTTCGAGAGCCCGCATCTCGTGGTCGTGCGGTAGCGTTCTCGCTTCCCACGCCCGGGTTCCCGGGTTCGATTCCCGGCGAGGTCAGTGATTTTCTATGCCTCATGATGGCTGGATGTTGTGTGATGTCCTTAGGTTTGTTAGGTTTAAGTTGTTCTAAGTTCTAGGGGACTGATGACCATAGCTGTTAAGTCCCATAGTGCTCAGAGCCATTTGAACATTTCGAGAATAATGTGTAAATACATTAAAAAAAACCACGTGGTCTGTCATTTATAAAGCACTGATCCCAGATGGGTCGTCAAATGAATAAAAAGTAAACATGCAACATCCATAGCACCAACAGAGTTAAGCCTACACGCCATCTTGACAACCTCACATGTATCTGAACAGATATTCAAAGTGTAGTGCCAGTCTGCCTCCCCAAAAACTTGGACCTTACCGTTGGTCGGGATGCTTGCGTGCCTCGGCGGTACAGATAGCCGTACCGTAGGTGCAACCAACACTGAGGGACAGCTGTTGAGAGCCCTGACAAACGTGTTGATGGGCAACCGCCTTTTCAGTTGTTGCAGGGGCAACAGTCTGGATGAGTAACTCATCTGGCCTTGTAACATCAACTAAAACGACCTGGTTATTCTGGTACTCCGAACGGCTGAATGCAAAGGGAAACTACAGCCCTAATTTTTCCCAAGGGGCCGCAGGGAGTGTCCGCGTGGTTTGAGGCGCCATTCCATGGATTGCGCGGCCCCTCTCACCGGAGGTTCGAGTCAGGGATTTGTGTGTTGTTCTTAGCATAAGTAAGTTTACGTTAGTTTAAACATTGTGTAAATCTAGGGGCCGATGTCCTCAGCAGTTCCGTCCCTCAGGAATTCACACACATTAGAACATTTTCTCCCCCCCCCCCCCCCCCCCTAGGGCATACTGCTTCAGTGTATGGATAAATGATGGTGGCGTCTTCTTGGGTAAAATATTCCGAAGGTACGAGAGTGATCCCAGAAGTAAGGTCTCCTATTTTTTTATATGGACATGGACTTGTTTATTTCTGCATTGGTTTGCATCAGTTTAGAGCTTGAACAGTTACCTTTTTTTCGACATAATCACCATTTGCGTCGAGCTGTGGCAGCTTTTGTAAGCCCATCTCGTACCAGCTCGGCGCCATGCTGTTCAGAAAGTTATGAACCTCTTCTTTCACCTCGTCATCGGAGCTGAATCGCTTTCCGGCCAACCTAGGAAAGAGATGATAGTCACTGGGCGCCAAGTCAGCAATATATGGTAAGTAGGTGATTATCTTCCACTGAAACTGTGGCAGGAGAGCAACGGTTCGCCGAGCGATGTGTGGGCGAGCGTTGTCATGGAGAATGTGTACGCCCTTGCTCAAAAATCCTCTTCTCCGGTTCTGAATTGCCCGTCTCACAGTACCTGTCAAAGTTAATTGTGGTCCCAGCGATTCAGCTCCTACGACGAGGTGGAAGAAGAGGTTCATAACTTTTTAAACAGCATGGTGGCGAGCTGGTATGAATGGGCATACATAAACTGCCACAGCGTCTAGCAAAATGTATCGACAGAAATGGTGATTATGTCAAAAATAGCTAAATGGTCAAGCTGTAAACTGACGTAAACCATTGTAGAATTAAACAGGTCTATGTACTTATAAAAAATAGGAGACCTTACTTTTGGCATTATCCTCGTAAAATAGTTCCCCAGGTGGATCCTCTGGCGGCACTGCTGAGGAGTACTTCGTTACAAGGAGAAACAAAACTTGCGCTCTACAGATCGGGGCGTGCAATATCAGATCCCTTAATGGGAAGTTAGGTTAGAAAATTTAAAAAGGTTAATGGATAGGTTAAAATTAGATATAGTATGAACTAGTGAAGTTCGGTGGCAGGAGGAACAAGACTTCTGGTCAGGTGAATACAGGATTATAAATATAAAATCAAATGTGGATAATGAAAGAGTACGTTTACTAACAAATTAAAAAAAAAAAACAGGAACACGGATAAGATCTAAGAACAGCATAGTGAACGCATTATTGTAGCCATGATAGACACGAAGCCCTCGACGACCACAGTTGTTGTTGTTGTTGTTGTTGTGGTCTTCAGTCCTCAGACTGGTTTGATGCAGCTCTCCATGCTACTCTAAGATGTGCAAGCTTCTTCATCTACCAGTACCTACTGCAGCCTACATCCTTCTGAATCTGCTTAGTGTATTCATCTCTTGGTCTCCCTCTACGATTTTTACCCACCACGCTGCCCTCCAATACTAAATTGGTGATCCCTCGATGTCTCAGAGCATGTCCTATTAACCGATCCCTTCTTCTAGTCAAGTTGTGGCACAAGCTCCCCAGTCCTATTCAGTACTTCCTCATTAGTTATGTGATTTATCCATCTAATCTTCAGCATTCTTTTGTAGCACCACATTTCGAAAGCTTCTGTTCTCTTCTTGTCTAAACTATTTATCGTCCACGTTTCACTTCCATACATGGCTACACTCCATACAAATACGCTCAGAAACGACTTCGAGACATTTAAATCTATACTCCATGTTAACATATTTTTCTTCTTCAGAAACGCTATCCTTACCATTGCCAGTCTACATTTTATATCCTCTCTAATTCGACCATCATCAGTTATTTTGCTCCCCAAATAGCAAAGCTCCTTTACTACTTTAAGCGTCTCATTTCCTAATCTAATGCCCTCAGCATCACCCGACTTCATTCGATTACGTTCCATTATCCTCGTTTTGCTTTCGTTGATGTTCATCTTATACCCTCTTTTCACTGTCAATTCCGTTCAACTGCTCTTCCAAGTCCTTTGCTGTCTCTGGCAGAATTACAATGTCATCGGCGAACCTCAAAGTTTTTGTTTCTTCTCCATGGATTTTAATACCTAATCCGAACTTTTTTTGTTTCCTTTATTGCTTGCTCAATATACAGATTGAATAACATCGAGGATAGGCTACAACCCTGTCTCACTCCCTTCCCAACGACTGCTTGCCTTTCATACCCCTCGACTCTTATAACTGCCATCTGCTTTCTGTATAAATTGTAAATAGCCTTTCGCTCCCTGAATTTTATCCCTGCCACCATCAGAATTTGAAAGAGAGTATTCCAATCAACGTTGTCAAAAGCTTTCACTCTAGTCTACAAATGCTAGAAATGTAGGTTTGTCTTTCCTTAATCTTTCTTCTAAGATAAGTCGGAAGGTCAGTATACCCTCACGTGTTCCAACATTTCCACGGAATCCAAACTGATCTTCATCGAGGTTGGTTTCTATCAGTTTTTCCATTCGTCTGTACAGAATTCGCGTTAGTTTTTTGCAGATGTGACTTATTAAACTGATAGTTCCGTAATTTTCACATCTGTCAACACCTGCTTTCTTTGGGATTGGAATTATTATATTCTTCTTGAAGTCTGAGGGTATTTCGCCTGTTTCATACATCTTTCTCACCAGATGGTAGAGTTTTGTCAGGACTGGCTCTCCCAAGGCTATCAGTAGTTCTAATGGAATGTTGTCTACTCCGGGGGCCTTGTTTCGACTCAGGCCTTTCAGTGCTCTCTCAAACTCTTCACGCAGTATCATATCTCCCATTTCATCTTCATCTACATCCTTTTCCATTTCCATAATATTGTCCTCAAGTACATCCCTTGTATAGACCCTCTATATACTCCTTCCACCTTCCTGCTTTCCCTTCTTTGCTTAGAACTGGGTTTCCATCAAAGCTCTTGATATTCATGCAAGTGGTTCTCCTTTCTCCAAAGGTCTCTTTAATTTTCTTGTAGGCAGTATTTATCTTACCCCAAGTGAGATAAGCCTCTACATCCTTACATTTGTCCTCTAGCCGTGCCTGCTTAGCCATTTTGCACTTTCTGTCGACCTCGTTTTTGAGACGTTTGTATCCCTTTTTGCGTGCTTCATTTACTGCATTTTTATGTTTTCTCCTTTCATCAATTAAATTCAATATTTCTTCTGTTACCCAAGGGTTTCTACCAGCCCTCGTCTTTTCACCCATTTGATCCTCCGCTGCCTTCACTATTTCATCCCTCAATGCTACCCATTCCTCTTCTACTGTATTTCTTTCCCCTATTCCTGTCAATTGTTCCTTTATCTCCCTGAAACTCTGTACAACCTCTGGTTCTTTCAGTTTATCCAGGTCCCATCTCCTTAAATTCCCACCTTTTTGGAGTTTCTTCAGTTTTAATCTACAGTTCATAACCAATAAATTGTGGTGAGAGTCCACATATGACCCTAGAAATGTCTTACAATTTAAAACCTGGTTTCTAAATCTCTGTCTTACCATTATATAATCAATCTGACACCTTTTAATATCTTCCACAGTAGTTAAAGTTAAAGCCAACTAGCTCCGCAGATGCTGAAGACATGGAAGACACGTATGATGCAATTATACAAGTTATTCGGATAGTTAAGAGAGACACAACCTTAATAGTCACGAGGGACTGGGATTCGGTAGTAGGAAAAGGAAGAGAAGGAAATCTAGTAGGTCAATATGGACTGGAGGTAAGGAACGAAAGAGGAAGCCACCTGGTTAAATTTTACACAGGACATAACTTAATCATACCTAACACTTGGTTTAAAAACCACGAAAGAGGGCTGTATACTTGGAGAAGGCCTGGGGACAGCGGAAGGTTTAAGACTGACTATATAATGGTAAGACAGATATTTCGGAACCAGGTTTTAAATTTCAAGACATTTCCAGCGGCAGACGTGGATCCTGAACACAATTTTTAGTTAGGAACTGTAGATTAAAACTGAAGAAACTGCAAAAAGGTAGGAAATTAAGGAGATGGGACCATGACAAATTGAAATTACCAGAGGTTGTAGACTTCCAGAAATGTCATTAGGAAACGATTGCCAAGAACAGGGGAAAATATAAAAATTCAGTAAATGAAGCAGGCGAAAAGAAATACAAACGTCTCAAAAATGAGATCGACAGGTAGTGCAAAATGGCTAGAGGAGTAGGTATGGCTAGAGGACTAATGTAAGGCTGTAGAAGTATATATCATAGTGGTAAGATAGATACTGCATACAGGAAAATTGCAGAGGTCTTCGGTGAATAGAGATCCACCTGCATGAAAATCAAGAGCTCAGACGGAAAACCAGTGCTAAACAAAGAAGGGAAAGCTGAAAGGTGGAAGGAGTTTATAGAGGGTCTATACAAGGGCGATGTACTTGAGGGCAACGTGATGGAAATGGAAGAGGACGTAAATGGGAAATATGATATAGCGTGCTGAATTTCACATAACACTGAAAGACCTAAGTCGAAACAAGGCCCCGGGAATAAACACATTCCGTTAAAACTGCTGATTGCATTGGGGGAGCCAACTATGACAAATCTCTCCCATCTGGTGAGCAAAACGTATGGGACAGGCGAAATATCCTGAGACATCAAGAAGAATATAATAATTACAACCCCAAAGAAAGCAGGTATTGATAGGTGGGAAAATTACTGAAATATCACTTTCATAATTCACGGTTACTGAACACTAACACGATTTCGTCTACAGATGAATGGGGAAACTGGTAGAAGCCGACCTCGGGGAAGATCAGTTTGGATTCTGTAGAAATGTTGGGACACGCGACGCAATACTGACCCTACGGCTTACCGTAAGATATAGGTTAAGGAAAGGCAAATCTACGGTTCTCGCGTTGTAGACTTATGAAAAACGTTTGACAAAGTTGACTGGAATACTCTCTTTCAAATTCTGAAGGTGGCAGATGTTAAATCCAGGGATCGAAAGGCTGTTTACAATTTGTACAGAAATCAAATGGCAGTTATAACAGACGAGGGGCACAAAAAGGAAACAGTGATTGAGAGGGGAGTGAGACAGGGGTGTAACCTATTCCCGATGTTATTCAATCTGTAAACTGAGCAAGCAGTAAAGTAAACAAAAGAAATATTGGAATGAGGAATTAAAATCCATGGAGAAGAGACAAAATCTTTGAGGTTTCCCCACGAAACTGTAATACTGTCTGAGACAGCAAGCGACCTGGAAGAGCAGTTGAACGAAATGGACAATGTTTTGAAACGAGGATATAAGATAAACACCAACAAAAGCAAAACGAGGATAACGGAATGTAGTCGAATTAAATCAGGTGAGGCTCAATGGATTAGATTAGGAAACGAGACACTTAAAGTAGTTGATGAGTTTAGCTGTTTGGAAGCAAAATAACTAATGATGGTCGAGGTAGTGGATATAAAAGGAGAGCTCCATCAAAATAATCTCTGGATTGAAGACCACAACAACAACAATGCCAATCTGAAGTTGACAGCACAATTCTATCGAAACTAGTGCTTAGAATAAAAGTCTTAAAATCCAGCGATCTTGCCTTTCACAAGAAACATATACGTGAACAAAGGTAGCACCATCAAAATGCGTAAGTTATACTTTCATCTGAATTACATAGTTCTTTCAATAAATTCAGCCCCTCTTGGTTTATGTGTATGCCCCCCCCCTCCCCCTCTTCTCACCAGTTACACTTTGGAGGACTATCCAAGTCGAGTTGCCTTTGTATTCCCACACTTGCACCAGTATACTTTTCCTTTTATCTCATGTTGCTTAGCTAGGTAAGGATGTATGTTATTTTTTAAAGTTATTTCATTTTTCCTGTTCTTTTCTCACTATCAATAAGAACAAAGTATTTAATTACTACAGATATCATACGGCACATAAGCCCATAGAATTTTTATATGTACGAACTTTTGTACTGGGTGCTTTGAAGATCCATCTTTATTTCTGGCGTACCGCTTTTCGTATCTTGCACCTACAGCATATGATAATGTAGCTTGTACTAAACCCGCCATCAGCGGACAGATAGGTAAATTTGCATCGGATATGCCCCCTCTATGTGTTATCACTCCGACGGCAGTCTAGAGCTGCAGGGAAAGCTTCGGAGATTCATGTTTTCTTTCGATATACAAGGCTGGTACGAGGATTTCCCAAATCGTGTCCGTTTTGTCACCTGGGTTTTCTTCAATATATGTATACATGTGGAGCACCTTTTATGCTTTGAATTCATGTCAAGTAACATGGAAAATTTATCAGACTTTTTTTAAAGTGCGTCGAATATTGTAATTTGAAATTTGAGGTAAGATTCCATGGGGTCAAACTGCTGAGGTCATCGGTCCCCAGGCCTACACACTAATTAAACTAACTTAAACTACCTTACCCTACGTGGGGAGCAGCGCCAACCGCGACAAGGCGCCTTAGACCAGACGGCTGCCGCGCGTTGCTCGAATTTTGCATTTTATATAAATTTTATCGATGAAATTAATTATAGTCACCCTGGCCCCAATAGCTTTGTAGTTTACCCAATCATCATATGATGGCAGCATAAGAATGTTGAAACTGCTCATCTTCGCACAATAAAAGTGTCTACACTCGTTCATTTGAAGTATTAGAAACGTTATTACCACAAAAAATGATTTTACAGTGTGAAAGAGTTAACATTAACATTAGAAAATGCTTATTATTTGTTTGAAGAATCATTTCCCTTTTCCCTCGTAGATATCTGTCCCTGTCTTACCCTGGCTTTGCTTCCTCTCCTCATGAGAAGGCTCTTCTCGCGAAAGGATTGAAATTCAATATTGAATCAGAAGCATTAAAACCGAAGGCTATCGAAAATGTTATAGTGGAATTGAAACTCGGTTTAGAATATGCTAAAATGCCTAAAAATAAACAAACTCGTTTGGCTTACAAGGCTTGTAAAATTATGAGTAAAGTTTCAAATAACAGTCAAAAAGGTAACACTGGTAAGGTTTTAAAAAACATAAACCAAAAACTAATACAGAAGGATGCTCTTATTACTAAATCTGATAAGGGGAACTCCATAGTTGTATCTACAAAGAAAGAATATATAGAAAAAACGGAAGCCTTTTTCAATGAGAACGGGATAATTATACTCGACAAAGGCCCTACCGCTACGCTTCAAAAAGAAATTAGAATCGGACTTCATAATACTTAAAACTTTAATAAGAGAATTTCGAAAAAAGGGACTCATCAACATGAACCCTAAACCCCCTTGTTTGAGAAGCCAGTTTAAAGTCCATAAATTAAATCACCCAATTCGCCCTATTGTCGACAGCACAGGGAGCGCCTATCATAAACTGGCTAAATGCTTACATAATAAAATTAAAGATAATTTTGTTTTCAGAAAAAAACTATACAGTCAAAAATTCTATTGAATTAGCAACGCTTTTGGGTAATGTAACCTGTTCTGAGGAATCTAAACTAGTCTCGTTTGATATAACAAGTCTGTACACGAACGTTCCAGTGGACAAGACTCTCCAGATATTAGAGGGTAATTTACGTCATTATAAAAGACTATCGTATGATGAAATTGATGAGCTAATGATGTTGCTACGGATTGTCCTGAAGTATAATTATTTTACCTTTAATGATTCGCAACCGTTTGGATTGGCCATGGGAAGCCCCCTTGCTGGGATTTTATCTGAAATTTTCTTGAACTCCTTAGAGTTAGATTTCTTTGCCAGTGGTAGAGAGATTTTGAGTAAAATAAAATTTTATGCAAGGTACGTTGACGACATTTTATTTGTCATTAACGGTACTCAGAATGATGTAGACCGTATTTTTTTCTATCTGTAGTGAGTTTCACGATAACATCAGGTTTACACTTGAGAGGGAATCCTTGACGAGGTCCTTGAACTATTTGGATCTCACGTGGTGTATAGCCATATTGAGTTTAATATATACCGGAAAGACACGTACTCTGATAACATCATTTCTGCAGATTCGGCGCATCCGCATGCCCATAAGATGGCCTTCTTCCATTCGAATATACATCGAGCTACAGCTATCCCTCTGTCACCGGAGGCGTTAGAGACCGAATTGGTCACACTGGAAGCTATCGCTAGAAATAATGGTTATAGTTCACAATTGGTAAGACGTTCGTACAACAAGAAAATAAATAAAAATAATGGTACGGCTTCCACATTAGGGGATTTAGTAAATGACAAACCGATGGCAATAGTATCTATCCCTTTTGTAGGTAATGTAAGTTACAAATTAGGGCGTTTGCTTAGAGCCTATAACTTTAGGGTAGCCTTTTCTACCAAGAACAATCTGCACAAGAATTTAATCCACTCGTTGCAGATCACAAGTGACAAACTTTCTCAGTCTGGTGTGTATAAAGTTACTTGCGGTGACTGTCCGAAATTTTATATCGGTCAAACAGGCCGAGCTCTCATGACTAGATATAAAGAGCACATCCCCACCAGAAGCGGTGATGGCACGAGGGGTTCCACTTACGCAGAACACATTATACAAATGGCTCATGCGCCAAGTCCTCTGTCTAATGTAGAGTTGCTTCATGCTGAAGTTAAGGGCTTAAAATTGGACATCTTAGAGGAAATGCAGATTTTTAAACACCTGCAATATGCCAAAGACGTTGTCCTCAACGATCAGCTACAATTAAAAAACAGGAATTTCTTTGAAGGTTTCGGTCCCTTACTTAATTCTTTTCATTAAACCACATGACGTGGAAGTTGGCTGATGCATACACAGGTTGTTGATTGTTAACGGATGATAACGATGCCCCTCCCCCTCTCTTTTTTGGCACCTTTCCCTTTCTGTGAGTTGAAGGTTTGGTTAGCCAAGATGAACACTTTTCGGTCATCGTAAGTTCATATCGCTGCGCGCTTTTAAGACGTATTGTATCTTCGTTGCCTTCTATATTCATAAGATCGTGAAGCCAAGATATGTCCTAAATCTTTTATGTTTTTTGATTGCGGCCTGCTCAGCCATTTAGCATTTTGGCGATGTAGCGACAGTGATGGTTTCTTTTGGCAGAAATTGAGTGGTTTTATCCGTTAACAACATTTTGAGATTTTCTTTCCACCGCCCCCCCCCCCCTCCCCGCCCCCACACCATTATCCGTTAAGGTGTCAAGTTTTGCAGACCGTTTGCTCTGTAAGTTACAACTTAATGGTTCCCGCATGTAGTATGGTTTGGAACCGATTGCACTTTACTATGTCCTCATGCATAGCCATTTCTGTATGTTAGTTGTAATTTTTACCTATTTTAGTGCCTCCATATTAGTTAGTGGCTGATGCACGACCTGTACGCAATGTTGGTCGAGAATTAATATGTCGTAATTTCCGCATCAACGCTTGTATCACTTACTATTTGGGCGACAACTTTTTGTAGTTACTTAGGCCCCGATTCATGTTAACTGTTGTATCCCGTTTCTATGCATAAGGAGAGCGTTTCTTAGCCGCGCGCATGCGCAGAGATTGCCGACAGTCGCTCAGTGGAACAGCCGGCGAGGCCTCAGTGCAGTGGAGAGCCTGTGACCCATCGCACGTTGGCTGGGGCGAGGCAGCACACACAGTTAAGTAGTGTTATTGACTTGGTACGGATGTACCGTGTAATGTTAATAAATTTTATGGGGTCCTGCCGTTGTGGGTGTTCATTTTAGAAATTGACTATGCCCATTTAGGCAAGCTGTTTTTTATTTTGTTCTGAAGAAGGCGTGGTTATCCACGTTGAAACCTGGGTAAACACCGGGAATTTTCGCAATCAAGGCGGATTATTCATAACTTATTCACTTGGTAGTGGGCTGTCGAGAATGAACACTGGCATAAAGAGAGACAGCGTAGATTGTCGTACCTGTGTCTATCAACCAAGCTCAGTGGGTTTCAATGTACAGTCGTGGTAGAACAATTGCTGGTAGTATAGTTGTAGCCTCGTGGATTAATTTTCACACCTTTCACACCACAAATTACTTACAAACGCCAGGTGACTATAATCAAACTGACGGTATTCCCAGTGCTTCAATTCGAGCTGTATACAGTGCTTCAATATCGTGGAATATCCGGTGTAATTACTGCGATATGTCATTGCATGCTATCATTAAGGTCAGGAAAAGTGTAGATAAATTCCTGGTACTCATTATCTTTCAGATATACTGCCACCTCTCACCCAATCAGAAGTCATCTGGACTTACGTCAGGAGTCCTGGACGGGCACAAATCATGAAATTGTCTCGAGACGGTGTGGTCGTTAACTAAGGCTTCTGTATGTAAATTTTTCAACTGCAGGCATGACGTGATATCAGCCGAATGTCATACGGAAATAGTGGTGGGGACACAGTTGAGTCTTTGCAAAGCTGGAATCACATGTTGCAGGAGGAGGTCCTTATAAAGTTCGGGTGTCACGCTACTCCAAACAGGCACTCAAGGTTTCATGTCCTCAAAGAAAAACGGAGAACGAAGGGGTTTATTAAACCACACCACACAGCCACATAAGCTGCTGCACAACATGTGGCGGAGTAGGACCCCATATGTGACAGTTTCATGCATTCTAGTCCCTGTGCAGAGTAAAGTGTGCCTTGTCCATGGAAATAATATTCCCTGGTCACATGTCTTCCATTTCTATGCATGCTAAACGAACAAGGGCGAACTCACAACGTTGAATTTTATGTTCGGGTATCATGTGGTGCACATTCTGGATCTTGCAGAGATACTAAAGTAAAATGCTCAGCAAAATTTTATTGACACCAAAACAAGAAACATTTCACATTCTCACTGCTTACATCACCATGTATTGACCTCGTGGCAGAGAGGGGAGTTATTATTCCACCAGCATACTCCACGAGCACGCCGATTAATGAACATAACTATGATGCTTGAATGTCCTGCGACGTATGCCGGCCATGTAGCAGCATTTGGAAGGCATCAGTTTAGTCATATACACCTGGTACAATCTTATAATCTTTCTATCATACATCACCCATAACCAAAATTTCGTAGCGGTATGAAATACAGAGTTAACAAGGAATGCAACTTCAGTTTGACAGTAGCCGGCCGCGGTGGTCTAGCGGTTCTAGTCGCTCAGTCCGGAGCCGCGCGACTGCTACGGTCGCAGGTTCGAATCCTGCCTCGGGCGTGGATGTGTGTGATGTCCTTAGGTTAGTTAGGTTTAAGTAGTTCTAAGTTCTAGGAGACTGATGACCACAGATGTTAAGTCCCATAGTGCTCAGAGCCATTTGAACCAGTTTGACAGTAGAAGTATGGGACTTAGCATCTGAGGTCATCAGTCCCGTAGACTTAGGACTACTTAAACCTAACTAACGTAACGACATCACACACATCCATGCCCGAGCCAGGATTCGAACCTGCGGCCGTAGCACCAGCGCGGTTCGGATTGAAGCGCCTAGAACCAATCGGCCACGTCGGTAGGCGTAGAAGCACCTCATCTCACCTTAAAACACCCGCACCTTCTCTCTCTACCACCGTCCTCCTTCACTCACCTTTCCTCTTCTCTCTTCATTCTCTCTCCCTTTCAATCTGTCTCACCACCCCAATATCTCTCCTTCCCGACTTCTCTCTGGCTGTCTCTCACCGTCGCTCTCTCTCTCGGAGTAAAATACATACACACATAGGTATGGGATCACCCCTAATTTCAGTTCCTAAAAGTAGAAAATATTGTTGGGATTTGAAGAATACAGTTTTCTGTAACTTCTTCTTTCTTTTAAGTCATTTCTCGTGGATGGGACGATTCATGAACTGTTTTGTCAGAGCTCTGTCCAGTCCTTACCCATCTAAAGCCTGTTCTTTACAGGTACTCTTCATCTATGCAGACCCAAGGCTACTCAATTACAAGTCTGAAAAAAATTATAGACAGCGTTCAGTACGTCGAATACATGTTACGACCATAATATCACTATTCCTTTTAAGATGATTAGTTAGTTAGTAAAATAAATGTAAATGGAAGCAAGGAGTGGAAAATAGTACATCACTAGCTGAGGAAAAGTGAACAGCGTACGCCGCGAAATGAAACTCTGAAACATCGCTTGCGCCAGTCACGGGTGACAGAGTAGACGAGCCGTACGCTGCCTGTTTCCGCAACACCGAGAGTTGTGGTTTATCTTCGCGCCTCATTTAGTTTTGCCGGCTGACGGCGTGCACACTGACCGCATTGCTGCTAACGGCGCACCGGAACTAGCCTCGAATGCTTCATGCGCAGCTATTAGTTAGTGTGGTAAAAACACGGCGCGCGCGCCCACACACACACACACACACACATATTTATAAGTACGCCCTCCGAAGTACCATGTGCTGCACAGCTCGTTGTTCCACACAGAATTCTTTTTCTCAGTGCTGCAAAGCATTTGTGTGTGTATGTAAGTTCCTTTATGCTTGTTTGATTTATGGTTTGTGTGTGTGTGTGTGTGTGTGCGTGTGTGTGCGTGTGTTTGAGTAAGATTTGAATTGTTACCTTCTGCGTTTCAAAATTACCATCGTTACCTATTTGCTGTTCACTACCGGAAGCCGCGCGGGATTAGCCGAGCGGTCATGGGCGCTGCAGTCGTGGACTGTGCGGCTGGTCCCGGCGGAGGTTCGAGTCCTCCCTCGGGCATGGGTGTGTATGTTTGTCCTTAGTATAATTTAGGTTAATTAGTGTCTAAGCTTACGGACTGATGACCTTAGCTGTTAAGTGGTTGTGGTGGTTGTTGGGATGCTTAAGGGGGACTAGCTGTTAAGTCCCATAAAATTTCACAGACATTTGAACATTTTTTTGAACTACTGGAAAAAAGGGCCTTCCAAAACTCCCCAGACATAAAGCTCCTCAGCTATATGTATCTGCATTGTTACTGCATGCTTGCTAAACTTAAGTCGAAGGATTTCCTTTCGGTACTATCCTGTTGAGGAGTTGCTCGCAGTTGCCTGCTGCGGTGGCGGCCGCGCGGTTCTAGGCACTTCAGTCCGGAACCGCGTGACTGCTATGGTGGCAGGTTCGAATCCTGCCTCGGGCATGGATGTGTGTGATATCCTTAGGTTAGTTAGGTTTTAGTACTTCTAAGTTCTAGGGGACTGATGACCTCAGATGTGCAGTCCCATAGTGCTCAGATCCATTTGAACCAATTGCTCGCAGTCGGTTAAAATTTTTTCTCTGTTATGTGTTATTTGTTCTTGAACTCTGTCACAATTCATTTACCAGTTTTAATTGTTCTCCAGTTCAGTTAACTTTATAACTTTTGTTATTGGCATACTATCGGCAATGTACTGGTTCAACCAATGATCAAGTAGTTTCCCTTAGTCTGTTACCACAAATTATGGTAAATAAACAAACAATGCCCTTATACCCACGTGCCATTCTCAATTATTTTTCCTCTCAGAGATTCCATCTAAGTACTTTCTTAGTCCACGTACCGCTGTTCACCTTACTACCTTTAACAATCTAATCTCATTTTCATAAAAGTTCGTTCTGTATTTCTTCTGGCACTTTTAATTAAACATCTTACCTTTGGTCACCAACAAACCCTGTCGTTTGGAACAGTTTTCACTCTGAACATGTGACCAACAGTGGTTGAGTGCTGCCATGAAACGAACCGTGAACTCCAAAAACTAGTTAACTGTTGGGAAGCTAAAATATCCCCAGGACGCTACCAGATCCTCAGAAAAGGTCCAAAGTACACCCTTAATAGAACTGTAGTTTCAACATTATTATCGTTATCATTATCACCAATCCTTTTATTATAGCTGCTGGATAAGTATCTCTTGTAATTCTCGCTGCCATGGTAATGGAAGGCGGGGTGTCAGCCTACGGAGAATTCCTGAGGGAGATATATCTTTATTTCACCTTTTTTCACTTTTTACACATTCATGTGCCTGTATTTCTCTGGCCAAGCAGGTCTCGGAAGCCCCAACGGCACTGTGTGTCTGCCATGTCATTCTCAGCCGATAGGCATCACTGGATGCATATATGGATGGGCAAGGGATCAACAAACCAGCCTCTCGGCCGTAGTCAGTATTCGTGATCAGAGCCGCTACTTCTCAATCGAGTAGCTCGACAGTTTGCGTACAAGGGCTGAGTGCACTCCACTCTCTAACTGCACTCGGAAGACCCGGATGGTGACCCATCCAGGTGTTAGCCAAGCCCAACTGTGTGGAAGTTCGTTGATCTGTTACCACTGCGGCAAGGCCATCGGCGTATTTATTAGCATTTACTGTGTTCAAATTTACGTGCTATCCACTTCAAAGTCATTGTGAAGTTAATTAAAGTGTTTTTCCGAACTGAGATGTAATGGAAATAAATAGTTGGCACAGACTGAAAACCAATTACATAAACCACTTACTAGAAATTACAACCTGATCACCAAAAGCATTTATTTTATTGTGTACAGCATGATTAAGGACTACCCATTCAAATACTAATTTTTAAGATAAGATGGGCAGGACCTGACCAAATTTAAGAGATTATGCGAGATTACCAACAGCTCTTCCTTCACCATCAACAAGTGATTGCACGGATGACCACTTAATGATTATCCATTCCTTCATAGGAGATTACATTCCTACCTTTCATTCATCTCTACTTTAGTAGGGTGTCTATGTTTCTGACATTATTCATTCGTTTTTATCAATAACGTCGTTAATAACTATATCCAAGTATCTCAGAGAACAAGTGAAATTTTATAGTCAGTGCACAGGGTGAAACAATTAATGTGTACTCACTTTCAAATGGACTATCAGTTCACAATGCACAACTGATGGAAATAAGAAATATGGAACGGTGCAACGCTGAGGCAACTTCGTATAAAGCCTTGAGGTTTGTTAATACTAGCAGTACACTTTGTTTTACAGGTAAGTTAAATGGGATAGTATGGGATGAGGTATTTGTATGGAAAGATGTGCTAATACAAAATTTAATTAATTCAATAGTAAATTTGTGTCGATATTTGAAAGTTGCTTTCCTAAAAAGCTATCCAGAAGGTCCAGTAAAAAACCAGAAAGACATGAATAGCTTAGGGAATTAATATCTCATGTACAAGGAAGAGGGAAAATTTATGTAATGGTCAGAGTAAGTCTGGTTCCAACATTACCTGCATACCACAAAATAATGTCGTATTTTAAGGAAAGTCATTAAAATGTCCAGAGGTATGCATGTTCCGACAGAAATAAGTAACAAAACTACATGACAATCTTGTACTTGATAATTCAAAAGGTGCAAGTATTTTTAACATACAACTTCTAAATGTAGCTACAGAAATAGGATGAAGTGGTTCAGTTGAAGAAGCAAGAGAATACATTAAAAATGTCATTCCACGATTCATTAATCAAATTGAAGTAGCGCCACCATCCTTCACTTAAGTTAGTAGAATTATCAATTTTTTTTAAAATGAAAAGGCAGAAGTTTGAATTTCTAACAGAATTTTAAAAAGTGTTACCAGCAACTTAATGTCCTGAGTGACACGTGCAATGCATCACAGGCACAGACAATTTTTCCAGACACATTAAAATATGCAATTCTTAAACCTCTCCCTAGAAAGGTTACAAGATAGACTTAAGCAACTGTTGTCCAGTTTCCTTACTAAAATGTTTTCCCAAATTATTCAAAAAAAATAATGTACTCAAGCGTAGTCTTCCACTTAAGTGGAAACTATTTAGTTATCGTATCACAGTTTGGAATTCAGTAGGATTGCACCACAGTGAATGCTATTTATACATCCACTCATCGATAGTAAATGGCTTCCATAACAAAATGTTGCCAGTTCGTATTTTAGCGACGTTTAGATGAGATATGATTGTGCTGAACATGTTAGTCTCTTCGAAAAATCAAGTTTTATGACAGTGAAGGGTTTATGAATAACTGGTTAACAAACAGAATGTAAAAAGTTGTGCTTCATAAGTCAAACAATGTAAGATACATAGCAAGTTTTTATGACTGGGGAAAAGTCACAAAGGCAGCCCCAAATGTTTCAATTTTTGGTTCATTTCTATTCCTTATGTAATTGAATGACCTTCAACTTAAAATTCTACTAGCATCATTATTACTTTTTGCGGATAATACTGTTGCTATAATAAATCCTATTCGAGAGAAAGGACCGGAAGAGACGGTGAATGATATTATCTTAAGAATTAAAAAGTAGTTCTCAGAAGATAGACTCTCCCTAAATTTTGGAGAGAGACCCTATGTTGTTATCTGTACAAGAAATAGTCATACCAACAATTGACATAGCATATGGGTATCAGTCAGTGTACTGAGTAATGCTCCCAATTTTTTACTGTTTCTATTCATGGAAGCTTGAATTGTAGGAAGCATATTACGGAACTTCTCAGACATTTAGGTTCAACTACTTTTGCTCTCCATATAATATATATATGTGGAAACAAACGAATCAGTCTCCTGCCACATTTTGCACATTTCCACTTAATGACTTTTCATGGAATCATTTTCTGTACTAACTCATGACTTAAATTAGAAAGTATTGATTGCACAAAGGTAAGCAATAAGAATAATCTGTTGTGTTCACCCACGGACATCATGCAGATATCTCTTCAAGGAACTCAGTATTTTAACTATGCCATCACATCGCATATATTTTCTGATGAAATTCGTCATAAATAATACATCACGATTTGAGAAGAACAGTGATGTCCATACCTACTAACACTAAAGGGAACAATGACATTCATTACACAGTATTAAAGCTGTCAGTGGCTCAGGAAGGAGACCAGAATGCAGAAACAAAAGTATTTGATCATTTCCCCAACTACACAAAATGTCTCCCTGAAAGTTGAAAAGGAAGTTTTAAATCTAACTTAAAATGAATTTTCCGGACCACTCCTTTTCTTCCTTTGATGAATTTCTACTTAAAAAATGGCATTCAGTTCAAAAATATACCTGTTTTAAATATAGTAGCCTTGGTGGTACTAAAATAGTTATGTTTTTATTAATGTTGAATCTAATCATTTTACATATCCTCTAAATTGACTGGTTCCATATCACTTCGATAAATGAATCAATCAAATAATTTATGTAAGTGTACATAAGTAAGTGTAAGCATTTGCTATTTCCTGGTGGATTTACAGAGTATAAATAATTTTTATTACCTGTATGAGGAGCTACGTATATTTCCACAGTGTGTAGGCTATTACTTTATTAATTTTAAAAATCTGTTATGTGTGACTTGGAGAGTGGTAATGCTCTGCATAATCAGTGAATTTTCTACTAATTTAAATCTCTTCTACAAGACTATTGGCATAGAGCAAACCACATAGTTTATTCAGTCGAAAGTATTCCCTTATTTTTAATTGTTTTCGAGTCTTCAGTCGGGTGGTGTGGTGCAGATGGTACGATATTCCGTCCGACTGACATTTTTCCGTCTGCGTGTTGTCCCAATGACTGATGTCTTTCGATACATCGGCTCCCTCCCTCCCTCCCTCCCTCCCTCCCTCCCTCCCTGGCCCCTACATGCTATCTGGAGCCCGTAAGCGAAGTGGGACGAGTAACGGGGCGAGGGGTAGAGCTCCGTCGGGTCACTACCTGTGGTAAAAATGTTTGGTAACGTTTTCAGGAAACAATGATGATGTTATCTAAATAAAATGAGTGAAAAAAAAAGATTACTCGCGATGGCCTAGGCGTAGGCCATCTTCAGACAGCACCATCAGCTGCAGTAGACGATGCGCTGACCAATCAGCTGATCTCAGCCGCTGGTGTCAGAGTACCATAGCATTCTAGACTTTTTTCACTGATTTTAGCTAGTTGTGACCTTCAACCTGAGTGCCGCCATCGCGGGGGTCCAGACGCTGGCGATGCGGAAGAGCCCCATCTACGTGATCGAACACCTGTTCCTCAATCGGCGAGGCGTGTGTGGCTCTTCACACATAATGCCTTTGTGCTTTCAGCACGCTCAAAACGGCATACCTAACCATACTTACGAGAAGACCAGGACAAGTGCTATAAAGCGATTCCTCAAAAAACTTAAATCAGTGGAAGAGGGGTCAATGAAGCGAACATGTGTCTCGGCTTATCCGTAGATATTCGACTGTTTCTGAGTAAAAGAAGATCACTTCATGTGTCTTTCACCATGTCAGTACTTCGACTGAAGCCGTGGCACACTTGCGTGCCCTGTGTTCGAAACCCGATTATTACTTTTATTTTGTTTTTTGTTAATCTACCCAAGTCTGTAGAAGATTATTGTACGAATGTTGTCTACTGTGTATTAAAATATTATTCCCCTTCTTCGTCTATTAATTGTATGTCTGGCAAATGAGTTTAAAAAATTAAAAATGATGAATCGATGATAAAATTTTTTGAAACTGTTTTCGGAGAAATTCCTGTACAATTTTCTTAATCAACTGCAAGCAGCAGATTTCGGTAAAGTGACCCGTTACACGTGGTTTCTCGTAAAGTTATTGCTAACGCGTGACGTCTTAAGCAATGTTACTTAAGTTATTAGGCCATGGTTATTCTTAGACAATATTTAGATGATATGTGATCTGAGGCTTTCCCATCGAATGTGCTGTATCCAAGGTTCTCGGGTGTCCAGCTGGATCCGATCCTCGAAGTTCTGCGATATTTCCGTCAGCACCACCTGATGATGGCGGAACGGTTATTCGCCGAAATATAGTGGAACTTCGACGATTGGATCCGAGAGCCTTGGATATATTTAGATGATTTCTGTACTATGCGATAAATATTTGCACAGTCGTTTCGCGACCATTCCACTTTCCGAATTTGTAATAAAGCCTAACGTGATTTGTTATTCAGGATTTAAGGTTCTTATTTTTATTCTCTCTGTTATTTAATGTGCGTTTTATTAATGTGATTGCGTATTGTTATTAATTGATTTTTATTTATGGTTTGGTTCAGCAATTCATTTTTTACTGTTTGCTCCTCATATCCGAGTCCTTTTAATTATGTTTGCAGTGGTTTTGAAGTCTATATTGCTTACTGTTCCCCGTAAGTTAAAGAATATGGTAAAACCATATGCGTTTCTCAGCAACAGATGTCTTTGAGTCTCTCTGCTGGAACTTCTCCACCTGAAGTCGCTGAAGATAATTTGTCGCTCTACCGAAATCGATCGGCACAGCCAAGTGCCATACTGTACCGTGTGTATGGAATGTGGCATCCCACTTCGTGAAAATTTTTAGGTCTTCGGAGAAATATTCTCGACAAATCCCAGAACCGTGTAAAACTGCAGGTTCGCACCATGAAACCACATAACACTTCCGAATGACTTGCGTCTGTATAATCGCTGAATATTTCTTTTGAAATGATTAACGGTTATGAACTCTACACACCTGATACTCCTTTTGTGGTTTTATAGGTAATTCTTTCCTCCCGTACCATAAAACATAGATTACTGCCTTAATGGCGGCTTCCAACAACTTCCTCTGAAGCCGCCACAGAACATCTCTCTTCCAATGTCCATTATCTCTTTGCCGTAGCTGAATACAGTCTGTATATGTTTGCTATCGAGTTCGCACTAAAATGCATAAATTCCACATAGTATTTACCTCTCGCGCAGGTACATTACACTTATCGCCGTATTAATATTTCGTCGTAATGAGCTTGAACGGGCGAATCAACAAACTGCTAAATAAAGTGGTTGTCTTATCAAATCAAATATATATAAATTGCTAATATATTTTAATAACAATTAAGCCAATCTAAGTTCATATGGAATGAACAATGGAACGCGAAGATATTGAATAAATGCGACATCAATCATACTCTTATACACTTCAAATAATTTTTTACTTTACTACAAAATGTGTATAAACACCATGTCTTTTGGGGCTTTACAAGTGCTTCGATTAATGTCACATGTACTGAGAAACCAGTGCGGTTTACATTATAAATCTGGTCAGTTTGAAGTCAATATGACATCTACATTTAGTATTGCTGCCAATTACTTTGACTCTCCCTCGGCTATCCATTAATTCTCGCAGGGAAGATAGAGGCACGCTTTCTCTTACGGAATCTAGTCCACACCTGCTGCTAAGATCCCACTTTTGTCTCTTCCATGATTAATCAGTGTACGTATAATAGAACAGTTCAATCGTATACAGCTCTCCCACTTCACTAGTAATCAATGTCCCGCTGTTTGCATGACTAATTCCAGGTACAGAAAGATACGTTTGAATCCTGTTTTCGGAGTGCACATTGCTGGAGCAGACTTGAAAGAGGATATATTCGTACAATAATGAAAAATTTTGTACAGAAATAGTGGTAGCACCTTCTCCCACATTCTATAGTTTGTGCACAATTTATCTTTGATCAACGTTCTGATTCTGTTGGTTTGATGAGGTTCTGTAGTGATAAATGCTTCTTCGGAATCCACATTTCGTAATGACACTAAAGAAGAACCACCCTCACTGTACAGTGTGTAGCTACAAGCTGAACATATATACACTTATAATCTTGATTTGAATTTGGATTACGTAAGCTATGCATGTTCTTTCCCGTTGCCCAGGTATGTGTGTCTGCTACTAAGATAAATTCCTTTCTTAGTCGTGTTCACATACCGCATACAAACTGAATATTTTGATATGTCAATTCATGTAACGGAGCATAGCTTCACTGACGAGGGCTCAGTCTAACAACTGACGATAATAGGTCAGCTCTGAAGGCAGAACTAGCCGTTTATATTCTAAAACTCGCCACTGCGTCTACTCCTTTTAGTTTTTCAAGTTACACCTCAACTTCATCATTAATTTTTAGTTCTTAGCCAACAAATAGTATATAAAGCTCAGAGTTCACATTTTATCCTGGAAAACTTTCACATTTAAAAATCTGGTATCTCAGTCTCATTTTACTATTATGTAACCTGTCTGAAGCCATGCCTTGTCTCCAGGTCACTTCAAGGCATACAGTCGCCATCATGATTCTCAAACCATATGTTCCCTGTGCAGAATTCTACCAGGTGGCTTCCTCTTCCATTCCTTTCCCATACACCAAGTTCTGCTATTGTTCATTCCTTT
Organism: Schistocerca gregaria; assembly: GCF_023897955.1. Taxonomy (NCBI): domain Eukaryota; kingdom Metazoa; phylum Arthropoda; class Insecta; order Orthoptera; family Acrididae; genus Schistocerca; species Schistocerca gregaria. Next base: position 787,753,414 of record NC_064921.1, read on the forward strand.
CTTTTCTTTGTTATCGAATTCCGGTCTCTCATGACAATGAAATTTCCCTTCCATTAACGATCAACCTCATATAGTAACTAAAGCATCCATAAAATATAAAAAAAACTGGAATATAACTTGAGTCATGACCACTCGATTTGACGTTTCCTGCTTAATGCGAGTAACTAATCTCCTGTACACTCATTCAAACTTCAAGTTTTCAAGGTTTCATTTCTTACGTACCGGTCTCTTTACGGACACTAGTCATTTGTTATCTAATTATGACTTAATAAATCGAAAGCCGGTTTAGAAACAATGGAGTATTAGTGGAACAAAACACAATCTGTATGATTTCCGACTCTACAAATAGCTACGTATTTATAGCAGAAACCAAGTAACCCAAAATTATTTTTAAAGATGAATATGCTAAAGAACGTAGAAAAAGTGAGTATATTTTCAAAAGCTATATGGCTTGTGGATTTGGGTATCAGAAACACTCTTCGTTTCTCGCGTCAAACTTACATGGCGGCCACTGGCTGCGGCAACTAGAGACGTGGTTAGCAGCTCCAATAGGGACCCTCAGTTACAGCAACATCAAAGAGCGCTCCCTGTAGTGCCGATACACGGCTTCCACTTTGGCAGCGGCAGCCGCGTTAATACACTACCGTTCCAGGACACGAAGTTACGCAACTCTATTAACACAGCAGAGAGTTTCACAGTTACGTCGCATATACTGATATCGTCTTTCAGTTCATGTAGTTGGTACATGATTTAAAAACATTTTATTTTTACCTAATTCTAGTCTAATACTTAAGTTTTACGGAGCCATAAAAAGAGCTCTAGAAAAGAGTTTTAAGATTTCGGTTTTGAAATTTATAATTAATGTCTTATATTGTAAATAATTGCCTTAACTAATAATTTTTTTAAAAATTTGTGTAACCTTAAACCTTCCGTTCCAATCAAGTTAGAAAAGCTACACTAATTAACGCACATACAGTAAACAGAAAAAAAGTAATAAATATACTGCTCAAAAGAAATAGTGAAACATGATTGTGGGCATCTGTCATACTCTATTGAGCAATAGCTGACGACTGGGTGTCTCACGAAATTATACATTTACCTTTCACAAATTAAGTTCTCAATAAATCGTCATTACGGCCTAGATCGGATACATAAAAAAAAACATTTATGTCCAACGAGTTTTGAAAGAAAGTGGGAAGAGTCATATTGGGTGCACCTTTCATTGCATTTTGAGAGCTTCAGCAACGTGTATGACCTCCGTGACCGTTTATCACTGCGTGGTATCTACAGCGCATGCTCCGTTTAAGTCTACGGATGTCACCCTGTGGTATCCGTTCCCATTCTTCAACGACAGCCCATGAGAGTTCTTGGAGGGTGTGTGGTGGAAGAGGACAACCAACAAGCATGTCCCACCTATGGACGAGTGGATATAGGTCGGGATTGAACGCCGACATCTCCATTTACTTCAATGTCAAGACTTCGAGAGACATTCCTGCTGACGTTTGTCATATGGGCCCTGGCATTAAAAGGAATTCAGGGCCACTACCGTATTCAGCAGCCATGAGATGATCCAACAGGATCTGTTCCATGTACTTCCGGGTGACCACGTACTACTACACGAACCGTATGGCTGTCAGCATCTCTCTCCGCACACAAACACGGCCATCACCTTGCATCAGAGGGAATTTGGACTCGTCTGTAAGTAACACATTTCGCCACTGAGAAAGTAGTCAGTCGAAAGTGAAACGGTAGAACTGAACACGAGCTGCAAGATGGTGGTGGTAAGATCCTATAGGACCAAACTGCCGAGGTCATCGGTCTCTAGGCTGTTACACTACTTACGCTATGGACAACGCACATACCCATGTGGGAGGGTGGACTCAAAACTCCGACGGGGAGGAACCGCACCAAACTGGGCCAGGTGCCTGAGACCATGCGCCGCGCGGCCAGCTGCAAGATGTCGTGTCAAGCAGGGTACTTCAGCAGGTTAATACGATCCTTTCTCTGCACTTGTTCTTATCGAATACAGTGGCTGAATTGACCTTCAGAGATCGTCTTGCAGTGCTCTGGCGGTACCCATAAGACGCCAAAACTCGGGGATGATGAGATATTGGTCTTCACGGGGGAGGGGGGAGGGGGCTGTGATGCTTCGAAGACCTCGTGAAACTCGTCTTGTATACTGACCTTTCTCCCTACAGCGTGATCTTAACGTCTGGATTACCCATGGAGAGGCACTGCCGTCTTGGGAAATACGATAGAGACGCCATAGTTTCTGTGTCAGACAGAGGGCCCTTGAAAATTTCAGTCATTAAGATGTCGCACTGAATACAACGTCCACAAATGACAACTGTCATCTGCGTTAACTCTTGTTTACAATGAAAGCGAAGATCTCAAAAATGGCTCTGAGCGCTATGGGACTTAACTTCTGAGGTCATCAGTCTCCTAGAACTTAGTACTACTTAAAGCTAACTAACCTAAGGACATCACACACATCCATGCCCGAGGCAGGATTCGAACCTGCCACCGCAGCAGTCACGTAGTTCCGGACTGCAGCTCCTACAATCGCTTGTCCACCGCGGCCGGCGCGAAGATCTCAAGCCAACGCAGTAAGACCACAGGTACCGCCTGTATCAGAATAGATTTAAATATCAGATGGTGATGCATGAGTTCCCCTCACTGTTTTTGAACAGTGTAAATATACCAGCACTGTATTTGCTCTCGTATCTTTGATATATTAAAAAGAAGCACATATTCATCACAGAATATGGTGTAACGATGCGTCACAGATAGTTAAGCGTTGCTTCAGATACCTTTTTTTTCATAAAATCCGTCATTTGGTAGTCAAGCATGTCTCAAATTCCATTACGTTTCATTTAATTCTCGTAATGACCTGTCAATCACGGATGTTGATGCGCCTGTATTACGTCTCCCCTGAACACCTGGCTAGAGCATTTCATGCGACGGCCCCTAGTTTCTGAGAAAATCGATGTTGAAGTATTATGCGCATTTCCTATACCTGTAACGCCACTCACCTGTGGATCAGCAACTACTAGTACAGCAACTATGCATCATGACTATCGCCGTACCTTTGTATGTTCAAATCCTGCTCATGTAGTTTCTTCTTTTTTTCAGTTTCGTTGTACACAGGGTAATTAAATAGTATACGTCATGCAAAATTATTCAAAATAGTCATTTTCGTAGTAGTAACTTCATTAATAAATCAATCATTACAGCACACTTCATTTAACTCTGTATTCCGTTTCAACGTTCTCTTGATTCGTGGGGAGGCCAGATTTTGACAGTAGCGGATGAAATCGTTCCAGATGAAAGGAAAGCAGACACCAGCACCGTATAAATTACTTCACCTGAAAGTGCTCCACTATTCCAAACCCATGACGTTTACTTCTGCAGATAAGTTAAAATTTTAAGAAAAAAAATTCAAAATTCTTCCAACTTCATAAGGCCAGTAGCGGAATCGCTTAGAAGGAAGATTCCAAAGTTTTTGCTTCTTCGTTCATGGGAATGGTTAAATACTCACGGTTCGCCTCGAAGCTGATCGAAGAAAGAACAATCTTTTTGAATTTATCGCTTCTGAAAAATCTCTGTGCCTGCAAGGCAGTAACCTTTCATTATTTCATTAAATGTGCGTGGTGTTCTACAACTTTGTGATTACGTTAATTATGACAACTACCACCCAGAATTCAGTTCTGGTACAGAAGGCGATCCAAGTGATGTCGAATAAGGTGAATCTGTAATCTATTCCGCAAAAAAAAGGACTACAGATTTCAAGAAAGTGTGCTGTACTGATTCAATAATAAAGGGGAGGTTTACTATCTTTGGTGCGACAAAAGCATGTTCTTTGAGATTTGTTTCCTCGATATGAGTTATAGGTATCAATATCAAATTTGGTATAAATGGTTATTGATATTTCCTCAACAAACTGGAATTTTTTTGACCGGAAATGTTTGAGATCAATGGTGGAAGTGCCGTCGGAACGAAACAAAATTTCGATGCAGACCTCCACGTGTGGTACCTCACAGGTCAGCCGGCTCGTCTGAAACCAAAATTGAGTTGACATTAGCAAAGTACACAAGATTCTTTAGGAGTTGTAGCTTGCTTAAGTTATTTGGACCATAGGAAACAAAATGGTGGCCGTTTGAAGAGACTGAGGTTTTTTTTGACTTCGTAGGGCAAGTAAAAATATTTCTAGTTGATGGATTCGAATAAAAGTGGTACAACTCCTAGATAATTTAATTAGCTTCGTCGGATACAAAGAATCATGCCAGTCGGTTCAGTAGATTTGAAGTTAACACACCGTGGGATAAAAAAAATTATTTCGAGGAAAACGCGTTTGAAATGTTGAGTACATGTAAATGTAATATTATACAACTTACGTTCAATCTAAACTAGTCCTTCCTCTTCCTCATAGAGGGCGTTCTGCTCGATTTGGGCCATCCTGCGCCGCTCCATAGCCCCTCGTACGGCCGGTGACAAGCGGTTTTCCGCCGCTTGAATCAGGAGGTCGGCCGAGTGCTTAGCGAACTGCGTCGAATAGAGTCCCAGGGTGACGTCCGTCGTTGTCATGGTCTTCAGAATTGGTGAATACCCTTCGTTGAAGCTGCTCACAGCCAGGAAAGTCGCAATCTCCACAGTTTTCACTCAGAATGCAAGTGCTTGGGGGCTAACTTCCAAACACACGAGTTCAAACTTTCATTCGAATTTCGTGTGTTTCCTCCCAAGCACCAGTACAATAACTCGTCCTCCGTAAGGGTCTCGTAGATCGGATTAATCACTTTTTGAATTTCTTTGGAGAGCGGCTGGTAGTGTTGATATTCGCCCAGATGTCCGGTAGCCTCTACAATGCGCCACTTGCACCTACTAGTTTCCCCAGCCGGACAATTTTCATGTTGTGGGTGGTCATCCGTCGAACACTTGTGGCAATACGTTGCCCCTTCAACTGATCGCTTTATCAGTTTTAGTCATGGGCAAGCACGTAGAGTAATTTTTCTCGACTACAAAGTCGAAATTCCCGAAAAAACTGGCACGTGAAAACGGCCGATTTCAGGCAGGTGCATTTTTTTGTTCAACCGCGAATAACGAACATTTCCGTTCCGTATTCGGAAAAACCGTTTCAGGGGTGGAATATACACAATTTTATAGATCCAAAAATGCAAATTTTAAAAATATATTTTTTAACCAAAAGATAGTAAACCTCCCCTTAAGAAAGTTACTGCCGCGTAAATAATTTTGGATAATTTTGCTTGACCTATACTAGTTAACGATATTCTGCACGATAAAACCGATAGAAGAGTATAGAGGGGCAGGAACGAAACTTTACTGCCGGTGTGGTGGTCGTGAACCTTAGTCGCTGGACTAATTACACTTCACGGACATGTGAATACAGTTACACGTAAAGGAGGTATACACAAAATTGCAACATCAATTTTCTCGGAAACTAAAACCACCGCATGAGATTCCGTTAGCCAGGTAATCAGCAAACGTCCATCCATTACATACCTAATGCTCAGCAACATCTATAAGTAAGAGGTCCGATGGTCCCCTTGTGATAATTCTCTTGCCAATTAAGAAATACGACAGGCATTCAGAAAGCAATGAAACGAGGTTCATTTTATTCGGGATTCCAATACACCATATTATTCCACAATCTTTTGGCTACAAAACCCTGTTTTTCAATGTGACCTCCATTCAACGGGACGTCCTTACGCCTCCTTACTGGGAGGGCCTGTATGCCCGCACGGCGCCACTCCACCGGTCGACAGCGAACTCAAGGGCTCGCAGCATCAGTAACCTCCCCATCGCCCATGTACTGCTTCCCGGCGAAATGTGTCCTTGATTTGGCCAAACAGGTGAAAATCGTAAGGTGAGAGATCTGAGCTGTAAGGTGGATGAGTATCAAGTTCTGTGAGCTCTTATCGGGTGCACAGACGAATGTGAGACCCTGCTTTGTCATGAGGAAGGATAAGTTGGTTTGCATTTTTGTGGCGACGGCTTCATTTCTTTAATCTCCTGACCTTAGCATGACAAACATCAGAGTTGATCGTTGCACCATGATGGAGAACATCAAACAGTATATCCTTTTTAGTCTCAGAAGGCCGTCGCCAAGACTTTACCGGCCGTATGTACGGCTTTGAACTTTTCCGTCGGAGAGGAGACGGTGCGACAAAGCTCTGTGGATTGCCGTTTTGCTTCTGGTTTGGAGATATGAACCAAAGATTCATCGCCTGTGACGATGTTCGACAAAAAATTGTCACTCTCAGTCTTGTATCGAGTACACAGCTACGTACAGTTGTCCTTCGTTGGTCTGTATGGTCTTAGATTGTCCTTCGTTGGTCTGTATGGTGTTCTGTTAGGTGGCGAGGAAACCAGCGGCCACACAGCTGTGAGTCCCCTAACTGGTGGACGATTGCATCACCGCTACCAACAGAGACTTTCAGTTGAGCAGAAAACCGAGCGAGGTGGCGCAGTGGTGAGCACACTGGATTCGCATTCAGGAGAACGACGATTGAAACTCACGTTCGGCCATCCACATTTAGGTATTCCGTGATTTCCCTAAATCACTCCAGGCCAGTGCTGGGATGTTTCCTTTGAAAGGACACGGCCGATTTCCTCCTTGTCATAATCCGAGCTTGTGCCCCGTCTCTAATGAGCTCGATGTTGACGGGACTTTAAATTCAATCTTAGTTACTTCCTTCTTCTTAAGAACCGAGGTGTTTGAATGTGATCTGTCGATCGCCTCCATTGAGAGTGTCTGGACGTTTCAACACAGCGGAAGTCTCTGCTGTATGGAGCTAGCCAGCATGCAGGAGATCAGATACGTTGGTGCGACCTGGTTGCGGTGACAACGGACGCCTCGTTCAAAAACGTACCGTGCTTTTGTTCACTGCCAGGTGTGCGTGTGCCTATGAATATTTACGATACTATGGGTTCCGCCAAAAGAAACTCAGTGACATCTTTCTGCTTGGAACCAACTCCGAAGCCATTCTGGAAATTACGTATAGTGCTGCCACTTGTCAGAACTTCATGAAAGAGGGTAAAGCAGGAATATTCCATGGTGCCCCATATTCAAGTTCCACATTTTTTCAACTGAAATTGGCCGAGAGAAAAGAGTGCTCCAATATTTATTGAATGTCCCTCGTATTTAATGCTAATATAGGTAACAGCAGTGATCGCAATCATTAAGCCGACAGCTCCTGCCTTAAGATTTCCTCTAATGTGGTGGAGACTGCATACTGCACATTTTCACTGGATAATCATGAGCCGTGGTGAGCAGAGCCGCAGAACAGTGACTTGGACCCCCTGTAGCGCTCCGATGGGAGAGCGACCTGGCTGTCGGTAAAGAAAGGGTGGGAGGTTGCTTCCTGTTCAGTAACTGAAAGCAGCTAGCGGCCACGCATTGTCGAGTCTGGTGTCTGGAGTCCACAACCGCACGTTTAGCCGCTAGAGGCACCCTGCGCAGTGTGAGGTCAGAGTTTTAAATATCGGTGTTGTATTATGAGTGGTGACGGGAATCTGTACTTGCGCAGAATATTTCCGTTATACGAACCCAGCCATCTGATCGAAGTACAATTCAAAATAATATTTTAACATCCACATCTCACAAGGCAGTGGAGGGGTAGCCCGGTCATAGATGCAAAAATTCTGTGGCCTTGTGAAAATAGATGCACCTTTGTTTCATCTAGAAATTCTTTCTCTTCTAAAGACGATGTGCCGAGACTTGCGCGCCGTTCCACGTGGGGTGAACAGCCGCACGTCCATAATACACTGGGAAGAGATTTCACAGGGTAATCTTAAAAATGAGGTAACAAACACTGGCAGACATGCAGCTAGGAGATCTTCGTGCCGTCTGTGCTGAACACTTCATTGAAGGGTGGGACGCTTGTGCTAAATTCTTTAAAAAGGTATGTTTGGGAAGGCAATTGATTCGTTAATGTTACAACAATTTTCCTGGGTGGTGAGTTTGTTTGTTAATTGGCGAGCGCTTAGTGGAGCTTTTCCATTGGTAAACAGGAATGACACATACCTTGGAGAGAGCAGAGAGCAGGGAGTTCTGTTTAGGAAATCTTCGACTTGAAGACACAGGCTAAAAAAGTGGAGTCTAGTGAAAACCCAAGACTGGGACATCAGCTTGAGAAGAAAACCCTGGGCTGTCGAAGAAGACAAACGGTTGCCGACGATGTCGTTAAAGCATCCAGCTTCCACCCTTTCAGTATGCTGCGTATGATGATAACTTACTGTGGGATCCTGCCCACAAGTCTAACATAAGGTGTCTAGGAAGCTGGTTTCTCGGATAGCTAGACAACATTCAAGCAAATCATATTAATGGATTGTATTTTTGTAAAGTGAATTGACAATACCTAACTTAGCGTATGTACGATGAGGTGTCGTTGGCAATTAGGGAGATGCAAATGGTCAATGTCCTTCGATAAACACAGTTTCTGTGCAAACAAATCACAGACGTTGGTACAGCGTGTTTAAAAAATGACCGGTATATTTGAAACGGCAATACAAACTAAACGAGCAGCGATAGAAATACACCGTTTGTTGCAATATGCTTGGGACAACAGTACATTTTCAGGCAGACAAACTTTCGAAATTACAGTAGTTACAATTGTCAACAACAGATGGCGCTGCGGTCTGGGAATCTCTATAGTACAATATTTTCCACATATCCACCATGCGTAGCAATAATATGGCGTAGTCTCTGACTGAAATTACCCGAAACCTTTGACAACGTGTCTGGCGGAATGGCTTCACAAGCAGATGAGATGTACTGCTTCAGCTGTTCAATTGTTTCTGGATTCTGGCGGTACACCTGGTCTTTCAAGTGTCCCCACAGAAAGAAGTCACAGGGGTTCATGTCTGGCGAATAGGGAGGCCAATCCACGCCGCCTCCTGTGTGTTTCCGATAGCCCAAAGCAATCACACGATCATCGAAATATTCATTCAGGAAATTAAAGACGTCGGCCGTGCGATGTGGCCGGGCACCATCTTGCATAAACCACGAGGTGTTCGCAGTGTCGTCTAAGGCAGTTTGTACCGCCACAAATTCACGAAGAATGTCCAGATAGAGTGATGCAGTAATCGTTTCGGATCTGAAAAACGGGCCAGTGATTCTTTTGGAAGAAATGGCGGACCAGACCAGTACTTTTTGAGGATGCAGGGACGATGGGACTGCAACATGGGGCTTTTCGGTTCCCCATATGCGCCAGTTATGTTTATTGACGAAGCCGTCCAGGTAAAAATAAGCTTCGTCAGTAAACTAAATGCTGCCCACATGCATATCGCGGTCATCAATCCTGTGCATTGTATCGTTAGCGAATGTCTCTCGTGCAGCAAATGGTAGCGCCGCTGAGGGGTTGCCGCGTTTGAATTTTGTATGGATAGAGGTGTAAACTCTGGCGCATGAGACGATACGTGGACGTTGGCGTCATTTGGACCGCAGCTGAAACACGGCGAACGGAAACCCGAGGCCGCTGTTGGATCACCTGCTCCACTAGCTGCGCGTTGCCCTCTGTGGTTGCCGTACGCGGTCGCCCTACCTTTCCAGCACGTTCATCCATCACGTTCCCAGTCCGTTGAAATTTTTCCAACAGATCCTTTATTGTATCGCTTCTCGGTCCTTTGGTTACATTAAACCTCCGTTGAAAACTGCGTCTTGTTGCAACAACACTGTGTTCTAGGCGGTGGATTTCCAACACCAGAAAAATCCTCTGTTCTAAGGAATAAACCATGTTGTCCACAGCACACTTGCACGTTGTGAACACACACGCTTACAGCACAAAGACGACGTACAGAATGGCACACTCACAGAGTGCGCTGTCTTCTAAATCTTTCACATCACTTGCAGCGCCATCTGTTGTTGAAAATTGTAACTACTGTAATTTCGAAAGTTTGTCCGCCTGAAAATGTACTGTTGTCCCAAGCATATTGCAACAAACGGTGTATTTCTATCACTGCTCGTTTAGTTTTTATTGTCGTTTCAAATATACCGGCCATTTTTTGAAACACCCTGTAAGTCACTGCTATTGAGTTTTTATCACAGCTGATCTTCCAGTGCGGCTCTTCTCGTGTCGGTCTTCTAGTGCGGCTCATCTACTCCTGCCGAGTCTAGCCGGAGCAGCGCTTATATTCTCTTCCTCCTGTCGTGGTGTCGTCCTAGTCAGCATGCTATTGGCTGACGTCGTCTCACAGCCTTCTCTATTGTTACGTTCAAGGCCGACGTGCCAGCGCTTGATGTTACCCCGAAACATTCCTCCCCACCCCATTCCAACCAACAAAGTGACGGACCGTCGTAGTGTAGGGAGCGCGGCAATGGCGAGGGAGGTCGGAGGGTGGACGCTTCGCTGGACCGGAAGCTGTGGTTGCAGGCGCCATCAAGTTTCCGGTCGAACCCCGACATCCTAACTAAGCCCTGGCGGAAACTTCACCCGGAAAGTAACCTGAAGGGTACTCATCCACCTTCAAATTCCAATAACCAGATGGAGAAGGCGTCGGCCGCTGAGGTGTGGGCGGGTCCTGTTCCATCGGTAGGACGTGAGGAGACAATGGCTCCGTCTCCATGGGGTCGTCCCACGATGTCGTGATGGCCCACGCTTGCGGCTGCTGTGGCCACGCTGTCCTCTGGATCCGTGAATGTGGGGAAGAGACACAGATGGATCACCGTGCACATGACATTGGCGAAGTTCATTTTGATGTCGGCGCTGCATGCCATCTGAACCTGAAATGAGATACATGCAAGCGCCAACTTGACGGACGATGTCGTCTCGCGGCCACCGTCTGCTGCCTCTGCAAACCCTGTAAAAGACAATATCAGCGGCGGGAAGCGATACTTCCGGCATTCCTTCGTCGTCGGATGCTGAGGAGGGTGTAGTAGGTGGAACAGTGTCCCATGGCGGCGGCTGTGAAGAAATTCCTCCGTCGATGGCCCATCTCGTGGATGCGAGACATATGAGGCGAGAAACAGTAGCAATGCTTGGTCCCTGGTGTGTTCGGAGGGAAGTTTTGCCTTCTGCTGCTTGAATGTTCTGACAAAACTTTCCGCTTAGCCGTTTGACTATGGATGGAACGGTGCACTAGTTAGATGCTGAATGCCATTGCGATCACAGAATGTTTCAAATTCATTTGAGGTGAGCTGACAGCCGTTGTCTGACACTATTACTTCAGATAAACCTTGTAGGAAAAAATAGAGGACAGCACCTGAATTGTGCTACGTGACGTCGAATTCACTGGCATAGAAAGAGGAAACTTGCTATACGAGTCAACCTCAAGCAACCAACGAGCGTTCCAAAAAGGTCCCACATAGTGTATGTGCACACGTTGCCATAGTGATTGCGAATTAGTCCAAGCACAGAATTTTTGTGGTAGAGCAGATTAATTTGTCCCATGTGCGTGACATTGTGATGTCATCTGTTCTATTTTGGTGTCCATACCCTGCCAAGTAGTGTGTCGACGCGCTAACTGTTTCGTACGAATAATCCCCCAGTGTCTTTGGTGAAGTAACTACAACATTTCTTTTTGCGAGACTAGTGATTTACATACGCAACTGTTCACTGTCATTCTGAACAATAATCACTCCTTTATGAATAGCGACGCTATGTACACGTACAAAGTGTCGGCGCACTACGGGTTTTTTTCTGCTATACAAGAAATGAGCCCGAGATGTACGAGTGTAGCAAAATGTTCAAGTCTGAATTAGCTTCACTGGCCTGTGCATTTTTGCAATAGTTCAGCCGAAAATATTGAATCAGTTCCGAATTCTGAGAATGTATGTGACAAGACGCAGCAGAAGCGTCAAAGTCAGCATCGGGCCAATCGGAAGACGTGGAAGTGCGTGCTCATTACCATGTTGAGCTGTCGGACGACACGCAATCTCGTACTGGTACTGAAACAACAAAAAAGCCCATCTTTGCAGTTTTTGGGTGCTTCGTGCAGGAACAGGTTTCGTTAGATGAAACAAGGACTGCTAAGGCTTGTGATCCGAAACTAAAGAGAATTTTCTGCCATACAAATAGCGATGGAATTTGGTGACACCATACACAATAGCTGAAGCCTCTTTTTAAATTTGTGAGCAGTTATACTGAGCTTGGACGACACTTCTGATGCGAAAGCAATAGGCCTGTCTTTATCACCAATTCAGTACGAAAGCACTGCACGGACTCCGTAAGAGGAAGCGTCAACTTGCAATACAGCTGATTTGTCAGGATCAAAGGGAAGTAAGCATCGATCAATGAGCAATCAATCTTTAAGTGCTGCTTGATACCCATCTGACCAAACAAAGGGAAGATTTTAATCTCTGTCAAAATATTTCAGTCGATGAAGAAATGATACTGTTGCGTGGACGATAACGTTTTAAAGCTTATAACCTATTGAAAATTACGAAATATGGTATGCTCCTCCGGAGGCAATTCTATAACGGGATACATTTCCTCCTTTAAAATATGCTCTGAAGATGGACAACCTCTAATGGATACACTGATAGAACTATTGACATATATTTGTAGAAAATGGCATCCTCTATACTTGGATAATCATTACAATTGTATAGAATTTGTGGAGGAATTTGCTTACAAAGAAAATCTGGCTTTGAGGAAGATCACAACAAAACAGAGTGTTTCCGGTAATATTAAAGGAAATAAAACTAAATATATTTGAACCTAAATATCGACGAAATGGTGAAGTACTGACACAATTAATGGACAGCACCGAATACTTAAATGATACGAATAATCTCTACCATACATAATGTCAATTTAGGTGACACACAAAAAATATGTACGAAAACCAATCGTAAGATTCGAAGCCTGAAAGTGTTTTTGTTTATAATAAATACATGAAGAGAGTCGATTGTGCAGATCCTTGGTTACTACCCTATATACAGGAAACCTATAAAATGGGCGAAAAAAGCGATGTTATACCTGATTAATTGGGTTTTATGCGAGTATAATACGTCCACACTGCATCAACACTACAATGCAGAGCGAAGGGTCGCCGTTCCGAGAATCTAGAATCAAGGATCATTTACCCGCTACTGAAGAGAAGTTAGACGTCACTACTACATCTCGTGCTTCCAATCGTGGTTCAGTCAACAGACTTTCCGGGCAGCTAAAGCTGCACCAGTTAACACCCATTTTCAAAGCCTACAAACGAAAACGGCGAAGGTGCCATATGTGTCACGAAAACAAAACAAAACAAAATTGGACGACGTCTTTAATTTGTAAGTTTTGTTGAGTCATGTTACACCTCAGAGATTGTTTTGCAGCCTTTTAAAGGAGATATATACGCTATACAAGAAAATATTAGCAAATAAATAAGAAAACAAAGAAATCTTGCATTTGATTACACACAGTCAAACCTGTTTTTGTGCGATAGAATGGGATCTCATTAACAACAACCGATAAAGTAAACCATTCAGAAACTGTATAAGTGGTTATTTCAAATGATTGTTTGAAACACAGCGAAAGAATTGGTTCTTTGGTGGAGACGGACCGCATAAATATGCGCACAAAATAAATAGCGCGGAGGAATTCGCATAGAAAAGGTCCGTTCAGAAAGAGGTTTGACTATGTCCTCCAAACTTCGGGAAAATAGAGGGACAGGATTAACACCTCATGCGCACTGAAGTTGTTACTAAAACTTGAGGACGTATGATCTCTCGAGAAACTCGAAAAACCTCTGACGACGAGTGACATGATCAGTCAATCCTACTGCCGCCTAACAAAACAATCCAAATTAGATGAACGGACATCATAGTGTTAACAATATATCGTCATTAATTCACGTTCATGTATGTAAGAGGGGAGACTATCATAACAGATTCATTCAATTATAAATTCATTTAATTAGTTAGATGATCCCGTTTTACACATTTATTGAGAACCAATACCCAAAACCTTTTTGCTAGAGTCACCCTCTCCCATGGCATTACTCCACTACGCGACAGTTTTCATTATGGCAACTGAATCTGTGGGGAGCTCTCAGAGTTTCAGGAGGCCCAACCAAAGAGGATCACCGTGCCAGCCAAAAAGACATGTCAACAGCTCAGTTGACGTCTCGCGTACATTGCTAGCTAATAGTACAGCTTTTTGCTTAAAGTTATACAAGACAGAGACGAAATGGGTGAAGAGTAGAGGAAAAGGGCCTACTTGGTTGACACCGTAACTTTGCATCACACAGTGAAAGAATTGTCCCACCTGAGAAGCAAGAATGCGCACTACGTTCCCAGTGACATGCGTCTGGAGAATAACATTACGTAGAAGTGAATTATGTACCGTCTGAAATCTACAGAGTGAAAAAGTGGAAGCATCTGAAATGTGGGACTATCAGATTACATTAAACTTACGCTGACTGATGAATCATGTTCTAGAGAAGACTGGAAGAATAGCGGAAGGAAGCTATTGCTGTAGCCAGCGACCCAGAGAGCGGGACCACGCAGTTGCGGTCTCAGCCGGTAGCGCCACATTCTCGCAGGAGACAGCCAGTTCCCAACAGCTTGCTGGAAACGCGCCCTGCTTCATCACGTTACGTCATACAGCGTGATCCTGCGCTGTCCAGAGCGCGATAAAGCTGCTTCCACACTGACAGCAACTCAGACTAGTACTGAAGGATTTCTATACTTGTATTCAAGTAGCAAGAATCTGTATTCCACAAAGGGTTTACTATATTGCTCATTTATTTTTATTTATTTATTAATTGTTTGCTTCGGACTGGTTTGGGGCAGTGTATCAAGAGATTTTCCCGTGCCATTCTCTTCATCACAGAGTAGCACCTGCAAACTATGTCCTCAACTATTTGCTGGATGTATTCTAGTCTCTGCCTTCCTCTACAGTTTTTAGACTCCACTGCTCCCTCTTGTACCATGAAGGTTATTCCCTGATGTCTTAACGCATGTCCTATCATCCTGACCTCTCTTCTTGTCAATGTTTTCCGTATATACCACTCCTCGCCGATTCTGCGGGGAACCTCCTCCATACCAGTCCACCAAATTTTCAGCATTCTTCTGTAGCATGACATCTGAAATGCATCGATTCTCATCGCCCCCAATAATCCCCCAGCCCATGGTTCACTACCACACAATGCTATCTTCGAAATATACATTCTCAGAAGTTTGTTCCTCAGATTAAGCCCTGCGATTGCCTTGGACGACAATGCCATTTTTGCCAGCGGTGGTCTGCTTTTTATGTCCTTGCTGCGTCCGTCATACGTCATTTTACTGTGTAGCTAGCAGATGTCCTTAACTTGGTCTACTTTGTGATCCCCAATTCTGATGTTAAGTTTCTCAGTAATCTCATTTCTGCTATTTTTCATTACTTCCTTCTTTCATCGATTTACTCTCAATCCATTCAGTATTCACTAGACTGTTCATTCCATGAAGCAGATACGTTAACTCTTCTTCACTGTCACTGAGGATGTTAATGTTATCAGCGAAACTTATGATTGATATTCTTTCACCTTGAATTTTAATCCAACTCTAAATCGCTTCCCAGATGTGAACTGATGGGATGAACTACTACATCCTTGTCTTAAACCTTTTCTAACCCGACCACTCATTATTCCCACTTGTCCCTTGTACATATTTTATATTACCCGTCTTCCCCTACAGATTACTCCCATGTTTCTCAGAATTTCTAACATTTGGCACCATTTTACATTGTCGAACATTTTTTCCAGGTAGACAAACCCACTGAAAGTGTCTTGGTTTATCTTGAGCCTTGCTTTTATTGTAAACCACAATATCAAAATTGCCTCTCTGGTGTTTTTACCTTAATATTTCCACATTACTTTGGGGTTTCTCATCTCTAGCACCAAACACATCTATTCACCTCTCCATGCTTACAAGATACGCATCATCATTCTGTTGACAACTTACGCGATGAATTCGGACTGTGTTCGAATTTCGTCTCTGGATGCAGTTCTTGTAATATTACGGCTGACGTGAGCTTTACGTAAGCACTGTGTTGGGTCACAAACTTTCTTATGCGCCGAAGTTTAAAAGTTTTAAGTTATGTTTGAGTTTCAAATTGTAGTGTCGCAGAATAGTAAAGAGTTCGAAACGAGGAATACTGTCAAAGTTTCATTGCCTATGCTGAGAGCCTGAGGCAGTAGGTTAGCCAAGAGCTGAGAGGATTGCACATATCTCGGAATGTGTCGCCACGCAGGGGAAATGGCCTGGTTACACACAACAAGCGAGATAGAATTGCTTAGCACGCGGGTTTATGTTAAATGGATGCTTTCGTAGAGTGCAAGAGAGAGGTATGGCGTCAGCTGTACTGCATTTCACAACTTCGCGTAAGTCTGCCGTAAGAACACGTAACTCTGTCGCAAGAACACCTAAAGGCCTAGTACGACAGATGAATCAGCAGTATAAGTGGAACGAATGGGTTCATTACAAACGAGCATGACATCAGGACGTCGCTCGAGCTTCCTTAAAATACGCCAGCTTTGATAGCAACAAGGCACTCGCAGCTAGACTTGCCTAGCGCTCAGCTCGGTGATCGACATGTTAATCCTTATTAAGGAAATGTTGCATTAAGGACGGCCCATCCAGCAGCAGACGTGAAAGGACGGTACCAGCTCTGGTACTCTCTGCTTCCGCTGTCAACCATCAACGCAGGATTAGCAGACATCGCGGCAGACTCGCTCGCCACCAATGATGAGCACATCAGTGAGCCGTCGTCGAGATCGCGCGGGGCGTAGGCCCTGTGCATGCGCCGTCACAATCGGGTGAGCTGACGACGCTCGGGGACTGCAGCCTGTTCCGCCCGTCCACCGCAGACGAGCCAGCAGGAGTAGCAGGGAAGAAGACGGGGTGGGATAGAGTGCACTCCGCACTACGAGAACGCCTCTCGTGCCGACAGCGTCGGGACTCCAACCCAGAGCCTCGACGTGCAGCAGCTTGTTTTCCGCAGCCGAGACGGCCAGCGGGGCGCCACCAGCCATGCGCGGCCGAATTACGAAGTAAGGACATTCCTTCGCTACGTCACAACATGCGGCGCTGCGCTAGCAAGACTGTGCGGCCCGGAGCTGGTGTCATCGCTACGACTCAGCGACGACTCGGGGAAGGTCGTTGATACCACCAAGCCTAAGCCTCGGCAGGAATAAAGGTGTTATGAATTAATAATGTTTCTTTGGCGTTCTGACACTTATACAGCCATTTGCTAGCATCCTGACAACTGGAGAGGTGACCGCTCAGCCATCCAGTCCGCCATAGGCGACCGGGACCACCGGGGCGCCTACAAAATGAAGGGAATGGGAAGATTGTTAGAACACACATAAAAGACTTATTATTTTGTTCATAGCTGCAGTTTATTCCGAAAAGGAACCTAACGGGAATAAAATGCGATGATTCACCTGCTATAGCTGCCAGAAATAGTTAATTTGCGTTGAGAATATAACTAGAGATTCAAAATAGAAGGGACATGCATAGAATGGGAAATGGCTGTAAATGTGTGGAGTAAGGGTAGGTAGGGATTAAAATATTAGCACAAAATACGAACCGATGAAGGTGAGAATCAGACCAGCTGAAGGACTGGTCACTTAAAAATGTGGAAGTTACAAAAGGAACTTTACATAGACTTTTTTAAGTACAAATCATTAAAACTTTCTTACTTCACATCTCTGACAAATTTACCCATTAGTTGAACTATAACTTACAGAATAATTAAAAGTGATTCTAGCCCAGAGGTGAAAGACCCTCAGCCACTCCCATAATACGAAATTTAATAAAGCTAAAATGAATATGTTAGTAGTGAGCGGCCAAAGCACCGTTGTTCGATGCTCACATTACAAAGAGCCACTCGAGACCTTCGGATCCTTCGCCTGTCTAGGTTTGTAACACCACATTTTAGGCCAGAACATCAAATAAGGATACTGTAAGCCGAATCTTGCAGGCAATGACTGACTTTAAGAAGAGGTGACAACTTTTCACGTTCAGCTACATAGACAAACATCTCAGGAAATATCTTATAAAGACGTTTGTTGGGGTGTGCTACTGTACGGAAGTGAAACATGGGAACCCTATGAAGCAGAAAAACACATAATAAGTCTTAGAGAAGTGGCGGCAGTGCAGAACGCTAAACTTCACCTTCGTAGGAAGGTGTCAGACGAAGAGGTGCTCCTCAAGTGGAGGATCAGGTTCTTGTCTTTGAAAGCGTAACAAGAATGGAAGGGACGCTTGAGCTAAACATCTGCTTAGACGTTAAGATGTCGTCAACATAAACATTGAAGAGACGGTAAGAGCATAAGAGGGAGACCGAGTCTGGAATATGTAAACCACATTATGGAGGACAATAGCTAGACAAAGACTTATTGGAAGAATTTCTTACGAAGCATGGCTCACCCACAAACGAGGCAAGCTTAGAAAACACTCATTCAACCATTGCTTGAAAACTGTTCGTCAATGTGGGATCTAAGCAGTATGTCACTGCCAGAGGAAAAACACAAGATCCAAAGAAGAGAAGCGCGTTTCTGTATAGATTGATTCAGTAAGTATTAAAGGGCCACTAAGATAGACAATTCCAGTAGCAGATGCTGCAAGAGAGATGTTCCACAACACGGAGGGCTTTATTGTTACAATTCCAATGACGTACGTTTCTGTAATAATCAATCAATATACTGCTGCCTCCTACATGCATCTCGCGAAAAGACAACGAAGAAGGCCTCTCACGGAGGCGTACCAACAAACGTTTTCCCTCAGACCATTCACGTCTTGAACAGGTAAGTGGAAAGGTGACAGTGGTACTCAAAATACCCTCCACGACAAAACCAAATAGTGGCTTCAGGAAGTACATGTAAACCCAAGTAGTTCGTTTGCGGAAACAGGTTGGCCGCGAACATGAGCGTATCTCAGCTTCGCTGTGCGGTTGAATTAGCGCATTCATTACGAATGGACAACAATGGTGTGGGAGCAAAGTATAGCACACAGTGTCCGGGAATACTGCGGTTGAGATTTACAAAAACAGATTGGATTGTTTGGGGGGAGAGACCAAACAGCGAAGTCATCGGTCTCATCGGATTGGGAAAGGAAGTCGGCCGTGCCCTTTCAAAGGAACCATCCCGGCATTTGCCTGGAGCGATTTAGGGAAATCACGGAAAACATAAATCAGGATGGCCAGACGCGGGATTGAACCGTCGTCCTCGCGAATGCGAGTCCAGTGTGCTAACCACTGCACCATCTCGCTCGGTGTTTACCGATGCCGCGGAGACAATGGGGGAGGGAGGGAGAGAGAGAGAGTGGGTGGGAGAGATAGAGACAGGGATAGAGGGACCAGGTTCAGACACGCTAAGCGGAGCTCGCTGGTCCGTAATTACGACCGAGCAGGCTGAGTGGATCTCTTGTGTAGCCCTGCGCTAACTCCGAGCCAGCCTCGAGGACTGAGGTACTCCGTCCCCTAGTGATGAGAGGCCTCCTCTTCGGTACTTGCCTCCACTAATAAGCGCATCGTCTAACAAAAAAGAAGGGAGAAACTGCCGAGAATTACTTGTGGAGAATATAGATTATTTTTCGTCGAAACGTTACCAAAAAGTAAACCTTTTTCTAAAATTAGTTCGGCTCGGTGATGCTCTCAGCATTAAAAATATAGCCACTTGCGGACGATTAAATGGACATTGTTAGAAAAGTAATAACTTACTTAACTTGCAGGATACACTAGTCCTTCGTCCACATTACATAATAATGACCTGACACGCTTTTCTCACAACTACGAGACACACAGTTACAAGTATCTTCACAGTCACCGGTGGCGTCTCACATATCAACTTGTACAAAATCATTCCGATTTGGAGATGTACTAGTTTGATCTGAATTATGCTATGTCAGCACAATAATGAACTAACATTTAAGCCATCTTCTTCCACCTAGCCTTTTCCCGTTTCTCTAGGGGATTGGCACTCATAATATCCATTTTGCCAATGTCAGTGACAACAAGTCGGCGTATACTGTTGCTGATGGTGGTAGACTCCGGGGAAAGAAAATTGTGTACCTCATCTCTCTGCGTCTGGAGGAAATCTCATGTTCAATTATGAGAAAGTTATTGTATGCGTTTTCTTAAGTTATGATTCTCTAGCTACGGAAATTTATCGTAGCATGCTGAGGAATACGCTTGGGTCTTCAGCTTTTCGATGCTGGCTGCAGGACGCAGCGTGGGCGCGGGGCCGTAAACGTCATAACGTAAAAAAAACGAAAGTGGTGTCTTTTTTTAATTTGTAAGTTGTACGTGATAGAATGGCATTTGAACTACCTTCTTTAAGAATAGTCGATTTTTGACGCTATTCAGTATTTATGACGTCATATCTCTTAAGGCTTTATGGAAGCTAAAGACAGAGTAAAATACTGGAAGACCAAGGATGAAGTGCTCGGTTTAAAAAAAGTTGGAAGAAATGGATATAGTCTTTCGCGCCTCCTTTTTAATCTGTATGTGATCGAAATAAAAGAAACATTCAGGAGTGGAACTGAAATTCAAGGTGAAAGGTTACCAATTATAAGATTTGCTGCTGATGTTACTACATTCACTGAAGGGGAATAAGAATTACAGGATCTGCAGAATGGAATGGACAGAATGGACAGTCTCTTGAGTATAGAATGTGGACTGATGGTAAATCGAAGAAAGACGAAAGTAATGAGAAATAGCAAAAATGAAAACAGCGAGAAACTTAACATCGTGATTGGTCACGAAGTAGATGAAGTTAAGGGAATCTGCCACCTAGGCAGCAAAATAACCAATGACGGACGGAGGAAAGAGCACATCAAAAGAAGCCTAGCACTGGCAAAAGGGCACTCCTGGCCAAGGGAAGTGTACTGGTACCAAAAACAGGCTTTGAGGAAGAAATTTCCGAGAATGTACATTTGGAGCACAGCATTGTATGATAGTGAAACATGGACTATGGGAAAAACAGAAGAGAGGAAAATCGAAAAATTTGAGATATGGTGCTACAGATGATTGCTGAAAATTAGATGGACTGGCAAGATAAGGATTGAGGAAATTCTGAGCAGAATCGGAGAGGTTTGGGCATATGTTGGAAACACTGACAATGAGAAAGGACAGGATGATAGAGGTTCTGTTAAGTCATCAGGGAAAGACTTCCATGGAGGAATCTGTTGAGGGCAAAAACTATACAGGGACACAGAGATTGGAATACATCCAGCAAATAATTGAGGACGTAGGTCGCAAGTGCTACTGTGAGATGAAGAGCATGGAACAGGAGAGGAATTCGTGGCGGACCGCATCAAACCAGTCAGGAGACTGATGACACAAAAAAAGAAAAAAATACCCTCCTAAATTATCGGTCAAACAACAATATTATTTGGTAGTTCTCTTCAAAAGTATAGTATATCTCGCTAACGTCTGCAAACTTTCAGGCCAAATGAGTCAGTAATAGTGAAGTAATAAATTAAAGTATGATATCTAATGCGGAATTTGTAGCAAATAAACGTCCTTAATGTAGTAAGCGACAAACTCTTTTGCTTTACATTTGAGGGGTCCTGTGAACCAGAGAGAAAGTCTGACAAATCGTTGAAATAATATGGTTTGTTGGAAGCCGATGGATGCTACAGTTTCTCCTAGACCGGAGCATTATTGTGTGGTCCTTTGGTGAGTCGCAATTTCCAGAGCATTGCGAGGAACATTATGCCAGGTGCACAATAGCGCTTTGCAACGGTAGTAGTGAAGACCCCGAAGGCAGCGCAGTGTGAGATCTAAGAAACTGCTCAACCTGGCACTCCGAATGTACGCGGAAGTCAACGACGAAGAGGAAGATTTTCTATTATTGGTAAGAGTGCTCAGAAATCGCAGATAAGCTAGACGAATTATCTTACATCACGAAGAAGGAGCGCGTAATATTTTAGAACCAAAACATTTACTCAACGCTGCGGTCACGTTTAACGGATTTTTCAGATCCACACCCAACCAGTTTCATTACATTCTTCCGCCATCCGAAGACAAAGTGAGAAGTAACCCAAGGAACCGAGAGGCGAAACCAATTATACCATCAGAAAATGTTGCAGATGTGGCCCAATAAAGATCTCGCCTTCCCAGACGGGGCAGTAAGCTAAGAGTTACATATGTGTAAGCTGTTTATAAAGCTTTTAACAATATAGGATATATATCACTTTAACACCTCCGAATACCATTAGTTTACAAATTCTTATCTTATCATTGTGTTTTTGTTCGATTAAATCTGAATTTCCATGTTAGAAAAACATTTTTGTATTGATAATTTACGTATAAATCTATTCCAGATTTATTAATAACCAACTTGCGGGAATTGTACAGCGTCCTGTACATTTCTACATGTATAATTTCTTTAATTTATTTATTTTTTGTTTCTGAAAGTTTATTTGAAAGCTATTGTTTACATAAAATTGTTAATTAAATGTAAAATGTTATAAAAACTAATGTTAACACAAAGTAAATATTAAAAACACCTAGGAAATATTTAATTACAACCGAATACTGTGAAAAGATCACTGACCTGAAATCGTGTTCTCCAGTCCTACGTAGCATCGGCAGTTACATTACAAACTGAATGTGGCTAACAGGGAAAATGTCACTTAGGTAACTTACTTATAGAAACGCATCCATATAATTGATTCAGAATTTTTATATTCTGCTTATATTTCCTTGATATGTATGTTCTTTTCTTGGTCTTCATTCATATCTTGTCATATGCCTTTTACAATCTGCCACCCGGTTTTCATTTTGTTTTACGTGATCAATAACTCAGGTTCTATTTGATAATCCGCTAAGAACCTGGACTTTGTCAAGAAAATGGAACATACACTCTAGGGGAATTATACTACTATATTAGCAAAATTCTTCACATAATCAATAATATTATGTAGAATTTTTAGTGTTACTCTGATATATTTCCCTTAAAGTCACTGCACTTTTCGTAGATCAGACATACGTTGCGTCCAGTAGATACATTTCTAACCTACTTGTTGAGATGAAAACTGCTTTGTCCACCATAACCTAGATTCTACGCAACAGACATTGGTTCTTATGTAAGATCACACTTTTAACCACAACATAAAATTGTTTGAAATTATCCGTTCTTTCACATATCGATCTCTTTAGTTGCCACTTTAACTGCTTCATTTGTGTGTTTCATTTTTCCGTATTTACTTTACCTTTTAGAAATTTTACCCATCTACATTAACATGAATTGGAAGTCAGGACCACCTCGTATTCGTAGTGCCGTAAAAGGTTTTGTGGGAGATGGCGCCCATCAACACATCCCGCCGAGTCTCACAAGAGAACATTGTTAATCTAAATTAAAAAACTTTTTGAGAGAGCATTTTGGAACAATTGATGTGCGTCAGTCGAAGCAGAAGGTCAGAATACCTCGCTTCTAACAACTAATCCCACTTAAAAGACGTTCTAATTAAGTAATGTTTTAATTACTATTAATTAAAACATCGAATAAGACAGCCAAGTAATTTTCACATTACTTTTCCTAGATAAAATGCAATTACAGTTCTGTACTCGTCCGGTCGGACGGAACAGTTTGATGTACAAAACGATAACTTTCTGTTAGATTTTTATTTTGACATTTGAGAACTTCGCTTTCAGTGTAGGCGACAAACACAATCATTCGTTATCTTTTGGCTATGCTACGAATTACAGTGTCAGACACCTCCGAAGGAAGTAAGTACCGGTGTCCCAGTGATTTCCAGTGAGGTATACAGATAGCATTTGTCACGTGTGGTCGTTGTATTCATCCAATGACTTGCAACACTACATCATAATGCAGTGAAGGTTGCAATGGCCGTCTATTTGGTTCAGGCGTGTTGCTGCAAATGCCAATGCCTGTCCATGTGTGTTCCATAGGTTGCAAACACGCTAGAGGGAGACAGGCCAGTACATAACGAGAGTTCCACAAAGTCGCCCACGTGTGGCAGCCCTACGTGAAGACTGATTTCGGCCCATCTTTGCGTTTCGGCCTAGTAAAGATAATGATAGAGCACTGCAAGACGGTCTCAGAAGGGACACTGTCCGATCAAACTGTAATGAAAAGTTGACACGAAAAGACGTAACGACGCAGGCGTCCTGATCGAGTACCCCGCTTGACACGACAAGCACTTGCAGCTCGCCTTCAGTTCCATCACTCTCATGTCAACTGGAAACTTCGACACTGGTGAAACGTGTTATTCACAGAAGAGTCCAGATATTGTCTGACGCAAGGTCGTGGCCGTGCTCTTATGGCGGAGACTAGGACGAGCGCGGTAACTGTCAAGTATTTTTCAGGAAATTGATAAATTTCCAAGGTTCTGTGAAGTTGTGGGGATGCTTCAGTGTGGACAGCTATACGGGCATATGGATCTTATCGTACCAGGGCCTATGTGACGGTGTCAGTGATGTCTGGACATTGAAGCAATGAAATGGCCGGCGGTCAGTACCGACCCAAACCTCGTTGTGCATATGTGGGATATGCTTGACAGATATGTTCGTAGTCGTCCCTTTCCACCACCGAAACTTCCGAGACCTTTCACGGAATCTCATTAAAAATCTGAAGGCATACCAAAGGATGACCTCCATAGTTAACACAGATCAGTCCACGTAGGTGTTCGGTATTTACAAACGGTGTTTGAAGGTCCCAAAGTCGAATTCATAGCACTAACGATGACGGAAT
Organism: Schistocerca gregaria; assembly: GCF_023897955.1. Lineage (NCBI taxonomy): Eukaryota > Metazoa > Arthropoda > Insecta > Orthoptera > Acrididae > Schistocerca > Schistocerca gregaria. The sequence goes on from NC_064921.1 coordinate 787,778,059, forward strand.
GAATGACTGTTCACACTTTGTTTTCGTCACCTATCGGACTTCCCACTTTTTTATGTAAACGATGTAGGATGTAATGATGTTTTGTTTGGTACATAATTTATGAATCGTAAAGATGTCATTTGCTAACACACACAGTCCTCAATTAGGAAACAATGGAGTATGGCAGACTCTTAAAGTCTTTTCCCCCAATTCTTTTGAGCAGTGTGTAAGCAAATTAAGAAAGTTTACTTGAAAAAATAGAAACGCAGCTCAACTTAATAATGACAACGGGTGGGTATCATGAAACAAACTTTCCTGATTAAGTACAAACAGTCTTTCAATCCTTGGAATGAGAATCTTAGTTAATGAGAAGTCCCAATGAAGTCTTCTGAGTAGAGCGTAAAAATGGTTCAACTGTCTGGTAATGAGGAAAACAGACTGCTGTAGTAAGTCTTCTCTCTAAACAAGTCCATCATAAGATATTAACACACTTCAGATGCATACTGTCGGTGGAGAGTTCTACAGTATTTAGAAAAATAATTAAGTCCGTCCAAGGTTGCCTACACATTTACGACAACGAGAAAGTCCAACAGAAATTCTAAACCCGGTAACACAATCCGGCAGAGAATATGGTTCAAATGGCTCTGAGAACTATGCGACTTAACTTCTGAGGTCATCAGTCGCCTAGAACTTAGAACTACTTAAACCTAACTAACCTAAGGACATAACACACACCCATGCCCGAGGCAGGATTCGAACCTGCCACCGTAGCGGTCGCTCGGTTCCAGACTGCAATGCCTAGAACCGCACGGCCACTTCGGCTGGCATGGCGGCAGGGAATAGTTAGAGGCTAAGTTTGAAAGAAGAATATTCTGTGTCCGGCGAGGCCGAACAACTGACAACCACAGCGATATTACGAAATCAAGAATCAGTCTTCCATCCGGAGCCGCATATTCTGTAGAGAGGCCAGGATACAGGGGCCAGGGCGAGGAGGCAGGGTCGGACGGCGACTGAACGTAGCGATGAACCCCGAGTTATTGTGGGACCGCAACAAACATTCGGCGCCTGGCCCAGAAAGCTCGCTAAGCGGGTACTCGCTGCACTTTGCTCTCCGTAAGATGGACGCATGTGTCGAGGCACCACACGAGTATCTTCTGCAACTATGCTGGCTGGCTGTGTAACTTAGACGTCATTTGGGTTGCACCCTGAGTAGGCGCAAAGCCTACCCATAGGATCGCTAACCAGGACAACAAGCGACTAATGGTAAGTATATTAAAGGGAGTTACGAATCTGGGAACCTACACTACGTGATCAAAAGTATCCGGACACCTGGCAGAAAATGACTTATAAATTTGTAGCGCACACCATCGGTAATGCTGGAAATCAGTGTAGTGTTGGCTCCCCCTTAGCCTTGATGACAGCTTCCACTCTCGTAGGCATACGTTCGACCAGGTGCTGGAAGGTTTCTTGGGGAATGGCAGCCCATTCTTCACGGAGTGCTTTACTGAGGAGAGGTATCGATCTCGGTCGGTTTGGGCTGGCACGAAGGCGGCGTTCCAAAACATCCCAAAGATGTTCTATAGGATTCAGGTCAGGACTATCTGCAGGCCAATCCATTACAAGGATGTTACTGTCGTGTAACCACTCAGCCACAAGCCGTACATTATGAACATGTGCTCGATCGTGCTGAAAGGTGCAGTCGCCTTACCCGAATTGCTATTCAACAGTGGGAAGCGAGAAAGTGCTTATAACATCAATGAAGGCGTGTGTTGCAATACTGCCACTCAAAGCAACAACGGGTGCAAGTCTCCTCCACAAAAAACGCGACCACACCATTACACCGCCGCCTCCTAATTTTACTGTTGGCACTACGTACGTTGGCGGATGACGTTCACCGGACATTTACCATTCCAACGCCCTGCCATCGGATCGCCTCATTGTGTACCGTAATTCGTCACTCCACACTACGTTTCTTGTTTCTTCACTGTTCAACCGTCCAATTTTTACGCACCTTATACCAAGCGAGGTGTCGTTTGGGATTTGCCAGCTTGGTGTGTGGCTTGTGGGCAGCCGCTCGATCCTGAAATCTAAGTTTTCTCACCTCCTACCGAACTGTCAAAGTACTTACAGTGGATCCTGATGGATTTTGGAATTCCTGTGTGACGGTATGGATAGATATCTGCCTATTACACATTGCGACCGTCATCAACTGTCGGAGGTCTCTGTCAGTCAACAGACGACAAACAGTACGCTTTTGTGCTGTAGGTGTATCTTTACGTTTCCACTTCACTGTCACATCGGAAACAGTGGACCGAAAATGTCGCGTACAGACGTATGATATAAGTGAAACACTACGCTTTTGTGCTGTAGGTGTATCTTTACGTTTCCACTTCACTGTCACATCGGAAACAGTGGACCGAAAATGTCGCGTACAGACGTATGACATAAGTGACTCCCGATCTCCTGACTGAGGTCTCTGATATGGAGTACCTGGCAGTAGGGGGCAGCACAATGAACCTAATATGAAACAGGTATGTTTGTTGTGATGTCTGGTTACTTTTGGTCACATAGTGTACGTTATTGGTGGTGGTTGGAATTAATAAAATTTACAGTAAACAATAACTAGATCGCAATATTCACTACTGTGTTGATTGTTGACGTTTTCTCTGTAAAACCCACAATAAAGATACCACTCTGCTGTTCATAGTAATTCACCCACATTCGTATCTTCTTAGTCATTATTAGCTCTACTCTTATTTTGCCTCCATTTGCTTTAAAGTCGATCACTTTGGTGTCAAATAACCAGAAGTATTACTTTACCTTTGAGAAACAATAATCGAACCTGACTGATAGGTGCGAGTTTCCTTTCCACATAAAATATGGATATCGTTTTATGTTTGAAGGTCTTTATAAAAAGCTTCACAACCTCAGGAAATGATTTTTGTTTGAGTATGGTAACCAGATGTTCGTTGACATATAATTTAAAACTGGGTTCTCGTGAGCATGAGTACACATACTTACTTTGATTATCCATTAAGTTTGTACTGTGTCTGATGGAAAGAAGACCTTTTTTGTCGGGAGGAACTCATCTCCGCACACAGCACTCGGAAACCATCCACATTACCAAACCCTACGATGAAAGTCATTTTCATGTTTGTTCATCGTAAATCCCGTTTGTAATTCATAGAGCAATGGTTTTATTCCGAACTTACGAACATACATTGTAAGTAGGCTGTTTAGGTTTTTAAGTTGGTAACGTCATGTAACGCTCTATATGAAAATCACTGACTGTGCTGTGTGCAGTGTGTGACTGGTTTGCATTGTTGGAATTTGCTATTGTGATGTGGGCAGTTGGATGTGAACAGCGCGTATCGTTGCGCAGTTCGAGGTGAGCCGCCAGCAGTTGTGGATGTGGGGAGTCAGATGGCGGAGTTTTGAGAGCGATTGATCTGGACATGTGCCCAACAGAGAGAGTAAATTTGTAAGATTGGATGTCATGAACTGATATATATGACTTCTGAACACTATTAAGGTAAATGCATTGTTTTCTTCTCTTTCATTTACTAACTATGCCTATCAGTAGTTAGTGCCTTCAGTAGTTAGAATCTTTTATTCAGCTGGCAATATTGGCGCACGCTGTATTGCAGTAGTTTGAGTAACGAAGTTTTTTGTGAGGTAAGTGATTCATGAAAGGTATAGGTTATAGTTAGTCAGGGCCATTCTTCTGTAGGGGTTTTTGAAAGTCAGAATGCGTTGCGCTAAAAATATTGTGTGTCAGTTTAAGCACAGTCATTAGTAATTTTTCTAAGGGGACGTTTCAACATAGTGTTATAAAAAGTGTCGAATATTTCGGAGGTGGCAGTATGCACCAAAAAAAAAAAGGTTCATTAAACATGGGCTCTAAAATTCATACCTTAAGGTCTATGAACACTGCTTCAGCTTTGCTGTTGTGAAACACATGTCTTGCGTCGAAAAAGTGCTAATAAAAGTTATATAATTTACAGCCCATGTTTCTGCAGATTATTTTCTAGTTTTTGTCCATATTGCCTCCTACTAAAATGTGGAAAGCAAGAACTTTCATTATAAGAGGTGTGTTTCACAGTATGGAAGGTGAGCAAGAACTCATAGCTCGTAATATATGCACTGTAGAGCCCACGTTTGTTGGTTTTTTTCTTGTTTTCATAGGTACTACCACCGCTCAAACCCTTCGACACTTTTTTACAGCACCGTGTATTACGCAGTAGATTTCTGCGTTCAAAGGATAAAATGTGCCTTCATCAAAGCTTAGAAGATAGCAGCTACACAAGTCACTTTATGTATGGGACATAATCTGATGATATAGTTTGACAGCTGGTGGCGTTGGTGATGCTCTAAATTCTTAATTCTTCAACACCAAGTTGATGTTCTGTTTAATTACTCTAATTACAATCGGCAATGTTCAATGTATTACCAGAATCTCAACCAGAAAAAACTATGTGATTTCGTTGAACATATCTGCACAAATTGACAAATTTTCAATACATCCCTTTCTTGAATGTGTGAGTTCTCTAGCCTGGGATACAGGCACATTTTATACTCTGAAAGGAAATATGAAGGACAGAATACTCGTGAATATGGAATTATCAAAACCTTTGCACTATGAGAAACAGAAATTTCGTGAGAGGGAATGTGGAATATAAATTAAGGAAATGGCGTGTAGCAGAATTAAGTCAAGAGTCCCCATGGGAAACAGATTAGAAAAATTGACACTGAAAACATTACACGTGTTCTGCGATTTGCGGTGCAAAGTAACTGATGATGGCTGAAGTAAACAGAACGTAAAATGCAGACTAGCAATAGTAAGGGAAGTGTTTCTGAAAAATACGCTGTCACACTAAAAATCCGAAGCATACAGAAAAGATCAGATGTCAACGTAACTTCGTACGCGTACGCATCAGTGGCAGGTATACACACTATGTGATCAAAAGTATCCGGACACCCCGAAAAAAAATACTTTTTTCATATTAGGAGCATTTTGCTGTCACCTACTGCCAGGTACTTGCTAGTTACTCCATATCAGCGACCTCAGGTGTCATTAGAGATCGTTATAAATGGTTCAAATTGTTTTGAGCACTATAACACAACTTCTGAGGTCATCAGTAATCTGGAACTTAGAACCACTTAAACCTAACTAACCTAAGGACATCACACGCATCCATGCCCGAGGCAGGATTCGAACCTGCGACCGTAGCGTTCGCGCGGTTCCAGAATGTAGCGCCTAGAACCGCTCGGCCACTCTGGCCGACAGAGATCGTTAAAGAGCAGAATGAGCGCTCGGCGGAACTCACTGTCTTCGAATGTGGTCAGGTGATTGGGTGTCGCTTATGTCATACATCTGTACGTGAAATTTCCACACTCCTAAACATCCCTAGGTCCACTGTTACCGATGTGATAGTGAAGTGGAAACGTGAAGGGACACGTACAGCACAAAAACCTACTGTTTGTCGTCTGCTGACTGACAGAGACCGCCGACAGTTGAAGAGGGTCGTAATGTGTAGTAGGCACACATCTATCCATACCATCACGCAGGAGTTCCAAACTGCATCAGGATCCACTGTAAGTACTATGACAGTAGTTAGGAGGTGAGAAAACTTGGATTTCATGGTCGAGCGGCCGCTCATAAGCCACACATCACGTCGGTAAATGCCAAACGACGCCTATCTTGGTGTAAGGGGATTAAACATTGGACGGTTGAACAGTGGAATAACTTTTAGTGAGGTGATGAATCATGGTACATAATGTGGCGATCAGAGGGCAATGTGTAGGTATGGCGAATGCCCGGTGAACGTCGTCTGCCTGCGTGCTTAGTGCCAACAGTAAAATTCGGAGTCGGAGGTGTTACGGGGTGGAGATGCTTACCATGGAGGGGCCAGGACCCCTTGCTGTTTCGCATGGCACCATCACCGCACAAGCCGACACTGATGCTTTAAGCACCCTCTTGCTTCCCACTGTTGAAGAGCAGTTCGGGGATGGCGACTGCATCTTTCAACACGATCGAGCCCCGTTTTCATAACGTACGGCTTGTGGCGGGGTGGTTACACGACAATGGACTAGCCTGACCTGAATCCTGTAGAACAGCTGTGGGATGTTTTGGAGCATCGACTTCGAGCCAGGCCTCTCCTCACTGCAGCACGTCTGAAGAACGGACTGCCATTTAGCAAGAATCCTTCCGGCACCTGATCCAACGTATACCTACGAGAGTGGAAGCGGTCATCAAGGCTAAGGTAGAGCTAACTTCATATCGAATTTCAGCATTACCGACGGCGTGCACCACGAACTTTTAAGTCAGTTTCAGCCAGGTGTCTGGATACTTTTGGTCACATTGTGTAACTGATTATAATTATAATTCCCTATAACAGGGAAAATTGCCACCAGAGACCATTAGTGTTGCTCGTGTTTAGTGGTGTTACCAGGACTGGTGGGGTGTGTATGTCTGGTGCCAGGTGATGAATGAGGGCACGGAGATGCCGTCTGCTCGTATGTGACAGAGTTACTAGGGCCTGATCGAGTTTCAGCGGTGCGCCGTTGTCGGTTTCCATAAAGGCGGCTGATCGAGGCGTGCAAAATTCATATTTATGGGGCATTCCGATGTCACAGGGCCCACTGCCACACTGCATGGGATCGTGAGGGCAATTATATTGGTCGCTAAGGTTCCCATCGGTCACGTCCGACCACCACAAGGAAGAACCACCGTACTGTGGACCTGGTAAATCGCATCCGTCACAGAACAAATAATGGACTTTCTCTTAACATTTTTCACTGGTCTAGCGCCGTTGGTCAGAGACCGCCAGCATTTGAAGTAGGGAATTACAACCCCATGCGTAGGTTGCCGTTGACACCACAACTCAAACGGCCGCATTTTGTGTGGTACTGCGACCAGAAAGCGTTAGGCTGATGAATGGTGTCGCAATGTGTTCAGTGATGAACTGAGAATTCTACACCGTCCACGACAATAATTGTTGACAAGTATGGCGGCGACCTGGAAAGAGGTCTCAATCATTCAATCTTTTGAAGGGTCACAGTGGTGTTACTCTTGGCGTCTGGTTCAGGTTTACGTTACGACTCGTAGTGATCGACGGTATTCTGATGGTACAAGAGTAAGTCACGGGCATAGTCTACCTTCATGAATAACTCGTCATACGACAGTGTTGTGGTCCCTTTCTCAAAGGGACAATGCTCGTCCACACATGGCACGTGTGCCTATGAACTCTAAGCGTGATGTGGGGTACTTCCGTTACCTCCCGTGCCAAGCAAGAACCCCAGATTAGTCCTTGATGGAACCTATGTAGGACGGACTATGACGTCCCCTCCGTTCCAATGGCAGTATCCAGGATATCAAAGACCGTTTAAAACACTAGTGTTTCAACGATTTAGGCAATAACGACCTACGATTTTCCGAGAGAGGACCCAAATGGAAGGACTAGACTCCCATGATGTAGGAGTAGCGTCTGTGAATGGTGGTCAAAACGTCCTCAGTCCCGTGTTAGAAACCTGCCACCGCTTATGTTTTGCATAAAAATCATCAGCTTTGGTGACAGAAGACATCCAGCATAAGAAGTTACCCTCAATCTGCCAACGGACTTTTCGCAAAGATCCGAGGAGGGTACGGAAGTTCAGGGAATTCTCTTGTCCTTTCCATGGAGAACTGCCCCCAAATGCGGAAGAACCGGCAATGATCAACGACATGATCTGAATTTCTAAAATCATTGACTGTGACTAGAAGTTGGCTACTCATGTAAGGTATATGAGTCTGGCGATATGCCGCCTGACTTTCGGAAAATTATCGTCCACTCAGTGCGAAGATTGCAAGAACCGACAAGTGCGAGAAATGTCGCACAATCAGCTTAACAGTTCATGCATCCATGTTGCAGACAAGAATCGTATACAGAAGAATGTAAAAGGCAATTGAGGATGCGCTAGATGACGATCAGTTTGGCTTTAGGATAGGTAAAGGAACAGAGAGGTAGTTCTGACGTTGCCGTTGATAATGGAAACAAGACTGAAGAAAGGTCAAGACATGTTCTCAGGATTTGTCGGTATGGAAAAAGCGTTCGACAATATAAAACTTTGCAAGATGTTCAAAACTCTTATGAGAATAGCTGTAAGTTATAGGGAGACATGGGTAACATGCAACACTTTCAAGAGAGGAGAGGAAACAACAAGAGTGGAAGACCAAGAATGAAGAATTCGGATTAAAAGGTCGTACGACAGGGATGTAGTCTTCAATTTATACATCGAAGAAGCATTGATGGAAATAAAGGGAAGATTGAAGAATGAAGTTAAAATTCAAGGTGAATGAACACAGATGTAGGATTCGCTAATGACATTGCTATCTTCAGTGAAAGTACAGAAGAATTGCAGGATCTTCTGAATAGAACGAGTTGTCCAATGAGAATATGGATTGAGAGTAAATCGAAAGAGGACGATAGTATTGAGAATTAGCAGAAACGAGAACAGTGAGGAACTTAATCCACAGGATTGGTGGTCAGGAAAAGGTGAAGTTAGGGCATTCTGCTACGTAGGCGGCAAAATAACCAATGACGGACGGAGCGAGGAGGATATCAAAAGCAGACTAGCAGTGACAAAATGACATACCTGGTCAGATCAAGGAACGTCTACTAGTATCAAGCATAAGCCTTAATTTGAGGAAGAAATTTCAGACAGTGCGTTTGGAGCACAGCTTTGTATGGTAGAGAAACATGAACTGTGATAAACATGGAAAAGAGACTCGAAGCATTTGAGACGTCTTGCTTAAGAAGAATGTTGAAAATTAGGTGGACTGATAAGATAAGAAATGAGGAAGTTCTTCGCAGAATTGGAGAGGAAGGGTATATATGGAAGACAGTGACAAGAAGAGAGGGCAGGATGAAAGGACATCTGTTAAGACATCACGGAATAACTTCCATGATTCTTGATTGAATTCTAGAGGGTAAAAACTGTGGAGGTAAACGGAGGCTGGAATACATCCAGCAAGGAGTAATTACGTAAGTTGCAAGTGAGACTCTGAGACCAAGGGGTTGGCACAGAGAGTAATTCGTGACGGCGGCATCAAAACAGTCAGAAGAGTGATGAAAAAAAAGAACTTCAACAACATTCACCGTTTTATAAAAACACAAACATGTCTTTATTACATAATAACAAGTGCCAGAAATTAACAATAGCAAATCACCAATAAGAAAATGGAAAGCGCCACAAGAAGTTGTTCACGGATTCCACACTGATGAGCAATACTCAAGTATAGGTCGAATGAGTGTTTTGCAAGCCACCTCCGTTGTTGATGGACTACATTTTCTAAGGACTCTCCCAATGAATCTCAACCTGGTACCCGTCTTACCAACAATTGATTTTATATGATCATTCAATTTCAAATCGTTCCGTACGCATATACTCAGATATTTTACAGAAGCAGCTGCTACTAGTGTTTGTTCTGCTATCATATATTCATACAGAAAAGGATCCTTCTTTCTATGTATTCGCAATACATTACATTTGTCTATGTTAAGGGTCAGTTGCCACTCTCTACGCCAAGTGCCTATCCACAACAGATCCTCCTGCATTTCGCTACAATTTTATAATGCTGCAACTTCCCTGTATACTACAGCATCATCCGCGAAAAGCCGCAAGGAACTTCCGACACTATCTACTAGGTCATTTATATACACTCCTGGAAATGGAAAAAAGAACATATTGACACCGGTGTGTCAGACCCACCATACTTGCTCCGGACACTGCGAGAGGGATGTATAAGCAATGATCACACGCACGCCACGGCGGACACACCAGGAACCGCGGTGTTGGCCGTCGAATGGCGCTAGCTGCGCAGCATTTGTGCACCGCCGCCGTCAGTGTCAGCCAGTTTGCCGTGGCATACGGAGCTCCATCGCAGTCTTTAACACTGCTAGCATGCCGCGACAGCGTGGACGTGAACCGTATGTGCAGTTAACGAACTTTGAGCGAGGGCGTATAGTGGGCATACGGGAGGCCGGGTGGACGTACCGCCGAATTGCTCAACACGTGGGGCGTGAGGTCTCCACAGTACATCGATGTTGTCGCCAGTTGTCGGCGGAAGGTGCACGTGCCCGTCGACCTGGGACCGGACCGCAGCGACGCACGGATGCACGCCAAGACCGTAGGATCCTACGCAGTGCCGTAGGGGACCGCACCGCCACTTCCCAGCAAATTAGGGACACTGTTGCTCCTGGGGTATCGGCGAGGACCATTCGCAACCGTCTCCATGAAGCTGGGCTATGGTCCCGCACACCGTTAGGCCGTCTTCCGCTCACGCCCCAACATCGTGCAGCCCGCCTCCAGTGGTGTCGCGACAGGCGTGAATGGTGGGACGAATGGAGACGTGTCGTCTTCAGCGATGAGAGTCGCTTCTGCCTTGGTGCCAATGATGGTCGTATGTGTGTTTGGCGCCGTGCAGGTGAGCGCCACAATGAGGACTGAATACGACCGAGGCACACAGGGCCAACACCCGGCATCATGGTGTGGGGAGCGATCTCATACACTGGCCGTACACCTCTGGTGATCGTCGAGGGGACACTGAATAGTGCACGGTACATCCAAACCGTCATCGAACCCATCGTTCTACCATTCCCAGACCGGCAAGGGAACTTGGTGTTCCAACAGGACAATGCACGTACGCATGTATCCCGTGCCACCCAACGTGCTCTAGAAGGTGTAAGTCAACTACCCTGGCCAGCAAGATCTCCGGATCTGTCCCCCATTGAGCATGTTTGGGACTGGATGAAGCGTCGTCTCACGTGGTCTGCACGTCCAGCACGAACGCTGGTCCAACTGAGGCGCCAGGTGGAAATGGCATGGCAAGCCGTTCCACAGGACTACATCCAGCATCTCTACGATCGTCTCCATGGGAGAATAGCAGCCTGCATTGCTGCGAAAGGTGGATATACACTGTACTAGAGCCGACATTGTGCATGCTCTGTTGCCTGTGTCTAAGTGCCTGTAGTTCTGTCAGTGTGATCATGTGATGTATCTGACCCCAGGAATGTCTCAATAAAGTTTCCCCTTCCTGGGACAATGAGTTCACGGTGTTCTTATTTCAATTTCCAGGAGTGTATATTGTGAAAAGCAATGGTCCCATAAAACTCCCCTGTGGCACGCCAGAGGTTACTTTAACGTCTGTAGACGTCTCTCCATTGATAACAACATGCTGTGTGCTGTTTGCTTAAAACTCTTCAATCCAGCCACCAGCTGGTCTGATATTCCGTAGGCTCTTACTTTGTTTATTAGGCGACAGTGCGGAACTATATCGAATGCGTTCCGGAAGTCTAGGAAAATATCATCTACCTGTGAGCCTGTATCTAATATTTTCTGGGTCTCATGAACAAATAAAGCGAGTTGGGTCTCAGAGGATCGCTGTTTGCGGAATCCATGTTGATTCCTACAGAGTAGATTCTGGGTTTCCAAAAACGACATGATACTCGAGCTTCCGCAGTAGTTTCCTAACTTTGTTGTTGAACCACGGTGTACATGTTCTAAAATTCTACAACGTCAGAGATATAGGTCTATAGTTTTGTGCGTCTGCTCGACGACCCTTCTTTAAGACTGGGACTACCTGTGCTCTTTTCCAATCATTTGGAACCTTCCGTTCTTCTAGAGACTTGCGGTACACGGCTGTTAGAAGGGGGGCAAGTTCTTTCGCGTACTTTGTGTAGAATCGAATTGGTATTCCTTCAGGTCCAGTGGACTTTCCTCTGTTGAGTGATTTCAGTTGCTTTTCTATTCCTTGGACACTTATTTCGATGTGAGCCATTTTTTCGTTTGTGCGAGGATTTAGAGTAGGAACTGCAGTGCGGTCTTCCTCTGTGAAACAGCTTTGGAAAAAGGTTTTTAGTATTTCAGCTTTACGTGGGTCATCCTCTGTTTCAATGTCACCATCATCCTGGAGTGTCTGGATATGCTGTTTCGAGCCACTTACTGATTTCAAGTAAGACCAGAACTTCTTCGGATTTTCTGTCAAGTCGGTACATAGAATTTTACTTTCGAATTCACTGAGCGCTTCACGCATAGCAGTCCTTACGCTAACTTTGACATCGTTTAGGTTCTCTTTGACTGAGAGGTTTTGGCTGCGTTTCAACTTGGAGTGAAGATCTCTTTGCTTCCGCAGTAGTTTCCTAACTTTGTTGTTGAACCACGGTGAGTTTTTGCAGTCCCTCACAGTTTTACTCGGCACGTACCTGTCTGAAACGCATTTTACAATTGCCTCCTTTTTTTCCATAAATACTCAACATTGTCAGTGTCAGAACAGAAATTTTCGTTTTGATCTGTTAGGTAGTCTGAAATCTGCCTTCTATTACTCTTGCTAAACAGATCAACCTTATTCTCTTTTTTTATATTCCTATAAACTTCCATATTCAGGGATGCTGCAAAGGCCCTATGATCACTGATTCCCTGTTCTGCACTTACAGAGTCGAAAAGTTCGGGTTTGTTTGTTATCAGTAGGTCCAAGATGTTATCTCCACGAGTCGGTTCTATGTTTAATTGCTCGAGGTATCGAGTAGGCCTAATTTTTTGTACACGTATTTCCATTGTTTTCCGGTAACTTAATTGTCTTTCTGGCACTAAAATCGATTTGTACCATGAGTGTAAAGTGCCTGAAGTGCCGTAGAATCGTTAGCTCCGGGGTCTGGTGTGATGGATGTAGTAACTTTTTTCATTGGGGAGATTGTAGTGGCGTGGGAATTGGGAAAATGAGCGAGACTCATCCGTGGTTCTGTAGGCTATGCAGTAGAGATAGAAAGATTGTGGAACAGGAGGGGAAAATTGCTGCCATTCAGGCTGAGTTAGATGAGGCTAGGCGAGAACTGTGCAGGTTTAGGGGGGAGAAGGGTAAACAGGGGTGGGAAGTGGCAACAGGCATAAGGAACAGGCCAAGAAATTCTTCTGACAGCTTTGTTATTAATGTACAAAATAGGTTTGACCTGTTGCCTCAGTCGGAAACTGATGAGCCTCTCACAGAAGTAGATGTCGACAGGGCTCAACAAGCTTTCAACAGCAAATTGAATAAGAAGGTAGGGAAGTGTGCAAAGAGAAAGAAAGTCTTGTTGCTAGGTAGTTCGCATGCTAGGGGTGTGGCCAACTTCTGCAGGATGAATTAGGGTCAGAATACCAGGTCACAAGTTTTTTCAAACCTAGTGCTGGACTGTGGAAGGTTACAGAGGATTTAGGTTCACTATGTAGAGGAATTACTAAGGAAGATACCGTGGTTATTGTGGGTGGGCAGGGAAACAGTATTGACAGAGATCTGGAGTACAGCATAGAGTGTGACCTGGCAAATACTGCATCGGCATCGAGTCATACCAGTGTTGGGTTTGTGTCGGTTCTGGAGCGCCACGACCGGCCTCATTTGAGCTCTTCTGTCAGGAGGGTTAATTTGGAGTTGGAACGGCTACTTGGATCTGATGCAGGGTCACACATTGGTGTGGTTCCTGTTGATTCACTCTGTAGGTGCGACTATGCTATACATGGCCTACACCTCAACAAGAAGGGGAAGGGTAAACTGGCTGGACTGATAGCAGGAAATTTAAAGGGCGGAGGAACTACATCTCATGATGGTAACTCTTTTTTAGTGTAATATCAGTGTCCAGTGGGAAACTCAGCCAGGAAAGTACTAAAGACGTTAAAAAAGTTCAAGATACTCACAAAAGTAAAATGAAAAATGTTAGTATATTTCATCAAAATATTGGGGGATTGAAGAATAAAATTGATGAGCTTCTGCTTTGTTTAGAAAATATTGAAACTGAGAATGTAATAGATGTACTATGCCTGTCTGAGCATCACATTGTCACTGATATGCAAAAGGAGTTGCCATATATGTCAAAAGCTTCCACAGCGCAAAACATTTAGAAACTAAAAAATTTTGTGTAGAGCAACATATGGAAGCATGTGCCACTGAACTAAAACTAAATGATGGCACTTTCGTAATTGTAATAGTGTATAGGTCCCCCTCAGGGAATTTCCAGCTATTTCTAGAAAACTTGGATGCTTTGTTGTGCTATGTGTCAGACAGGGGGAAGGAAATTATCATTTGTGAGGATTTCAATGTTGATTCACTGAAAGAGTGTAATAGGAAGAATGACCTTGTAGTATTACTCAGTTCTTGAGCTCCATCATTGATTTTCCTACTCGGATAACAAAGAACAGCAGGGCATTCATAGATAACTATTTTATAGACCAAGATAAGTTTAAGGACATAAATGCTTATCCTGTTGAGAATGGTCTTTCAGGTCATGGTGCACAGCTAGTTACAGTACATGACATAGCTCCATGCAGTGTATCAAATCAGAATTTCAAAGCAGTGCGTTCAATTAACAATATAAATACTGCAAACTTTAGGGAAAGCCTAAAGCAGCTAGACTGGGATGAAGTGTATATGGAACCAGATGAAAACTTGAAATATAACTTATTTCACGATACATTTTTAAGGATATTTGAAAATTGTTTTCCCAAGAGAATAGTGAAACATAATTCCAAGAAAACATATAAAAAACCTTGGCTATCTAATGAAATAAGAATATCTTGCAACCATAAAAGAGAACTGTATCTAACAGCAAGAGGGAGTACTGACCCCGAAATTGTACAATATTATAAAAACTATTGTGCGGTACTAAGAAAAGTTATTAAAAAGTCCAGAAGCATGTGTATCATGTCTGAGATCAGTAACTCTGATAATAAAATGAAAGCAATTTGGAATATTATTGAAAGCGAAACAGGTCAACCAAGAGCACAGGAAGACTTTAGTGCCATAAAACTGAGTGACAAGTGCACTAACAAACAATCTGAAATTGGAAATATTTTCAGTAATCATTTTTTAAATGTTGTGGAGAAAATAGGATCTAGATCTTCACTAGAAGAGGCAAGCCTTCTAATAGAAGAGGCCATACCTGTGCAGTTTGAAACAACTGTATTTCCACAAATCTCTCCCTCTGAAATCAGTAAAATAATAAACTCACTGAAAAGTAAAAGCTCTTACGGAATTGATGGCATTTCCAGCCAGATACTTAAAGCTTGTCCCTCACAGATAAGTAGGATTCTCAGCCACGTATGTAATAGCCCTTTGGAGCAGGGTGTTTTCCCCGATAGACTGAAATATTCCATTGTAAAACCATTGCATAAAAAGGGGGATATGTCGGAACAACTATCGCCCAATCTCTCTTCTGACAGCTCTATCAAAAATTTTTGAGAAAGTAATGTATTCAAGAGTAGCCTCCCATATTTGTAAAAATAAGGTACTAACAAAATGTCAGTTTCGTTTTCAGAAAGGCTTTTCGACAGAAAATGCTATATACGCTTTCACTGATCAAATATTAAATGCTCTGAATAACCGGACATCACCCATTGGTATTTTTTGTGATCTCTGAAAGGCCTTTGACTGTGTAAATCATGGAATTCTTTTAGATAAGCTAAATCATTATGGTTTGAGGGGGGCAGTGCACAAATGGACTAATTCATACTTAACTGGAAGAATACAGAAAGTTGGAATAAGTGGTTCATGTAATGTTAATACAACAGCTGATTCCTCAAACTGGGGGGCTATCAAGTACGGAGTCCCACAGGGTTCGGTCTTAGGTCCTTTACTGTTCTTGATATACATTAATGACTTACCATTCCATATTGATGAAGATGCAAAGTTAGTTCTTTTTCCTGATGATACAAGTATAGTAATAACATCCAAAAACGAAGAACTAAGTGATGTAATTGTAAATGATGTTTTTCACAAAATTATGAAGTGGTTCTCAGCAAACGGACTATTTTTAAATTTTGATAAAACACAGTATATACAGTAAATGGCACAACTCCAGTAATAAATATAGACTTTCAACAGAAGACTGTAGCTAAGGTAGAATTTTCAAAATTTTTAGGTGTGTCCATTGATGAGAGGTTAAACTGGAAGCAACACATTGATTTTCTGCTGAAACGTCTGAGTTAGGCTATGTATGCTGTTAGGGTTATTGCAAATTTTGGTGATAAGAATCTCAGTAAATTAGCTTACTATGCCTGCTTTCATTGACTGCTTTTGTATGGTATCTTATTCTGGGGTAATTCATCGTTGAGTAGAAAAGTATTCATTGTACAAAAACGTGTAACCAGAATAATTGCTGGAGTCCACCCACAGTCATCCAGCAGACATCTATTTAAGGATCTAGGGATCCTCACAGTAACCTCACAGTATATATATTCACCTATGAAATTTGTTGTTAATAATACAGCCCAGTTCAAGAGTAATAGCAGTGTGTATAGTTATAACACCAGGAGAAAGGATGATATTCACTATGCAGGGTTAAATCTGACTTTGGCACAGGGGGTAAATTATGCTGCCCCAAATTCTTTGGTCACCTATCAAACAGCATCAAAAGCCTGCCATATAGTCAACCAACATTTAAAAATAAATTAAAGGAATTTCTATGACAACTCCTTCTACTCATTGGCTGAATTTTTATATATAAATTAAGGGAAGGAAAAAAACTAATTTAAGCATTAGTGTCATGCAATATTTTGTGTAATGTGTACAGACATCTTTCTTTAACCTGACACGTTCCACATCATTACGAAGTGTCGTATTCATGATCTATGGAACAAGTATTAATCTAATCTAATCTAATCTAATCTAATCTAATGCCACTTCATGCTCTGTCCCTACCACCCGTCCTTAACATCTGAGTGTCCCAGTCTATATTTGGTAAATTGAAATCTTCACCTAAGACTATAATATGCTGAGAAAATTTATGTGAAATGTATTCCAATATTTCTCGCAGCTGTTCTGCTACTAATGCTGCTGAGTCGGGAGGTCGGTAAAAGGAGCCAATTATTAACCTAGCTCGGTTGTTGAGCGTAACCTCCACCCCTAATATTTCACAGGAAATATCCACTTCTGCTTCACTACAGTATAATCTACTACTAACAGCGACTAACACGCCATCACCGGTTGCATGCAATCTATCCTTTCTAAACACCGTCTGTGCCTTTGTAGACATTTCAGCTGAATTTATCTCTGGCTTCAGCCAGATTTCTGTACCTATAACGATTTCAGCTTCTGTGCTTTCTATCAGCGCTTGAAGTTCCGGTACTTTACCAATGCAGCTTCGACAGTTTACAATTACAATACCGTTTGCTGCTTGGTCCCCGCATGTCTTGACTTTGCCCCACACCCTTTGAGGCTGTTGCCCTTTCTGTACTTGCCCGAGGCCATCTAACCTAAAAAACCGCCCAGTCCACGCCACAGAGCCCCTGATACCCGTGTAACCGCTTGCTGCGTGTAGTGGACTCCTGACCTATCCAGCAGAACCCGAAACCCCCCACCCTATGGCGCAAGTCGAGGAATCTGCAGCCCACACGGTCGCAGAACCGTCTCAACCTCTGATTCAGACCCTCCACTCGGCTCTGTACCAAAGACCCGCAGTCAGTCCTGTCGACGATGCTGCAGATGGTGAGCTCTGCTTTCATTCTGCTAGTGAGACTGGCAGTCTTCACCAAATCAGATAGCCGGCGGAAGCCAGAGAGGATTTCCTCCGATCCATAGCGACACCCATCATTGGTGCCGACATGAGCGACCACCTGCAGATGGGTGCACTCTGTACCCTTCATGATATGCGGAAGGACCCTTTCCACATCTGGAATGACTCCCACCGGTATGCACAAGGAGTGCACATTGGTTTTCTTCCCCTCTCTTGCTGCCATATCGCTAAGGGGCCCCATTACGCGCCTGACTTTGGAGCTCCCAACTACTAGTAACCCCACCCTCTGCGACTGCCGGGATCTTGCAAACTGAGGGGCAACCTCTGTAACAGGACAAGCAGCCATCTCCGGCCGAACATCAGTAAACTGGAGAGGCCTTCCGTTCAGCCCTCCGGAATGTCTTTCGCCCCCTGCCACACCTTGAGACGACCTACCACTCTACCACAGGTGAGAGATCAGCCTCAATGTGGGAACAATCCCGGGCAGCCACAGTCGTAGTCCGATCGGGGGATGCTTGGGACGAGCTGGCCGTACCCGACAAACCCCCATCCGTACCCCCACAGTGGTGCCCATAGGCAACAGCCTCAAGCTGTGTGACCGAAGCCAACACTGCCTGAAGCTAGGAACGAAGGGATGCCAACTCAGCCAGCATCCGAACACAGCAGTTGCAGTCCCTATCCATGCTAAAAACTGTTGTGCAAAGAACGTCTGAATTAATCTACAGAGAGCACAAAGAATTCGAAACAAAATTTAAACGGATATTAAAATACAAGACTGCCTAGTAAATGCAGTAATGCTGCTACTTGCGTACTGCTGACACACTGCTTGACAGCGGTTGGAGACTACGCGATTTTACACTATTCAGGTACTAAAACGCGATGCTACAACTCTCAAGTACTATAATACGCCCGAAATTCATGAATTAAACAATGCAAGTACCAAGAACACGCAAAGAAATTAAGAATTAAAGTATGTAACAAATGAGTGAACTAGGAGTATACGACTTGCTGCTGCAGCTGCTTATCCAACGGCGGCAGGGTGCACACTGACTGTGACCAACCGACACTGGCGTAACATATTTACATAAGAAAAAAATTATATAAATGCTATAACTCCATAAATTATATAAAAACAAATGTGTAGCTTTCAGGGAAGATAGCTTCAGTTCTAAGCTCTAATGCAATATTTTGTTTATAAGCGCCATTTGACGCGTGCAACAGTTACTAACTTTCAATAATTACTGTAAGCAGGTTTGTTTATTGTGACCACCTAACTTCCACAGTTTTTTGATACTCATGATATTATTGTTTCATTAGATGCATCTCAGTGCCGTGAGAATGCTAATATGAATAAATTTCCGTTGCGATGGAACATCGATTTATTACATAGTGAGTGAGTATTTGAATTAAGCTTTCTTTCATACTGTTACAAATGCCACCATCACACACGTCTCATACATCAGACCATGAGTGTAGCTGACGAGAAGATCGTCCTGGCATTGAAATTCCTTGAGAAAACCGATCATAAGTCTGACAGAGAAAGTCCCTTCCATCACATCCAGCATCAGCTGGCCTGAGCAGAGACAATTTATACATTTCTCACCTCAGACGTTAATCCGGCCAGAAGCCACTCTCGCATTTTAATCTGCTTTAATTATTTTTAGTAATAAAGTAAAATATTTAAGTTCAGTGTTATTTAAATACACCGCAGTCTCTAAGAGTAATAAGTAAAGGAATAAAAGCATGTTACGTTGTAGTTTATTTCTGTCTATATAACCTACTACATGACATTGTTAGCTTTCTTCATTTCATCGTTTGCTGCAGGCATTGCTCGTTCTTACTGCTAATATTCGGTTACTAATTTGATTTATGGCGTTTTAATTGAGACTGCAGGAAATAATTTATTTATCTGCGATGTGTAAGGAAAATACTGAAAATACAATAAAGTTTATTTTAAACAGTGTACATTCCTTAACCAAGCGCCAAGTCGACGCTGATTTTATCCTACGAAATAATTTCTTCTCAAAGTTGAAACTATGGAGAGAGAGCGAAATATTAATTACCTGTTATTACATGAGAATTCATTAAGAAGTAACTTTCAACTAAATAGGCTGTGAGAACTTAAAACGTGATTTTAATCAGATCTTTTACCGTATGAATAGTTTGCCACGGAGCACAATAATTTTAACAGTGACTGTCGTATGTTAACTTTTCAAGTTCAGTACAATGGAGATAATAAAATCTCTGGTCATATTTTACTTGAGCTAGCCGGAATATTTTCTGATACTGTAATTAACTAAGTAATATTTCTTGTTCTTGTATGTCAGGAAAGACTTGAAAGTTTAAAATCATAAAATCGCTTAATTTGTATCTTAACGCAGGCCCGACGCAGTGCGTTATACAACGTGTGAATAAAGAGTTCATCAGTGATGTAGCACACTAAGTGCATATTAAAAACTGTTAAGATAATGTATAATAACAGACTACGTTGCTTGTGGCCAAGCTCCCTATCTTGTCAGTGTCTAAATAAGATCAGAATAAATATCTAAAAAATAGTACCGTCGTTACAAAGTAAAACAATAATAAGATCTTCTCCATTAAAGCGACGCATAAAGATTGCTGCACCCGGTGACACTACTAATACGAAAAGAACCATGAAAACCTCATGGAATAAATTGCAGGATTTACTACCAAGTACGACGAGACAAGACATGAAGAAACCCGCTTATGGCCGAATTGTTGCCAAACGTACTGGTTACAAATCTCTGTTTATCTAACAGCCAGCAGGTGATGGTCGAAGTGATCACTATAGCAAAAATTCTCCAACGCCGGTGTTGCTGGCCCCTGTTTTGATTACAACCGAGATATGTGCTTCCTTCACATCGGTCAGGGGCCTCAAGATTCCGCAGTAAAACACTGAAACTGGTTGCCAGATAAAATAAGGTTTATCAAAACTAGACATGATTGCCTTAATGGAGTTGCCACGATCATCCTTTAAATAAAAATATGGCATTTCAGTCTTTGATCAATATTTTCTATTTTCAATGACCGGTTTCAGGCTAGCTGCCCATCTTCCGATCTTATATTGCAGTTACAGAGTAACTTGTCAGAACAGAACTATCGGTTCGCTGTCATAATTAAAGTAAATTTGCAGAATGAGATGGAGGAGACGAGGTACTGGCAGAAGTAAAGCTGTGAGGACGGGGCGTGAGTCGTGTTTGGGTAGCTCAGTTGGTACAGCACTTGCCCGGGAAAGGCAAAGGTCCCGAGTTCGAGTCTCGGGCCGGCACACAGTTTTAATCTGCCAGGAAGTTTTAAAGTAAATTTGGTTGGAAACTTGACGGTGGAAAGGTGTTAATTTGACATCCTATACTGGTTGCGAGGTAGGCCAAGACTTAAGTACACTAAGTGTTGTGCTTCCAGAGGTCACGATGCCACCCCAAAGACTGCAACACGAATCGATACCACAGATATTAGCGAGGTATTGCTGCAATTCTCTCCTGAAGACCACACTTTCCTCTCGACATAGCAGCGCCCTCGTTGTTGTTGTTGTTGTGGTCTTCAGTCCCGAGACTGGTTTGATGCAGCTCTCCATGCTACTCTATCCAGTGCAAGCTTCTTCATCTCCCAGTACCTACTGCAACCTACATCCTTCTGAATCTGCTTAATGTACTCATCTCTTGGTCTCCCTCTACGATTTTTACCCTCCACGCTGCTCTCCAATACTAAATTGGTGATCCCTTGATGCCTCAGAACATGTCCTACCAACCGATCCCTTCTTCTGGTCAAGTTGTGCAACAAACTTCTCCCCAATCCTATTCAATACTTCCTCATTAGTTATGTGATCTACCCATCTGATCTTCAGCATTCTTCTGTAGCACCACATTTCGAAAGCTTCTATTCTCTTCTTGCCCAAACTATTTATCGTCCATGTTTCACTTCCGTACATGGCTACACTCCATACAAATACTTTCAGAAATGACTTCCTCACAATTAAATCAATACTCGATGTTAACAAATTTCTCTTCTTCAGAAGACCTCGTACTGAGGTCAATATAGAGCCGAACTAGGAAGAGCTCTGCCGAGGTTGTAATCAACAACATCGTCGAGGAACAGTGATCGTAAAGTTTCAGATTGAGGTGTGCCTTAGTAGAAGCTGAACATCGCGACTGTATGCATCAAGCGGTACTCTCATGGTCACTGACAGTTGTTCTCGTGTTGGAAAGAAGTGTCTGAAGTTAAGTAAATCTTTTCATTTATTCATGTAATTAAGTAAGCTAATATTTCATTTACTGTAGTTAAAAATGAACCTTTCCCAGTGTTCTCAAAAAACCTAGATCTGAGATGATCGACGCTTCACAATGAAACGCCTCGCTGCTCAACGGGACGTACAGCGTTGGTAGTGCCGACACACTTGTCCACCAGGGTAAACGAAGGCGTGTGCCCCCTGCGTTCCTCAGCACCTAGCACAAGACCTTTAAGAGTAACGAAGGACTGTCTGTGCTGAATTGCTGCTGATTTACGAGGCTTATCGTGGCATTTTTTTTTTTTTTGTCAAACATCGTCACAGGCGATGAAACATGGCTTCATCTCTTCGAACTGGAAATAAAACTGCAATCCATGGAATGGCGCCACACAGCCTCTTCTCCGAAAAAATGGTCAAAAAGCTGCACCCTCAGGCGGTAAAGCCATGTCAAGGACCTTCTTTGACTCTATCTGAAGTCTTCGCTCCTGGTGCAACGATCAACTCTGAAATCCATTGTACGACTCTAAGGTAATCGAAGAAACGTCTCCAGCATGTCCGTCGTCAGAAAAATGCTAACGAACTTCTGCATGCTCTGCTCACCAGAGAGGAGCTCACAAAACTTCACTGTTTTTCCTCATCCAAACTACAACACGGATCTCCCACCTTCCTAATTCCATCTGCTTTGCCCAATGCAGAACGCACTTTGCGAGAAGCAGTACATGGATGGTGGGGAGGTTACTGATGCAGCAAGACGTTCACTCAGAAATCGACCAGTACAGTGGCACAGGCTCTCCTAGTAAGGTGGCTTAAGGATGTCCTACTGAATGGAGATTTTCTTGAAGAATAGAGCTTTTTAGCCAAAAAAATGGGAAATAAAATTGTGTATTGCAATGCTGACTAAAGCCAAACTCTTTTTCAGAAAGAAGGGTGTTGCATTACTAATTGAATGCCTCTCGTAGTAACGCGTAACTTGTCAGCATACCATTCACTCGCTAATAAATCTCATTTATATGCAGACAGCTACCAGTGCCATTCCCAGACGACGAGTGTAACTCAAAAGATGTTTCATAACGCATATAACATTCCTGAGGAGACCAGTCTGCAGATTGATCATTTACAACTACATGTAGATTTGGAAGCAAATGGATATTCTCCAAAACTTATGTACAAGGGGCAAGGAATAAAACCTGCGGTTAATTTGAGTGATGAGGTAGATAAACTAGTGAGGTCTAAACCAAAGGATTACTCGCCAAATGTCGTCATATATGCGTCGGGACTTCTCCAAGAACAAATTTAAAAATATATTTCACTCTCCACCGAAGACTGCAGAAAGTTTGCGTTCTGTCAAGGATGACCTGATGCTCTGTTAAGTTATGGTTTGTAAGATTCCCTGGCAGGGTGGTTTACCGTCCATGACAGTTGGAACGAACAGTGAAAGTACTCCCAGCTATATGACATTGTGCACTTAGTCACTCTGGGACTTAGGGATGAAAAAAGTGGTAGAAATTCGATGGGCGAAGGGTGTACCTAACAGATATGTTATAGCCTGGACAAAGCACGGAATCTGCCGCTCTGTTTGCTGAACTCGCTATGATGTCGGTACAGCGCAGCTCCTATTATGCTGGATAGTGTTTATAGCGAATGCTTTTATTATTATAATTATATTCAGTCATAGAAAATAGAACGCTGAGTTGTACAAAGTTGCATGATCGTGAATACGACTGTCAAGTTCACGAGATGAACAGTCGGTTTCACCAATCAAAATTCAGTCCTTTTCCACTTTCTAATTGAAGCATACATACTATTAACAGACAGTCAGACGGCAAATTCATGAACTCAGAATATAAACTGCTTTTCTTATAGACGACGGAGCTTATCTACGCCCACTTCCTGAAGTCAAGGCATGGGATTTAGCACTAATTGGCGAGAACCCTTTTATCTGTATGGTCGTTCGTGACACAGACGATGACCCACGGTGTGATTCGTGTCTACTGAGTTTGTCCAAAATCACCTGTAAAAATATATTGTACTTACATCTTATTAGGACAATACTGAGAGAAGCTGCATGCTCTTTTGGGCTACATGTGAAGATGTGTGGTCGATGGTTAGTTACACGATGTTCTCAAAGTGACACTAGTATCCTACCAATTATTAATCTAAAAGCAAGCGTAATATAAAGTCTAATTAACTCATGTTGTTGTTATTGTGGTCTTCAGTCCAGAGACTGGTTTCATGAAACTCTCCGTGCTACTCTACCCTGTGCAAGCTTCTTCATCTCCCAGTACCTACTGCAACCTACATCCTTCTGATTCTTTTTAGTGTATTCATCTCTTGGTCTCCCTCTACGATTTTTACCTTCCACGCTGGCCTCCAGTACTAAATATGTGATCCCTTGATGCCTCAAAATATGTCCTACCAAGCGATCCCATCTTCTAGTCAAGTTGTGACACCCATTTCTCCCCAATTCTATTCAATACCTCCTCAGTAGTTATGTGAGCTACCTATCTAATCTTCAGCATTCATCTGTGGTTTCAATTTATGCAGGTCCCATCTCCTTAAATTCCAACCCTTTTGCAATTTCTTCAGTTTTAATCTACAGTTCATAACCTATAGATTGTGGTCAGAGTCCACATCTGCCCCTGGAAATGTCTTACAATTTGAAACCTGATTCCTAAATCTCTGTTTTACCGTTATATAATCTAACTGATATATTCCAGTATCTTCAGGCTTCTTCCATGTGTACAACCTTCTTCTATGATTCTTGAACCAAGTGTTATCTATGATTACTTCACTACTGAGAGGGTCTCCCATGCTATTTTGGGCCATATTGAAGATTAATAAACTTACTACGAGTGGCATTCAGTAAGTAACATAACTCTCTTTACGTGAAAGCAGGTTGGTGTTATTCAGGATTACGATACTCCTTATTTCTCCCCACTCTTTGGACTACAAAACACTACTTTTCAACATAACCTGCGCTCAGAGCGACGGCCCTACGCCATCTTAATGGGAGGGCTTGCATGGCTGCGTGGTTCCACGCTACCGGTAGACGTCGGAGACAAAGTCTTTTCGCATCATCAGTATTCAACATAGGCATCGAGTTGTGCTGCGAGATGTTTGATTGAGAACCGTTGGTCCCCTCGGATGAGTGTGCCCACATGTTCCAGACTTCAAGATTCACAGCTGTGTATGGCCAGCCGGCACGCGATAAGTGGACAGGTCTGCGCGTCCTCAGACGCGTCGCCCAACGACTCAACACGATTTTTTCCACTCCCAAGACTCCGTAGACATAGCGCAAGCACCTAAGAACATTTTCAACACTGTGGCTTTTCGCCAAAAGGAACCCAGGGGTGGCTCTCTGCCTAGAACGCACTTCCGTAACAAACGCCGTCTTGAAGGCAAGTTCTGGAGCCGCCACCTGTCGGTACTTCACAAAACTATAGAGGCTGAAAAGGGAGTGTTTCGTGATGTCCCACAACAAAATCCGCATCTTTTTAATCGAAATTAGTCTACGAAATAATGTGTGGCACTATTTATTGAACGGCCCTGGTAATAATAAGTGAAAATAAGCGGTATGGTGCATAGATTAAACAGTAACGATTATATGCTTTTACGACAGTGGGAGTAGTTACTGACGTCTCATTTTCACACAAGAGCCACATCAAAGTAACATCTTCAGTCGTGGTTGCCTCGTACCTCCTTCCGACGTCATACTTCAGGTGTTATAACGTCTCTCAACTCTGGCGTAGTCTGTTGGAATAGTGTTACTACTCAAGGAATCAGAAAGGGTAGAGGTGCCTCAATATTTTCAGCAGTGATGGAAGGATAAGCTAGACTAAGTCTGAACGCATCATATATGTTTTTAACGTGATCACAGAGTGATTTAAATCTCTCCTTTGCCCCGGAATACGCCAGAGAAGCTCCCGATTAGCAGTTCTGACCATCAGAAAGAAATTAGTGCATGGCAACCTAATTCAGGTAAGGTATCACCCCAAAATTGAGCAAGCGAGCACAGTTATGTTGGCTATGAGCAGGAGAGACTTCGCGCAGATTCCTGTTTTGCTTGAAATCGGAGTTTTTAAATGAAGGCCACAGAAAGCACCCTGCATCACTGGGGCTCCAGTTCTTCTGGCATCAAGATGCATTTCCTTGTCACACAATGTAATACCTACCCTTAGTCTCTATATTGAGATATTTTTTCTCGTACCTAAAATTATTGTACAAAGTAGTATTACAACAAAACATTTCGCACTTTTAACTATAATAGAAATTACTTCCTGTTCTGTATCTGCTAGACACTTTGAAACATTTCAGTCTTAACCGCTATTGCTCGGGTTCCTTTTTGTGTTGCGAAGTGTCGCATTGTAATTTTTCCACCTATCTACGTAATTATGTAGTTCTCAATTCGTTCGATCAATCAATCGTTCATCATAGGAAACAGAGTCATAACTCAGTCACTCAAAATGATTCAGAAGTTTTACTTGTTAGAATGAAATCAGGCGCTGATTCTTCTTCTCTTCAGGCTCGTGCTTTGCGGCAGTCTGCTAATATGTACAAAAAAATGCCTCGTATTTTTGGGAGCGTTGTATAATCAGTCGGGAAACCTCAGATGAAGCGGATATTTGGCTTTGATGAAGTTTAACCTTTCGAAAAAGTAATGGACCTCTTGGATGATTAAATGCAGGTTCGTATCCAGTCTTTCGGAAGTTCCCTTCTGGTTAATAACTACGCAATATATCGATGAATATAATTAATTCTCAGATGTCAAATAATGTAAATTGTTACACACCTTTTGTATGAAAGAGCAATATACATATACACTCCTGGAAATGGAAAAAAGAACACATTGACACCGGTGTGTCAGACCCACCATTCTTGCTCCGGACACTGCGAGAGGGCTGTACAAGCAATGATCACACGCACGGCACAGCGGACACACCAGGAACCGCGGTGTTGGCCGTCGAATGGCGATAGCTGCGCAGCATTTGTGCACCGCTGCCGTCAGTGTCAGCCAGTTTGCCGTGGCATACGGAGCTCCATCGCAGTTTTTAACACTGGTAGCATGCCGCGACAGCGTGTACGTGAACCGTATGTGCAGTTGACGGACTTCGAGCGAGGGCGTATAGTGGGCATGCGGGAGGCCGGGTGGACGTACCGCCGAATTGCTCAACACGTGGGGCGTGAGGTCTCCACAATACATCGATGTTGTCGCCAGTGGTCGGCGGAAGGTGCACGTGCCCGTCGACCTGGGACCGGACCACAGCGACGCACGGATGCACGCCAAGACCGTAGGATCCTACGCAGTGCCGCAGGGGACCGCACCGCCACTTCCCAGCAAATTAGGGACACTGTTTCTCCTGGGGTATCGGCGAGGACCATTCGCAACCGTCTCCATGGAGCTGGGCTACGGTCCCGCACACCGTTAGGCCGTCTTCCGCTCACGCCCCAACATGGTGCAGCCCGCCTCCAGTGGTGTCGCGACAGGCGTGAATGGTGGGACGAATGGAGACGTGTCGTTTTGAGCGATGAGAGTCGCTTCTGCCTTGGTGCCAATGATGGTCGTATGCGTGTTTGGCGCCGTGCAGGTGAGCGCCACAATCAGGACTGCATACGACCGAGGCACAGAGGGCCAACACCCGGCCTCATGGTGTGGGGAGCGAGCTCCTACACTGGCCGTACACCTCTGGTGATCGTCGAGGGGACACTGAATAGTGCACGGTACATCCAAACCGTCATCGAACCCATCGTTCTACCATTCCTAGAACGGCAAGGGAACTTGCTGTTCCAACAGGACAATGCACGTCCGCATGTATCCCGTGCCACCCAACGTGCTCTAGAAGGTGTAAGTCAACTACCCTGGCCAGCAAGATCTCCGGATCTGGCCCCATTCAGCATGTTTGGGACTGGATGAAGCGTCGTCTCACGCGGTCTGCACGTCCAGCACGAACGCTGGTCCAACTGAGGCGGCAGGTGGAAATGGCATGGCAAGCCGTTCCACAGGACTACATCCAGCATCTCTACTATCGTCTCCATGGGAGAATAGCAGCCTGCATTGCTGCGAAAGATGGATATACACTGTACTAGTGCCGACATTGTGCATGCTCTGTTGCCTGTGTCTATGTGCCTGTGGTTCTGTCAGTGTGATCATGTGATGTATCTGACCCCAGGAATGTGTCAATCAAGTTTCCCCTTTCTGGGACAATGAATTCACGGTGTTCTTATTTCAATTTCCATTAGTGTATATACAATTTCGTACCAGTTATTTTTTGTCATAAATCTCAATATTCAGATTACAATTCTTCAAAGAATTCTGAGGCTAATCGGCACGAAGACAAACTCTGAAGCTTTTTTCTTACAACCACCAGGGAGAGTACTACAAAGAATAATTATGCGCTCATGGCAAAGCTAATGTATGAAACTACTCTGTGCATGGATTCTGCGAGTATGAAGATAGAAAATTAGTAAACGCCATTCAAGGGTAGAATTGTATCAGAATAATTCATCGAATATAAAGAGATTTTACACAATGTTTGTAATATTTTGAAGAGTTACATGTTTACTGCAGTGTGAAAGTTCCTATTAATAGAATGTATTGAGGAAGGTTACAGAAGTAGTCTCTTTTCTTTCCTAGGCATGGTAGTGTAATCATTTTGTTCAGGATAGTGCCACATAATTCTTGGTAATTCTTCTGGAACCGTTTCGGCTGATGTTCTGATTCTATGTATCAATAACAAACAATCCTTTAGGACTGGTGATCGAAATTGCTTCGTTGTTTTGGACCTTCAAAATGACAGTTTCTGCATCTTTACCGTTTCCATTACGTCTGTGCGATTTCAGGTTCAATTTATATTCGTCTATATTCGCAAGTCTCCTTCTGATTTAAGACCAGTTCTCAATGCAGTTCCACACGTAAACTTTCCAACTATTGTATCTACGAGATCATATAATTCAGATGAGGAAGTTTGGCCTGCCGATGTGGGCGAGCGGCTGTAGACGCTTCAGTCTGGCACCACGCGACCGCTACGATCGCAAGTTCGAATCCTGCCTCGGGCATGGATGTGTGTGATGTCCTTAGGTTAGTTAGGTTTAAGCAGTTCTAAGTTCTAGGGGACTGATGACCTCAGATATTAAATCCCATAGTGCTAAGAGCCATTTGAACCATTTTTATGAAAGTTTTTGGATATTGTGTATGTTTTGGATAGTTACTATTTTTTGTTGACGACCAGGTGTCCCACCGCTTTAACAATAGAAGTTGCTGCGTAGATTTCTAGCGGTAGGTATTCCAGTTTATCTGAGGGTAAATTCCCTCTAAGTGATTTATTTCTCTTTTTGCTGCTCCCTTTAAACATTCATAGATCTGATTGTTAAGATACGCTGTTGGTCGTCGTTCTTTTTGTATTTTGATAAATGATGGTCGATCAGTCCCAGAAATAGTTAACGATCGTGATGCCCACTAGTTCCACAACAAGCTCATACTCAATTACGGTGGCAAGTCCTTATTACCATCGCCTGCAGATCAGCAGCGTATCTGTGCCACTACAAAGTCGATTTGCTGCGTCTATTGCTATGTGCCATCCTTAGACAATTTTATTCTCACTCGGCTTGAAATGCAAGTTTTATTTCATTGCTTTTTACGTGTTCTCTGATTACTTATATGTATGGCTTTTCTTGACTGATCGAGCGTCCAGTACTGTCTGCTACGTCTTGTAGTGCCCGTTTTGTCTCGTTGAATAGTGTGCGCTTCATTACTGGTGTATTTGTGTATCTTTTATCGAAATAAACATATCTAATTGACCCTGTAGTCGAGTCTTGTGAAAGCAGAGTTGCACTAAGCCCTCCTGTCATACCAACATGCCTTACCTACAGGAGTTGTGGCTGTGTAGACGAGATCGAATCACGCCTATAGTAGGAGATGAATTCGACACTTTAGGTACAGTCCAACTTTTGAGCAGAATAGTGGCTGCCGGTTTCCTAGCCGCAGAGCTGGGAACTCGGTTTCACCATTTCACAACAGCAAAGTGTGGGCCCCCGGTGGTAACCCGAGACTAAACATTGGACTCCAGCAGTGAGACTGGGACAGGAGGATTGTCACAGCCGATCCGCTTAGCTTCGCCGCGCTATCCGAGTTTCGGCAATCACGAACTAGAGACGGCAGGAGAGTAAGATAGCCCTGGCCGCAACGCTCCCCCCACCCTCCAACTCCCCGGCCCCACAGTAATCGGATAGGGCGGCGGTCGGACGGCAGCGGGTCGATGCTGGGGGTGCTGGGCGGTAGGAGGGGCCACCTCCAGTCGGCAAACAGCCAATTAGCTCGTTACTGCCGGGCTCGGCTTATAAACACCTGATCCGCCGGCAATTAGAGCCGCTGCGCTAGATCGCTGCTGCCGAATCGGGTCGCGTCGCCGTGGACGGGAGTCGAGGTGGAAAAGAACACGGTACTCGGGTCCGATTGGTTAGGGGAGCAGGACACTCGTTTTCCAAACAAGCACACGTGGCAATTGCTGTCACAGTACCTCGCGGATGCTCTGATGACTAGAATTACACGAGTATTTTGCAAGTAGAGCTCTCTATTGTTTTATAAATTCTGTGTCCTTCGGAAAATACGAGACGCAGCGTAGAGCTGCCGACTCCCGCAGTGCCGAGTTTAAGACAGTGGCCAGGGACGGCACCGCAAGGCAACATCTATTTTATGATGCGCCACACGCAACTCAAATAGTTCACTATTACACTACTGCCTATTAAAATTGCTACACGATGAAGATGGCATGCCACAGACGCCAAATTTAACCGACAGGAAGAAGATGCAGTGATATGCAAATGATTAGCTGTTCAGAGCATTCACACAAGGTTGGCGCCGTTGGCGACAACTACAACGTACTGACATGAGGAACGCTTCCAACCGATTTCTCATACACAAACAGCAGTTGACCAGCGTTGCCTGGTGAAACGTTGTTGTGATGCGTCGTGTAAGGAGGAGAAATGAGTACCATCACGTTTCCGACTTTGATAAAGGTCTGATTGTAGTCTATCGCTATTGCGGTTTATCGTATCGGGAGATTGCTGCTCGCGTTGGTCGAGATCCAATGACTGTTAACATAATATGGAATCGGTGGTTTCAGGAGGGTAATACGGAACGCCGTGCTGGATCCCAACAGCCTCGTATCACTAGCAGTCGAGATTACAGGCACTTATCCGCATGGCTGTAACGGATCGTGCAGCCACGTCTCGATCCCTGAGTCAACAGATGGGCACGTTTGCAAGACAACAACCATCTGCACGAACAGTTCGACGACGTTTGCAGCAGCTCGGAGACCATTGCTGCGCCTACCCTTGACGCTGCATCACAGACAGGAGCGCCTGCGATGATGTACTCAACGACGAACCTGGGTGCACGAATGGCAAAACGTCATTTTTTCGGATGAATCCAGGTTCTGTTTACAGCATCATGATGGTCACATCCATATTTGGCGACATCGCGGTGAACGCACATTGGAAGTGTGTATTCGTCATCGCCATACTGGCGTATCACCTGGCATGATAGTATGGGGCGCCATTGGTTACACGTCTCGGTCACCTTTTTTTCGCACTGGCGGCACTTTGAACAGTGGACGTTACATTTCAGATGTGTTACGACCCGTGGCTCTACCCTTCATTCGATCCCTGCTAAACCCTAAATTTCAGCAGGATAGTGCACGACCGCATGTTGCAGGTCGTGTACGGGCCTTTTTGGATACTGAAAATGTTCAACTGCTGCCCTTGCCAGCACATTCTCCAGATCTCTTACCAATTGAAAACGTCTGGTCAATGGTAACCGAGCGACTGGCTCGTCACAATACGCCAGTCACTACTGTTGATCAACTGTGGTATCGTGTTGAAGCTGCTTGGGCATCTGTACGCGTGCACGCCATCGAAGCTCTGTTTGACTCAATGCCCTGGCGTATAAAGGCCGTTATTAACGCCGGAGGTGGTTGTTCTGGGTTGTGATTTCTCAGGATCTATCCACCCAAATTGCGTGAAAATGTAATCACATGTCAGTTCTAGTATAATATATCTGTCCAATTAATAACCGTTTATCATCAGCATTTCTTCTTGGTGTAGCTATTTTAATGGCCAGTAGTGTAGATATTCTTCAGCCAATTGGTGCTGTAAGCGGATACGCGGCTGCACTTGATCACTATCAGCATCATTATTTACACAGTATCAATAGTACCAACAGTTCCATGTCTATAGTCATCGTCTAGAAAAGCCACTGGTAATAGTCCTTATAAGTCAAAGGATTCAAGACTAGACCAGAGTTCGAGACACACCAGAGCAAGTGTACGTCAACAGTCACAATAGTTTTGGGATGCCTTACTTCATACTCACCATTTGAGGATATTGTAATCCAGTCATGTACTTTATATTTAAAAATTTTGGGAAGAATATTTATCGTCTTTAATGATTTCTTATACCAGATTCGGTAATAGGTTTGAATTTTTCAATAAAACATAGCTAAAAAATTTACGTCTTAGCAGTAAATATGATTTTTCATAATAGATGTCGTGTTCATAATTTCAAGTTGAAGATCCTTCTTACACATCTGTATATCTCTAAAAAGTATATTGTAAAGAAAACTTAACTAGATTTCATGAAATGTGTATTTAAAAAGAAAATTGTATAGGGGGTGATTTGGAACGGTACCTCTCTGGGTAAAGTTAACAGAAAATGCGTTGGTACTTCAGTACTTCTGAGATCTGGATGTTTTAGCGTTTCTTAATCTTGCCATTCATGGCTGACTCATAATCGAACAAGATGCCATCTGTTGTCCCATTAACCATTATGAAGGGAGGGTTTCTGTTGGATCGTACCCACACACTCTTGTTCGGTTTCCAACACCTCCATTCTTTTCAGCCTCTGAGAGTAGTTCCCAAAGTTCCTATCGCACTGGCACTATGAGTGCACCCGCGTAGGGAACAGATGCACTATCTGCACGTTCAGAGTTCTTTGTGGCATTCTCTGGAAATGAAACAGTACCTCTGGAGCAGGCATCTGAAAACAGAATGACTTTATCACACTTCTTCTCTCTTAATTCAGTTTTATCACATCATACAGAAAGGAGCAGACAGTGTTGGCGACGTTTTTGCTACTCCTTCCATTAAGTGGAACCTGTATGTCACCGGACACCGGAATAACTGGATCGTGAACGTGATCGTTGAACAGATACATCCAGAAGAGTCGTTTGCAGAGCTGTTCTGTGAATGGAAGGCTTGGAAGGAGCAGGTCAGCGAACACTCTCATTTTAACACCTTGTCTTTCAGTTCCTTATGCCTCTCGTCTTTCTGTTTGTGTAACGTGACATCTAAAGTCTCGGCATCTTTCAGTCCAGTCTCACAATCAACATCACACACAGCACGAAGAGGCAATGAAAAGCAGAAACATACGTACTGGTTGAAGTACTTTTCGTACGTCTTTTGGACAATCGAAATGTTTGTCTCCTGCCACGGCAGCATAGAAACCCAGAAAGAGCTCATTCAACTTGCGCAGACTTATCTCTGTTCTCGTGAAGTAGTTTAGTTTCTGGACCCTCCTCGAATCTACACGCACTTGCTCAAAGCGTCGCAGATAGTGGCACCATCTGTTACCGACTTCGAGCAACTGAGACGTCTGAGCATTGTTGCATGTTTCTAAACGCTATTTTGATGCAAATACGAAAGGGAACACAAGACATAAGATGGTAGGTCAACAAGCCTTCTTTTTCATGCTTTCCTCGACTTGGCCTGTCACTTATGTTACTTAATTACATTGATTTATGTTCCAAAGATGCACACCTACATTTTTAGGCCAGTTGTTTTACCCCAGTCAATTGTGCTCTGTTCACCGTAGTAAACGGTTAGGACTGACCATCAGATAGACTCCTTACTCATGGTGTGCGTGTCTGCACACATGACGTGCATCTCAGCCTTCAACCTGAAGATGCCTTAAACAAAGAATAAAGACGAAATGCGTATGTCACAATAATAGTGTTTCACTCAGTTGTAATTATACGACCCAAAAGTAAAAATTATCAGCATACTGCAGTTCAAACTTTTATGCAATTTCGTTTTTTTTTCTTTGTAATTTGCATCAGGGTATTGCGCTCTTTGACATTTCTGGGGACTCTCCACCGATGTGTTCCATTGTTATCTGTAGTTTAGGGGCTATTGCTCACATTTTGCTGGTATCTCGCAATTCCCACTTTTCAAGATCGTAAGTGCTAGTTTTTAAGTGTTTCGGACTCCTCCTCATTCGTTTTCTGTATAGCATCCTATCTGCATACCTGGTATGTGCCTCAGCAGCACAGTATTATGGCCAGAGGTATTTCTTCAAGTATTCTAACATATGATCTAGCCCTTTATAGTTTTGGGGGCTATTGGTTACAACATTGTTGACTTTTGCTCCATAATACAATGACGGAAAAAATTGCAACCCCAAAATACATTCAAGTGACTGACACTACAAGATCACAGGTTAATGTAGTCGGGGGATAAGCCACGGTAAAAGTGAATTGCTGGTACATTAACAACAGATGTGTAACCGCCAGAATGTTGAATACAAGCGTGCGAAAGTGCATGCATTGTGTTGTACAGGTGCCGGATGTCAGTTTGTGGAATGGGGTACCAATCCTATTGCATTTGGCCGGCCAATACATGGACGATTAATGATGTTTTTTGATGACGCTGGATTGGCGTCCGATGACGTCTCATATGTGCTTCATTGGAGAGAGATTTAGTGACGGACCAGGCAAAGGCAACATGCCGACTCTTTGTAGAGCATCTTGGATTTTAATAGCGGTATGTGAGCAAGTGTTATCCTGCTGGAACACACCCACTGAGATGGAAGCACATCAGATCGAATGGAACTGACGTAACAATTTTGCAGCCAGGGCGCGTGGAATAAACAAGAAAGTGCTCTCGTTCTCATAGGAAATCGCGCCCCTGACCATAGCTGAAGGTGTATGTACCAAGAAGACAGGTCAGTTGCAGGACCTCCAATAACCTCCTTCTATACTACACACGGCCATCACTG
Organism: Schistocerca gregaria; assembly: GCF_023897955.1. Classification (NCBI taxonomy): domain Eukaryota; kingdom Metazoa; phylum Arthropoda; class Insecta; order Orthoptera; family Acrididae; genus Schistocerca; species Schistocerca gregaria. The sequence goes on from NC_064921.1 coordinate 787,812,847, forward strand.
TCACCGAGGCAGAACCAAATTTCATTTGAAAACACAACAGCTTGCACTCCAATAAGTCCTCGCTTTACACCACTGAAGACGCAAATGCTGGCGGTTCGGTGTCAATGGAATGCACATAACAGGGCGTCTAGCTCGAAGCTGTACTTGACGTAACCTTTTTGTAACCTTTTTGTAACAGTCCGTTGTGTCACTGTGGCGCCTGCTGGTGCTCAAATTGCTGCTGCAGATCCACTACGATGCGCCACAGCCATACGAGGAACACGATGGTCTTCCCTCTTTGTAGTGTCAAGCGGGCGTCCGGAGGTAGGTCTTCTTGGGACCGTATATTCTCTCGACCATCTCTGCTAACTGTCGTGTACAGTGGCTATATTCCTACCAAATCTTTCTGCAGTATCGCACAAGGAACTCCAGTTTCTCGTAGGCCTTTACACGATATCGTTTAGACTTAGAGACGTGTTGACAGTGGCGCCTTTACCGCCTTAATGGCGTTCTTTACCTAACATCAACTCACCAGACCCAGTCTTGAAGGTAACTAACGCTCACGAATTTTACAGCGTGTATTTAATGCACATCTGATTTGTGTCCTCACAGTGGCGCCACTGGAGCTACTCTTACGCGACTAACGTGAAATTTGAATTCACATCATCTTTCAGACGTAGGAACGCTCAGAAAACTTCCATTTATGCCGCAGAACTCCTTTTTGATGCTGTAGTTTTTTTCCGTCAGTGAGAGTACTTTTTGAAATCATAAATATTTGACTTTAAATTTTTAACAATTGCCACAGTGCATTATTCAGACAATTCACACTGATATAGTACGTTTAAACAATTGACAGCCTACTGTAGTCTAGAAAATGAATACTTAACATCGAATAAATGTGCACTGATCTGGTGCTAATGTTTCATAAAGGGAACTAACTGTAACATAACCATTGCAATGCCTTACGGGACGCCAGAGCTATCAGATTATAGTCGACTTGAAAATAACGATTATAAATCTGAATAGGACCGTTTATAAAAGCGTTTATGAAAATTACTAAAATACACTTACAACCATGGTCAAGGGGTAGCGTCTTGGATTTCTAATCAAAACGTCCTCGGTTCCAGCTTTCACCCTGCTTAAATTTTGAGTGAAAATCATCGGCCGTGGTGACGGAAGTCTTAAGAACTAACCCTCATTCTGCCAACAGCCTTGTCAAAGGAGGCAGATGAATGGACGGAGGTTCAAGGCAATCTCATACACTTAATTTGGGTAACTGGCCCTAAAGGCAGAAGAATAAGCGGCATGAGGGTGCAGAAGGCATGGAAACCATGGCATTAAATACACATAATGTGTTCACACAGGACATGTGGCCTGTTATTGAAGAAGTTTCATGATGATATCTCCAGTGGCAAAATATTACGGCATAACCGCCATTCAGATCTCCGGCAGAGGACTGCCAAGTAGGACGTGACGATGAGAAAAAGACTGAATAACAGACGAAAGGATACCATGCTACGAGACGGGACCTGGAATGTCAGAAGGATGAACTTGATTAGGGAAGCTAGAATATCTTAAAAGTGAAATGCAAATATTCAATCTAGATACAGTGAGCGTCAGTGGAGTGAAATGGAAAGAAGGAAAGGATTTCTGGGGAGACGAGTATAGGGTTGAATGAAAACCAGCAGAAAATGTTGTAAATGGAGTAGGATTCGTCAAGACGTCAAGAACAGGAAGGTAGGGCCGAGAGTTTGTTACGGTGAAAAGTTCAGTGAAGGATTGTTCTCTTCAGAATCGACAGCAAACGAATGCTGACAACGACAGTTCAATTATATATGCCGACGTCGCAAGCTAAAGATGAAGAGATAGAGACAGTATATAAGTATATTGAAGGGTTAATACAGTACTTAAATGGGAATGAAAATCTAATAGTGTTGTGGATCTGCAAGGTAGTTGTAGGGGAAAGAGTAGAAGGATGGGTTAACGGAGATTATTGGCTTGGTAGCAGGAACCGAGAAAAGATTAACTGAATCCTGGTATAAATTTCATCTAGTAAACGCACACCTATGGGTAAATATAGACTCAGATAACATGAGAGTAGTCAAGAAGAATCAAAGTAAAACTAAATTGGGTACGGGAGTGCTAAGAAATGAAGGGATGCGCTTGAAAATCTCTGAGGCTATTGATACTGCGATATTGAATATAGTTGAGCAGGCAGTTCAGGAGAGGACGAAGGAGCATCTCTATATACGGAAATAACAGATGTTGGGAACGAAATCGTTCGTACAAAGAAGGTAACTGTGAAGAAACCATCGTTAACAGATGAAATACTTCAGCTGATCGAAAAATGAAGAAATTACTAAAATATTTCAGGGAAGTTCAAGAATACAGAAATACAATTCACATAGTAATGAAATAAGAGGGAAGTACAGCAAATCTAAGGCGAAATAGGTGCTTGAGAAATGTGAGGACTTCGAGAAAGAGACTTTTGTCGGAAAGAATGTCACTTTATATGGAAACGCCAAAACAACCTCCGGTGGAATGAACAGCACGAGCGGTAACATTAAGAGAGCAACAGCAATTCCATCCTTAAATGTAGATCAGAAATCGAATAGGTGGAAAGAGTACATTGAATGCCTCTGTGAGGGGGGAAGACTTGTCTGATGTGATAGAAGAATAAACAGAAATCGATATAGGAGAAATAGGTGTTCCAGTATTATATTAACATTTAAAAAGCTTTGTAACACTTAAATATGGGAGAAGGGATGCATAACGTTCCATCGAAATTTCTAAAATCATTTGGGGAAGTAGCAACAAAACGATTATTCACGTTGGTGTGTAGAATGTATGAGACCGGCGGTATACCATCAGAATTTCGGGGAAAAAATCACCCACACGATTCCCAAGACTGCAAGAAAAATGCGAGAATTACTACACGATCAGCCTAACGGCTCACGCACCCAAGCTGGTGACAAGTATAAAATATAGAAGAATGAAAAGGAGAACTAAGAACCTATTGCATGACGATCGGCCTTGCTTTGGGAAAGGTAAAGGCACTAGAAGGGTAGTTCTGACGTTGCGGTTGATAATGGAAGTAATACTGAGGAACAATCAAGACACCTTCATAGGATTTGTCGATGTGGAGAAAGCATTCGGCGATATAAAACGGTGCAAGATTTTCGAAATCCTGAGAAAAATAGGGGTAAGGTATAGGGAGAGATGGGTAATATACACTGAAGACAAAAAAGAAAAACTGTACACCTGCCTAATATCGTGCAAATCCCCCGCGAGCACGCAGAAGTGCCGTGACACGTCGTGGCATGGTGTCGATTAACGTCTAAGTAGTGATGGAGGGAACTGACAGCATTAATCCTGCAGGGTTGTACGTGAGTCGATGAGTACGAGGGGCGGGGGGGGGGGGGGGGGGGATCTCTTCTGAACAGCACGTTGCAAAGCATCCTAGATATCGTCAATAATGTTAACATATGGCGAGTTTGGTGGCCACCTGTAGTGTTTAAACTCAAGAGAGTGTTCCTGGATCCACTCTGCAGCAATTCAGGACGTGTGGGGTGTCGCACTGTCCTGCTGGATTAGTCCAAGCTCGTCGGAATGGTATTACCTAACAGAGTCGTATCTAGACGTATCAGGGGTCCCATATCACTCCAACGGCACACGCCGCACACCAATACAGAGCCTCCATCAGCTTGAACAGTCCCCTGCTGACGTGCAGTGTCGATGGATTCATGAGATTGGCTCCATACCCATGCAAGTCTATCAGTTCGATACAATTTGGAACGAGAGTTGTCCAAGCAGGCAACATGTTTCCAGTCGTCAATTGCCAATTGTCGATTTTCACGGGCCCAAGCGAGACGTAAAGCTTTGTGTCGTGCAATTACGAAGTCTGCATGAGTAAGCCTTCTGCTCCGAAAGCCCATATCGACGATGTTTCGTTGAATAGTTCGCACTCTGATATTTGAAGGCCCAACACTGAAATATGCAGCAATTTGAAGAAGGGTTGCAATTTTGTCACGTTGAATGACTGTCTTCAGTCATCGTTGGTTCCGTCATTGTATAATATTTTTTCGGGGGCAGCGATTTCGGAGAGCTGATGTTTTGCCGGGTTCCTGATGTTTACAGTACGCTCGTGAAATTGTCGTACGGGGAAATCCCCACTTCATCGCTACCTCGGAGATGATGTGTCTTATCGCTCGTGCGCATCTTATTAATTCATTTAAATCCTGGTAATGTGCCATTGTAGTAGCAGTAACTGATCTATCAACTACACAAGACACTTGCTGTCTTGTATAGGCACTGCCCACCGCAGCGCTGTATTGTGCTTGTTTACTTATCTCTGTACTTGAAAACGCATTTGGGGTTTCTGTGTAGATCAGATGCAAGGACCAAGAGGGAAGCATGGTAGTGTACGACGAAGAGCGAAGTGTATAAGGCAGGAATGTAGTCTTTCGCCCATGCTGTTCAGTCTATACGTCGAAGAAGCAGAAACGGAAATAAGAGAAAGGTTCAAGAGAGGGATTAAAATTCACTGTGACATTATATCAACATTAAGATTTGCTGGTGACATTGCTACCCTCAGTGAAAGTGAAGAAGAATTATAGTGCGCCTTGAATGTAACGGAATTGTCTAATAAGTATATAACACGGGTTTAATGTAAATCGAAGAAACACGTAAGTAATGAAAGTCGCAGGAAAAAGAACACCAACAAACTTAACATCACTAGCTGATCACAAAAGAGATGAAGTTAGGGAGTTGTGCTATCTAGCCAGCAGAACAACCCATGACGGACGATGCAAGGAGGGGATAAAAGGCTGACTACCACTGTCAAAAATCCCATTTCTGGTTAAGAGATGTCTGCTAGTATTGTATTGTATTGTATTGTATGTATTGTATTGCATGGAACGACAGAGGCTTCGTCTCCGCCATAGCCCTCCGTGGTTCACAACCCCACAACAGGCTACAGCAGTCCTCTCATCCCACCGCCGTCCCACAGCAAACCTAAAGTTATTGGTAGGTTCGTACCCCAGTTGACCCCCCCCCCCCCCCCCCACCCGGGTACGTCTCACACCAGACGAGTGTAACCTCTATGTTTGCGTGGTGGAGTAATGTTAGTGAACGGGTACCTGGAGATTGTGTTTGATCAGTTATCGCCTACATAGTGTAACTGAGGTGGAATAAGGGTATGCCCGCATCTCGTGGTCGTGAGTTACACTTAGAAGACCTTGCTGGAAGCTGAGGAGAGTTGAATGTTAAAAAAAGGCGCATGCTTAAACTTTCCGGGCAATTTTTTCAGTTGAGGGTAGGAGGAGGCAGCTGGTACCCCACTGTTCAGTCAGAGTCCGCAGCTCGCGGTCGTGCGGTAGCGTTCTCGCTTCTCGCGTCCGGGTTCCCGGTTTCGATTCCCGGCGGGGTCAGGGATTTTCTCTGCCTCGTGATGGCTGGGTGTTGTGTGTTGTCCTTAGGTTAGTTAGGTTTAAGTAGTTCTACGTTCTAGGGGACTGATGACCACAGATGTTAAGTCCCAAAGTGCTCAGAGCCATTTGAACCATTTCGAATAAGGGGAAACAGCCCGCATTCGCCGAGGCAGATAGAAAACCGCCTTAAAAACCAACCGCAGACTGGCCGGCACACCGGACCTCGACTCAAATCCACCGAGCCGATTCGTGCCGGGACGGGCACGCCTTCCCTCACGGAGAGCAGTGCGTCATACTGCACGGAAAACCGGGCGGCAGTCTCCTAGAAACAATCACAGGTTTTAATTTCATAATAAATTTTGGTGAACGTGCGTTTGGAGCGTAGGATGGTATGGCAGTGAGACTTGGACTGTGGAAAAACGAGAATAGAAGAGAATAGAAACACTTGAGATTAGACTGATGAGGTAAGGGATGACGAGGAACGGCTCAGAATCTGAGAGGAAAGGAATATATGAAAAATACTTACAAGAAGAAGGGAAAGGTTGACAGGACATCTGTTAACATACCAGGGAGTACTAAAGGGAGCTGTAGAGGGCAAAAAAGGCAGAGGAGTACACCCAGCAAATGATTGAGGACGTAGGTTGAGAGTGCTACTCCGAGATGAAAAAGTTGGTACAGGAGAGGAATTCGTGGCCTTACGCACGAAGGCTGTCAGAAGACTAAAAATTAAAAAAAATTAAAAAAAGATTCTATATCCATGCTCTTATCACCTTTGAGATTACGTATAGTTCCGCTACTACACCTGCTGGCATGAAGTGGCGTTTTGCATCTGAGGACCCGGTCCATAGTGGCCAAAGGCGCCTACCGAGTCGGCTGTAATTTAATCGTGTAAAAGGACTCTCTCCGATGGATGATGGGGCAGTGATCAAAGGCTTCAATCGCATGTGTATATCAGCTGGAACAGTGGATCGTCTGTGCTCGAGACCCTGTCAGAAGTTCGGTTTTATTCTGATAGGGAGTTTCAAAAGCAGCGCACAACCCGGTGATGACAGAAATCCTCATTCGTAAGTCTGTTCGACATCTTTAATTTGCTTTGTAGTCCTCACGAAGAGGCAAGTGACTAAAATGCAACTCTGCAACAATGTACAACAGCTGTAGAGTACACTCTGGCACCGCTTAAACGAAAAAAAGGGAAAAGTAAAAATTTTTTCTTTGTTCCTATCCAGAACAGAGCGAATACCGCATGCTGTCTTAACGAGCAGTCTTCTTGAAACAACGGTTACCCGAAAGCGAAGGAAAGAAAAACTCAAATATTCGCTCTTTCCTGTAACAGCATAGAAGTATCAGTGCAGAAGAAGAGGCGTTAATCAGCAAAGGCAGAATTAATCAAGTCGCTGTCCCTTCAAGTAACTCCAGCAACTTTTGTGCTTTCTCGAAGTACCATAGTTAAATAATTGCACCTTTTTCAAAGTCTTTATTTTAAGTTTTCTGAGACTATACTTTTTACCTAGTTTTCAGTCAGTCATGCGCCCTTGGTAACGCCGTGGTGGTTTCCAAACCAACCTTAACACTGATAACATTCTTACCTTTCAGTCTGGTACAGTCTCGTAATGTGAATAAGGTCTCATTCTTTGTTAAAAACCATTCAACAGCGAAGATTGCACAAAATAATTCTTTATTTAAGAGAACCTGTTCCAACAGATCTTGCTGTCATCTTGAGGTCTTAAAAAAATATTTTTTTTGTTTTTTGTTTTGTAAAACAGGTTCATTTTATGTTGAACCTCACGCACAAGACGTCCAGTGCATAAAAAATCAGCACATTGTAAAAGGTCTGCCATCGCTAAAATGTTTAAAAACGGAGATGACAGACTCTTTAGACGGTGCTGATTTTTATCTACTACAGTTAGATTCTGTCTTTTCAAAGTCAATTTTCTAATTATTCTGTTGTTCGATTTTATAGAACTGAGTATAACAACATATATGCGGCGCTCGGATATTTTCATTAATGCACTGGCGTTGTCTTATTATTTATCATTCGTATGGTATCAAATACTTTCGCTATTATTATTATTATTATTATTATTATTATTATTATTATTATTATTGTTTACTTTTTGGTTCATTTCCTGTCTGCCATCTTGTAGTGCGATCTCGAAGTACTTTGTGTTTAATTATATCTGCTTGCAGATTTCTGGTGAAGATGGACTGGAACCACAAAATCAATAGACACTTCTTACTTGGCGGAAAGACAATATATAAACTTGACAACGATTTAAGGAGTAGGGACATAACTTTAACACAAAAGATCCGTATAGTAAGGTCTATGGCATTTCCAGTTGTAGCATATGGAGGTGAGACCTATATCTTAGGACAAACTAAACAGCGTAAAATAGACATTTTTGAGTTGTGGTGTCGGAAAAACCTTCTTAAAATTCCATGGACGTCAAACACAACGAATATGTCAGTATTACAGCAAACGTAACCTGACTGCTTCATGGAAGGTCTGATACTGAAATAAAAAGTGACCGACTTTGGGCAAGTAAAGACAAACGTAATGACGTTTAGGCTGGAGAAGGTCGAATGCACAAGCAGAAGAATGCGACAATGAAATGGATCGATGACATCGCACAAGTAATGGATTCCAACCTGAAAAGACTGTGGGAGAACAGGACTGAAGGAAACTAATGTCTCGATTTTTTTGTTTGGTATTTTTTCCATATCTCAGACATTCTAATTTTCTATTTCTATATTTTCATGCTGTAGATTACACTTGATTTTTCTCCCATATATCTTCTTCCGAAGTAACCACATGTTATCACTTGGTTTTCCTTCTTTTTCGACGCTCTTCTGATAAATGTGCTGTCATTTTGTAATGCCATTGAGTACTTTTTGTTGTCGTACTTATTTTTACCAACGTAAATAGTTTCATTCCTTGCAGGCCATGTTCGGATGGATCGTAGTTGCAGAGCAACCAGTCGGTTTCACACTGTGGTCACTTAAGAAAGCTGTATACATTACACCAAATGTCCCTCGCTGTTATTAAACTTATCTTACAAAGGTAAACTCATTGTCTCAAATTTCTGCTGCTAATGGCTGCTTTAATAAATGCAGCTACTTTTATAAAGTCCACATATGGTTCATTTAGCCAGCTTCCACATAGCAAGATGCGAACAGAGATAACTGGACGTGACTCATAGCCTAAACTCTATGCCCAAGTTCCCCCAGACGACTGCTGTCAACATTCTTCTGCAGATGGCTGAATACCGTTGCCTCAGCGTCTAACATCAAGCACTGTATCCTCCTACAATCTTCACGTGGCACACCTGGCTACCCGAAGATTTTAAAGAAAGTCGCATAAAAGCACCCACAACTCCTAATGTGAAACGATTCGTTTACCTACCACTTCAGGTCATAGCAATTCTTCCCACATACACAAAAGTCATAAATTTGGAAGTGACTATTCTGCTTTTTATCAGTTCTTATCTACTTCAAAAAACTTTCTGTCCTTAACAAATTCGCAAGCAAACAGGATCTGAGATTATGTCATAGACTAATCATTTGATCTTCCATCATTAAATGCAGCAGGATTTTGGAACATATACTGTATTCGAACACTCTGAATTACCTTGAAGAGAATGGTCCATTGACACATCGATGTAGAAAAGATCGTTCTTGAAAAACACAACTAGCTCTTTACAGATACGAAGTGCTGAGTGCTACTGACAAGGCACTTCAGATTGATGTCGCATTTATAGATTTACAAAAGGATTTTCACACTGTACCACACAAGCAGCTTCTAATGAAATTGTATTTGTGGAATATCGTCTCATTTATGATGATTCGTGATTAGCTGTCAGTAGGGTCGCGATTAATAGTAATTGACGGAAAGCCATCGAGTAAAACAGAAATGGGTTCTGGCGTTCCCCGTGGTAGTGTTATAGGCCTTCTGCTATTAGTTATCTACATAACCGATTTAGGATACAATCTGAACAGCCTTCTAAGTATATTTCCAGATGATCCTGTCATTTATCGTATAGTAAATTCATCATAAAATAAAAAAATATTATAATGGTGCGTAAAATTGGCCATTGACAGTAAATAACCAAAAGTGTGAGGTCACCCACATGAGTGATAACAGGAATATGTTAAACTTTGGTTACACGATAAACCAGTCTAACCTAAAGGCCGTAAATTCAACTAATTCCCTGGGAATTACGATTGCGAACCTTTTAAATTGAAAAGAACGTAGTGGTGGTGGTGGTTAGTGTTTAACGTCCCGTCGACAACGAGGTCATTAGAGACGGAGCGCAAGCTCGGGCCAGGGAAGGATTGGGAAGGAAATCGGCCGCGCCCTTTCAAAGGAACCATCCCGGCATTCGCCTCAAACGATTTAGGGAAATCACGGAAAACCTAAATCAGGATGGCTGGAGACGGGATTGAACCGTTGTCCTCCCGACTGCGAGTCCAGTGTGCCAACCACTGCGCCACCTCGCTCGGTGAAAAGAACGTATAGAAAACGTTGTGGGAAAGGCAAACCAAAGACTGAGCTTTATTGGCAGAACACGTCGGAAGTGTAACAGATCTACTAAAGAAAATGCCTTCATTACGCTTGTCCGTCCTTGTCTGCAGTACTGCTGTGCGTCTGGTATCCTTACCAGATAGGACTAACGCAGTACAACGAAGAAGTTCAACGAAGAGAACCGCGTTTTTCATTATATCGAAATTGGGAAGAGAGTGTTACGGGCATGATAGAGGATTTGGGACTGACAACTTAATATATAAAAAGGCGTTCTTCGTCGCGGCGGAATCTTCTCACTAAATTTCAGTCACCAACTTCGAATGCGGAAACCTTTTTCTTGACGCCGACCTTCGCAGGGAGAAACGACCATCACAATAAAATAAGGGAAATCAGAGATCACACGGAAAGATATAGGTGTTCGTTTTCTTTCCGTGCGCTGTTACGGAGTGGAATAATAGGGAATTATTTTAGGGTGTTTCGATGAACGCTCCGCCAGGTACTTAAGTGTGATTTGTAGAGTATCTCTGTCAATGTGGATGTAGATGTAAATGAAGACGAAAAATTACATCAATGATTCCAATCACAGAGAAGCAACAGTTGTCGAGTAAAAACAAGGTAGGAGAGTGCAACGGCACTGTAATCTGGTTAGTAGTTTTTTTTTTTTTTCACCTTTGCACTCTTGAGGTATTTACTAGTGTGGCACCTAGCATAATAACACATTCTAAAAATATTTTTCTGAAACTTTCATTACTGATAGTGAGTTATCAACATTTACATTTATTTGGTTTTGTTCGTAGAGAAGTACTACAGCATGCGCCAAAAGATTCCTCTAATGAAAACAAGCAGAATGCTGCAGTAAAGTGGCTGTCGGTCTACATTCTCGGTGCTGCCTGAGTAGTAGTGGCGGCAGCGTACAAGATATATTAAGGGTGTCGCATCTCCGTGTGGCTCGGTGCTGCGCCCCGACCCTCCCCCCCCCCCCCCCATCCCCCCGCCACGCCTCCTCCCCTCTGCGGTGATTAATTTCGCCGTGGGAGGAGATGAGGTGAGCCTCTTCCTGCTCGCGGTTATTAGTGCAGGGTGCCGCACCTCGCCACACCTACCGGTTACCCGCCTCGCTAAATCTCAGCGAACGGCGTCTGGCGCAAGACTCGCTGAATGCAGGTAGCTGTCCTCTCATATCGTCTGCGGAAGTTGTTATGAATGGCAGCAAGGAAGGTCACTTCTCGACGAACCGTTCACACTATTAACGACCGTCGGAAATGACAACACGCTTCCCTAAAACTGTTACTGTGGCCCATATGTCACTACTGTTGCAATTTACGTCATGAATCACCATCAGGTAGTATACAGTACAACCAGATCCACAAATAATACAATCTGCCTCAACTTTAAAAAGTATATTTTTCAAGTAACACAAGGTATTTCGGAAAGCTTCAGCTGATTTCAGAATACTGTATCTTCCACAAGAATGAAGAGAGTAACTGGAGATGGATTTTAAATTACGGAAGGAGTACATAATTTTGCTTACGGAAGAGCCATCCGATTACAGCAACAGAGCGTGTTTTGCATGCAGACGCATATTAGGGGCGTGGAAAGTAATAGCATTTCTGCTCGTGTCGATATTCATTCGTCATTTATCAGCTCACTGTGTTTTTTAGAGTAGTGCCAAACACATTATAAGGTTAGAGCTACTAATTTCGTAGTAAGTTATTGAATCTAACTCGATGCTGAGGTGCTATTCCAAAACACGGAGAGCCTCGGTAATTCCGTTCTTGTGTAATGGGTGATTTAAAGTAGACTGGTGTGGCAGCGGTAATTTGGATCAAGTTGGGAGACATGTCAGGACAATCAGTGCAAATGTGGGAACCGCTGTGTCAAGGTGGCTTAGGGGCTAGTAAGCACGAGATCCGGTTTCGATTCCCGGCCTTGGTACAAATTTTCACACGCCGCTTCAGTCTTTACACATCAAATATTTTTTTTTTTTTGCAATTTGTCGTCGAATGTCCACATCCGACGTTAGTTGCTTTTTGAGTTTCGGAATATTAACCCAACAGTTCCTACAAAAAAACGTTTGCGGGGTTCATGCAAATACAATTGGATGTTCTTGAAGGTTAAAGGTTTTTTTCTAGGTACATATCCGATAGTATTTATCTGCCCGAGTGGTATTGGTCAGGAACATCAACAACTTGAAAAATGACATGTTTAGGGCAGAAGTGGAAACAACTCATTGTCAGACAATCCAAGAAATGTCAAACATTCTTAATCAATCTTGGTCGACCATAAAGAACACTGGCAGCGAATACCTAAAAGTTAAGAAATCCGAACGATCCACCATGTGAAACTTATTGTTTCAGGGGCACAATACAAAAGCGTTTTTGATCGTTGGACCACTGTAGATGAAAAATGGGTCGTCTGCGATAATAGAAAACGCAATAGGCAGGGACTCTCTTCCGATGAATCGCCACGAAGTACAGCTAAACCAGGTTTATACCTCAACGACGTTTTAATGTATTTGGTGGAGTATTTGCGTGGTCGTTCAATTTGAATTTCTGAAACCTAGACAGACGGTGAATGCAAACCTTTACTGCGAACAACTTAATCAAGTAAGTCATTTTAATTAACAAGTGCCCAGTGATTGCCAACAGAATAGGCCTTATTCTGCAACACGATAATGCAAGACCACAATGGACAAGATGACGCCTAGAAAAAATTAATCAACTGGTGTGCGAGGTGTGGCCTCACTCACCATATTCACCAGATATTGCGCCATCGGATTTCCATTTATTGCGATCGCTACAACATTTTGTAAACGACAAAAAATTTAAAATGTGGAGCTGTCCAAAAGGCAATCTTCCGATATTTTGCTGAAACAGCAATTGGTTTTATCGAACTGGCATTGCAAATTTACATTTTACATGGCAAAAGGTTGTCGATTATGAAGTAACTACATCAGTGATTAAAAATAAAAGCATGTTAACAATTATGTATTTGAGTTTAATGTATAAAAGCATTAGCTTCAGTTCCCGCTCATAGAAAGTGGGTGTTCCTTTCACAATTTTTGCTGTGCGGAGTGGCCATGCTATTCGAGGCGCCATGTCACGGATTGCGCGGCGCCTCCCACCGGAGGTTCAAGTCCTCCCACGGGCATGGGTGCGCGCTGTTCTTAGCATAAGTTATTTTAAGTAGTGTGTAAGTCTAGAGACAGATGACCTCAGCAGTTTGGTCTCTTAGGAATTCACACACATTTAAACATTTACAATTTTTACATTTGCGTTGAGGATCAAAGTTTTGATTTATCTATCACATGACCGGACGCAAGACATTCATCTCCTGGAGCCACTAGTTTCAGTGTTGTCGACATGCAGCGTCACAGTGCACCCCAATTTGCGGAAGGGACGGTGCAAATACTGCGTCTTCCACAAACTGCACGAAATAAATCACATACAGCTAACTCGGGTGGCGTTGGATGACGATACAGAAAAGCGAGTCGCGTTCTCCCCTTTAGACCGATCCATCGTCCAGGCAATTCACTGTTATTAAATGTTCCTCCTACTGACAGGTGCTGGAGCTGTGGTCTTACGCCCTGTCGAAAAATGAGATCATCGGATGTTCTCACACCTGCGGAAAAAGTTATGCAGCGTGAACATTAATAAAACCGAGAAACTGCAGAGACGGATTCGTGGATGGAAATAGAGAAAAAGAGGTCCTAGGAATACGTCTGCGGGAATGCATCATTGCCACAGTAGAAGGTGCTAACAAATGAAAGTTCCTCTTACCCCAGCCTGTGTGACTAACACAGCGCTGTATTAGCAGCATAATAGTGCGCTATTAGTGTCGGGAACAAGCCGAGATGGTGTACGGCTGTTTGTGTACGGCCAAGCAGATGGAAACGGTCGAGAGGCAGCACGTCTATACCAAACAAGTAATCTTCAAGAAACCAGCCAAGTCACACAACATTTCAAACTCTTTTTTGTGCGTTTGTGTGATTACGGGTCCTTTCAGACAAACATGGAGAGAGACGGCGAACTGTGTGTACACAAACACCTGATTCTACGGGATACTGAGACGAACCCTAGTACTAGTACAAGCTACAGGGAAGTGGCCCGCCAACACGGTGTAAGCCAAAGTACGATCATGTATATCCTCCCTGTCATCTGCAACGAGTGCAAATATTATCAGCAGCGGAGTTTGCCCTACTAGAAGGATTTTATCGACGGGTTTTGCACCAAACCGTCACAGTTCTGAGATTTCAGTCCTCTTTACCAATGAAGCAACCTTCACTAGAACTGGAGTCACCAATCTGCATAATCGTCACCTGTGGGCTACAGACAATCTTCGGGGAATGGTTGAGGAACCTTATCAGCGTCGGTTCAGCATCAATGTGTGGGCAGACATTCTTGACGATCACTTGCTTCGACTTGCGAATGAGTGTTTCAGTCCATGATGCGACGTGTGAACACGTGCATTACATCGCATGGAGGACAGTTTAAGCATCTCTTGTTACGCGGACACGAAGCAGCTCTGTACTGCGCTCCGGGACTATTAGTTGTCGCTGCACGCACAGCGTCTGTTTCCGAACAAAAGGTCATAGGACCATTTTGCCGCAGTTGCTGACATGGCGTGCCATGAAGGATAAAAAACTTGGGCGTAGAATGTCGCCAACGTACCGATGTGCCGCAAGCGTGGAGCGGATTACAACCAAAGAGGTTCTCTTATGAAATAAGATGACACTCCAGGCCATGGCTCCTGGTTGTCGGCTAATACTGTCAGCTTGGTATCCCACCGCTATCTGGTGCGTCTTCAGACACGTCTTCACTGGTCATCGGGGCTCAGCTGGACGCAGGAATCATCACTGACGACGATTTTGCTGCAGTCGATGAGGTTTTAGACCAGATAATGCCAGTCCGCACACGGCCACAGTTTCTACTGCTTGTCTTCGTTTTTGTCAAACTCTAACTTTGTAAGCAAGAAGATCGCCGGTACCTCCCTAATTGAGGTTTGCAGCATTATGGGAGGGGCCCTCCAACCATCTCGAGATTTTAACGATCTAATGCGCCAGCTGGACAGAATTTGTCACGATATCCCTTACGAGGACATCCAACAACGCTGTCAATCAGTGTCAACCTGACGTAATGCTTGCATAAGCACGACTTATGGATTAATGCGTTATTGACTCGCTCAATTTTTAAAACTCTTTCTCTTGAATTAACTAAACAATATTTCAAAATCTGCACTCATTTGTTTGTACATGTAGATCGTATCTACCAATTTCCCTTCCACTCGGTTAATTGCTTCTTAAAGTGTATATTCATACACAAATGATGGTAACGCAGTGGGGAGGTATCAAAATTATATGGAAGTCTGGATAGAGAAAACGCAAATCATCCTAATCTGTACAGGTCACTAAATCATAATTAATGACAAAAAATCGCAAATTATAGCCACGTGGGTATTTCAAGTAGCATGTCAGAATAAGTAAATAGGTGAGTTGCTCAGAGTATGGATCACACTACCACAGACTGTGAAAATTACATTCCTGAAACATCGGCAAAGGTGCGCCCATTAGCACCAGACAGCTGCCGGGAGTCCAATGAATGGTGGCTGGAACGTAAATGTCAGAAACTTAGTTCTCTGTCCTCAATTCCATATCTCCGAAAAACTCTGCATCGAGGGAACGACTCAATGTTGTTGATAATATTACGGACGGAAATATCGCTTTTTGTTGTTGTTGTTGTTGTGCTGGTGGTGGTGGTCTTTAGTCCGAAAACTGGTTTGATGCAGGTCTCCATGTTACACTAACATTTGCGAGCTTCTTCATCTACGAGTAACTAGTGCAACTTAAATCCTTCTGAATCTGCTTACTATATTCAGCTCCACACTCGTATACCTTACTCTATTATTATATGGGTTCTCTCTTCATGGTACAGAATGTGTCCTATCAATCTATCCCTTCTGTTAGTCAAATTGTGCGACAATTTCTTGTCTCCCCAATTCTATTCAGTGCCTCCTCAATAATTACGTGATCTATCTAGTATTCATCATTAGCACCACACTTCCAAAGCGTAAATTCTCTTCCTGTGTAAATTGCTTTTCGTCCATGTTTCACGTACATATATGGCTATGCTCCAGACAAGTAACTTCTGAAAAGACTTCCTAACACTTAAATCTATATTCGATGTTAAAAAATTTCCCTTCTTCAGAAACGCTTGTCTTGCTGTTAGCAATCTACATTTTACATCCTCTCTACTTCGGCCATATTTAGTTATTTTGCTGCCCAAATAGTATTTACTACTTTCAGTGTCTCGTCTCTGAACCTCATTCCCTCAGGTTCAACTGATTTAATTTGACTACAGTCCATTACCTTAGCTTTGCTCTTGGTGATGTTCATCTTATATCCTCCTATCAAGACGCTGTCCGTTCCGTTCAACTGCTCTTCCAAATCCTCTGCTGTCTCTCACACAATAACACTGTGGTCAGGAAACTAGAGAGTTTTTGTGATTCTTCAGTTTCTCCCGACGTATTTGTTGCTCGAACAGTCCACGGGTATACTGCCGGTTCATAGTGTCCAACTGGCACCTTATTTCGGGGATCAGACATGCCACCAAAATATTGTGCCCATTGGACACTATGAACCGACAGTATACCCGTTGACTGTTCGAGCAAGAGAGTTTTTATTTCTTCTCCATGAACTTTGGTTCAAATGGTTCTGAGCACTATGGGACATAACTGCTAAGGTCATCAGTCCCCTAGAACTTAGAACTACTTAAACCTAACTAACCTAAGGACATCACACACATACATGCCCAAGACAGGATTCGAACCTGCGACAGTAGCAGTTGCGCGGTTCCAGACTGTAGCCTCTAGAACCGCTCGGCCACTCCGGCCGACTCCATGAACTTAAATTGCTACTAGAAAATTTTCATTGGTTTCCTTTACTGCCTGCTCAGTGTACAGACTGCATAACGTCAGGGGCAGACTATATCACTGTCTCAGTCTCTTCTGAACCATGTCTCCCCTCCATCCCCCTTGACTCTGCTGTCTGTCTTCTGCACAAGATCGGAATAGCCTTTCGCTCCCTGTATTTTGCCTCTGCTACCTTCAGAATTTAAAGGAGAGTGTTCTAGTCAACATTGTTAAAAACGTTCTATAAGTTTGCAAATGCTGAAGTCACCAGAGATAAGGGACTTCAGGAATGTAGGCTGTGGGATGGGGCATAGGGCAGCTAATGGATCCAGATAGGGACCTCTGGCAATTTGTAAACCCTTTTTTTCCTTTGCTCCAAGCGGTACAGGTGTCCATTGTCCTGCTCACGTCGAACTATGCTCATTCTGATCTTTGGTCGCTAAGCTTTACTGAGAACTCAGTCATGTTTGCCATGGCACAGTTGCAACAGCCACGGCGAGGCACGCTACACCAGCAGCAACAATTCGATGGCGGCCACACGTCGGCCTCCGGTGAGAAGTGGCACTTGCCTCACGCCGACGCGCTCTCTACGACGGCGGAAGGCGGCTGCAGTTGGGTGGATGTCTTCTGCAGCTGTCGGGATGGAACCCCGCCGACTCCGAGCAATGGTGGACTGTGCATCTGGAAGGCCTGGTTTGGCCCGCTGCTGGCTGGCTCTGAGTACCTTGGGAACCCAGACAGTCGAACCGTGTCCCCACTTCCCGCCCTCACAGACTGGAACTGTGGTCCTCCTTCGGAAGCTTCATGTGGCCGCCCGTATAGTACAGCACTGTCGTCCAAGTTAGCTGTCGCACTCAAGTCACTGGTATTACTTGACTGCACCCTATTTATACTCGGCAGTGCGCATATGTTTTGCATAGGTCAGCGCCAGTGTGCTGATGTCAATGGCGAATTGTGGCAAGAGTCACCCATAACCCCGCTGGGCACACCGTTTTGGCATCTTTGCGACCGTGTTTGCTGGAAATACTATGCTACTTCACGTTGCAGGAACTTACTATCAACAAGCCCACAGCTGACCTACAGCTACGGCTGTAATCCACTGCCGCTAATTCACACTAAAACTACCTTATGCGGTGGCCCAGCTACATTACGTTCCCCCAAGGCATGACCAGATCGTCTGGTCTACCTGTAGCTGCCTTTAAACCCTTCTTAGTTTCATCTATACTCTTAATTACAATCTAATATGTTATGTCTTCCAGGCGATTTACCTCACCCTTACACACATGAATCCTAATGTTACACTGTTACTTAAGCAGTATGCACCAAGAATTCTGGAGTTCTCTCACATACTTGGTATCTAGTCCACTGGGACTTGTATATTGATCGTTCCTTTTGTTTGCTAGATCCCCAACTTTTAAGAGCTAAAGTAACACAGAGCCACAGTAAGGTGGCACTCAGGACTGTTACCCGCTGCTGTTCTTCCAACACGTGACATGCTGCAGCAGTTGTTGAGCTGAGACGCACCGCTCTTTCTCGGTGATGAATTAATACACAGACTGTATTAGGTCTGGCTCCAAAGTCTATTTCAGAAAAAATATATTTCGTTCTCGCAAAAACCCTAATGTTGGTTCTAGGCAGTACAGCTGAGGCTATATGATGTTCAATGGTGTAACGCTGATGAAAAGTTGGTAGATGAAAAGTTGGTCATGTTGCACGCGGTCCCATAAATCAGTATTCCACTTCCTCCAGGTTCTATGCGTTTAGCTTTCGTGAATCCGTGCAGCTCACAACAGCTTGCTACTACACACCAGACGTTCGTAGGTGGCGTAAATCCGCTGTAATCCGACACGCTGTAAACTCAATTTGCGTTTCATTGTAAACCTTGAGCAATCTATCTCCTTCTGCCTGGCTAGAAACAGTTTCACTGCAGTTGCATTAGGATCGATGTGTATCACCGTCGATGGACACACATTTATCCTTCCTCTATGGCAATTTAGAAATCCTTCCCCTGACATTTCGGCGTACCTGCTGCTATCCGTCGCAATTTGCAACATCCTCTCAATCCTCATTTCCACGATCTTCCTCAAAGCACCCGACATTACTGGGTATGGTTTGATGGTATAGCACTGGAATTCCGCTTGCTTTCAGATTACTGGAAATCGATCCAGAATGCATTCCTGTGTTTTATCAGCCTTTTCTTCTAGCAGTGCCAATTGCTTGCTAGGTTTGCAACACCATCTCAACCCTGGAGGCAAGTCCCTCTGCACTTCACCTAATCCCAGCAAGTAACAGGGCGGCAGTAACAAGTTAGTACTCAGCTGCCCGCTTAAAGCGTGATCCGAACCTTGCTGCCCGCTTGTCACTACACCCTGTACGTCCCACACATTGCCAGCTACTCTTTTCTAAAGACTCGTAATCACAGTCATGGTACCCAGCACTTCCTAGCTTCCATATAAGGCTCCTAAATTTTACATCACAACGTCTTCTGATGTCTTAGCGTACTCCAACTTATGAAATATTTGCATTTTGTTCAAGACTTCCCCTTCCAAATCTCTGCTCTGCTGTATGCCACACGACCATTGCTATACTCTCCTCTACCAATTTCTTTATGGTTTGCACCATGCAGTTCAGTTTCCTAACTTCACTTTCGTCTGCCGTTCCGAACACTGTTTTCAAAAATTTTGCACTTGTCTTCAACCAGCTCATCTTTCGTCTCACATGCAGTAATAGCTTCCACCATTTGTCCCATTCATCCCCAAAGCATTTAATATGCCTGATGAAATTTCTCACAATCCCCTGCTGGTGGTCCAAGCACTCCTTTTCCTTCTGCACCCCGTCTAAACTCATCAAATGCCTGCTCTATTCTCCTCACTTCATTCTGCATCTCTCATGCCTTCGATGCTAATCTTAAGGCCCAAAGATTACTCATCACCAGCACATCCTCCTGCCCCCAGTTCTGAACTCCTCCATCCAAGTGCTTCACCTGCAGGGGGTTCACCCCAACGAGAATGATGAGATGCACTACCACAAAGATTCTCATTTCCCATAACCTGAGGATAAGGATCACAATCATGCTAGTTCCCTTTGAAAAGATTGCTACCGTAAGCAGGCTCTATACAACACACAAAATAGAACAACATAACTAAATTACAAGGAAATGGTATGGTCATTAGCTCATAACTAAAAGGAAAAATTGCTCATACTTCATATTACTTCCTCACATATGGCACTTCATACTCTGGCCCAATCACATTTTTCTGTTTCCCCCTTTGCTCTACTTTTTTTCTTCTTCCTTTTTTTCTCCTGCAAATGGTCAGAATTACATCTTGGCAATTCTTAAATGCCAAAGACGCCCAGTATGCAACTTTTTCGTTGTGGCAGGCAACTGAAGTTTAGCATTGAGAGGTGAGGTGGTTTCTTCTACCTGAAACGGCGCATGATGCCTGATGATCAATTTCTTGAAGTTGCATTTCGGAATATATGGGCTGGAAGGCGTCACACATTTCCTCATAAGTACTGTGATAACTTATCTACTTCCCTCATTGCCTCCTCCTGTTGTTCAAAAGCTCTTCTATTTGCCTTTTGCACGCATCTCAATACCTATTGAACCGTTCTCATAAACTCATGCACTGATTTCCCATTTCTTCCCTTTCCTACGTTTATTGGGTCAAATGGAGATGGCACCTTCCGTACATATAGTATTTCACATAGAGAGAACCCATTATTGACGTGGTCTTTTGAGTTGGAAATGTAGACAAATACTCCAGATATTCGACACATTTCTGATGATGTGAGTTTACATAGTGATCCACCATGTTAACAATCGTTCTATGGGCATGTTCCATTCTCCCATTTGCCTGTTGATGCAGTGTGCTCTTTCTCAGCTTCTTTACATTCAGCAACCGACAAAGTCTCTTCAGCAGATGTGACATAAAATTGGTGCCCTGGTCAGCAATTATTATTTCAGGTACAGCAAACTTCAGAATTCAGTTGTTCACCAACATCTTTGTGACTGTTGTCACAAACTGATTTGGCATGACTGTCAGTTCTACACCTATTATAGTGACAACGAATCTGTTTCCTGCTGGTGTTCAACTCAACTGTGTATATAAAAATATACAGCCTACAGTTGCAGGTTAACTTTATCGTTTACCTAGGTTTCAACGTTAGTAATGAAGTGTTCTTCAGAACATTTGTTATTATTAAAATGTTTGCCTAAAACAGGCTATGTTCTAAGACCACTTCATAATAATTGATGCATAACCACAAGATTTTGTCACTACTAATAACCAACTGTACAAATTCACTTGAAGCCCGTTGTATGGGCCTCGTCGTGAGACTAGAGACTTCCCTTCCACCAGCACCGCCCCACCAGTATCCTATCCTTCATTCACAATGACCGGACAATACATGATCCTATGCTTCCCTTAATACTTCTTCCTTCAACTTTGCTGAAACCACTACTTATGGTCCTAACGTCGTTTCTCTGCATGGAAGATTGTCTGTCATATACTCTAAGCTGTGGTTGTGTCTGGCACTGCTTACATTGTCATCATTGTCCTGAATTTTCTGCCATACTTGAAGATTGTGCCCCAGGACTTTCACCATTGTCACTGTTCCACTTAGTGCATACACATTACGAAACTTTTTCCCTGTCTGTGTATGACTTCATAGTCGAACCCACTAAGCCTAAAAGTCTATCTTGCAAGACTAGTAGGTCGACCTACTAATCCCAGTAACCGTTTCTAAGTTATGTGGTCTATTTTCACACAAAATTTTCCTCATACAAATAACACTTAAAATATGGAACTCTGTAAATCACACTAAGAATTTCCCCTTGTGTTGTCAAGTAATTCCTTTACTGCATTCAATTATTTTGATATATGGGTCACAGGATGCACTTTCTCATCAATTTCCTGGCTAATAACTCAACCCAGTGCCAGATTAGATGCGCTGTATGTCAAAATAAATTCCTTCTCAAAAACTGGGAAAACAAGAACTGGACTCTTCTACACTTCCATTAATTTGTCAAATGCTTCCTGACACTCCCCCCTCCACTCAAACCTTTTTGTAACAGCTTTGTCAGTGGCTATACAATGTTGGCAAATCCCTGCACAAATGTTGTATAGAAATTCGAGTTTCTGAGAAAGGACTGAACTTCTTTAATTGTTTTTGGAAAATCCTGCATTGTCTGCACCAACCTCAGATCTATCTGCACTCCATTCTTACTAATGAAATTGCACAAATATCTCACCTCCTCCAATGCAAAATGGCACTTCTCAAGGTATAATGTCAAATGTGCCACTCAAAACCTCTTAAAAACTTCCCTAGGCGTTGTCTACGCTATTCCATGGTACACACAAATAAAGTGATATTGTTTAGGTGTATGAGATAATACTGTGATTTCAAATGTCTTAACATACAGTGCAACAATCTCTGAAATGTTGCGGGAGCATTCTTTAGGCCGAATGGCTTCCATCTGTATTCGTAAAGGCCTCGGGGCACGCAGACTAAAGTTTTTTGACTATCCTCTGAAGCCACTTCTAACTGATGATAACTGCTCATCAGATCCATGGTCGAAAAGTATTGACACTGTCACAAGTGATTAAAATTCTCACATTTATCAGGAACACGGTCACAGCAGGATCTGTATTTTCTTGTTCCATCCATAGACTTTTTTTGGCACAACCATAGACCTGGATGCCCAGACCCTATTGCTATGTTCTATTATACTTCCAGCTAGCTGCTTGGTTAGTAAAATCCTCCACTGTTGGTGCTAGGTATTAGTGTACAGTAGGTTTTATGTAAACTCGTGCTTGGTTCCTTATTAATATTCTTTACTGCACTATCAGAACTGCTGACAGTGTCCCTTACGAAAAAACATATCTTCATAATGCTATGGCAGTCCTTCCATCCACTTTTTTCAAATCCTCAGTTTTCTTATGTAATGCAGTTCTGTCATTAGCTCATGGTTGTTCGCTATGAGCACCCCTCTTGCACCATTCTCCTCATCCAGAACATCTAAGTTTGCTATCAGCAACACCTTCCTGAGTTCACCTCCATGACACTATAATTATCCACATTCATGGGTACTATTTACCTGCCATTCTTATCCTGTATGCATACAATGCTGTCTTCACAAAACAACCTAATGTATTCAAGACATCATTTTCTTCAAATTGTTTGACAACACACATCATTCCTACAGGTAGACTTGACTCTAAATTTCGTCTGAAGTCACTTCCCTGTGCCACCAGACACAGATACAGACATATCTGCAATTTTGTGTCCCTCAGCAAAATGTTTCCATAAATTATCTGCAATGCCTATTACCTCACTTCCTCTAATCTCATATAGATCTATTTCAATTTCTATGTCCTCTTCCCCTAATTAATCTTGTTCAGTTACTTCATTAGTCCATTCAGTTACAATACCATGGGTTAATTTATTACTCTTAGAGGGTGGTTTCTTCCTTCTTCCTACTACATGTTCGTTAGGCAGTTTCTCATTTTTCCTAGGAGCCGATTCTGCTAACCTCAGCCGGCCGCGGTGGTCTCGCGGTTCTAGGCGCACAGTCCGGAACCGTGCGACTGCTACGGTCGCAGGTTTGAATCCTGCCTCAGGCATGGATGTGTGTGATGTCCTTAGGTTAGTTAGGTTTAAGTAGTTCTAAGTTCTAGGGGACTAATGACCACAGCAGTTGAGTCCCATAGTGCTCAGAGCCATTTGAACATTTGAAATGCTAACCTCACCTGAACTAAATCATTATTTTTGTCTGGAGACTTCTTCCTTTACCCTCCTACATACTCCTTTTGTAGAATCCAATGTTTCTTCTTCCTGTACTAACTTCCATTAAGGCAAATTCATCCTCCTGATTTACACTTTTCTGGTCACTGTTATCTTCAATATGCTTGTCCTTTCTGATTAAAAAAACTACACTTGGTCTTTTGACGTTTCCTTCTCTATATTTTTTATGTTATCTATCTTCTGGGTATATTCGAAGGTTACTTACCCTGTATCTGACGGATATTCTGTTATTCCTTTACTACTGCCTGTACTAAGTATATCTTGGCTGACTACTTTTAATTGTTCGTGTGCCAGTATTTCCTGACATATTTCTTTATTCTCCTCAACTACATTATCTTACTGTATCCCATCACACAGTAGCTCCCTATTATCAGTTATTCTTACATTAAATGTTTTAATTTCATCAGCAATAGTACATATAGTGATAGTCACATCATCCATTACCTCTCTATCACTATCATTGTCTTCACTCTGATCAGCAGAACTATCACTGTACCCTGATTTTTTACTACAAGTTTCCTCTCTTTTCCCCTATCTGATATTTATCTATTCTCCCTTCTTCTTTCTGTATTCAATTACATTTGCTCCCAAACCGTTTAATGCACCTATCTAGTGACTATATTCTTCTGTTTCTATATAGCATAGTAATTATTGTTACTGGTTTCTATAACCACAGCTCTTACTAGTTCACCAGTGTCCACTCCTTTCCCTATGTATTTACAAGCCTGATCTACTGCCTCACTAGGAAAATCATATGTTTTTGTAACAAATCTGCTTTAGCTTCATTCTCTTCTCCAAGCAAAATATCATCTACATCTATCTGATAAGCTGTTCTTAGTTTATTAGCCGGCCGCGGTGGTCTCGCAGTTCTAGGCGCGCAGTCCGGAACCGTGCGACTGCTACGGTCGCAGGTTCGAATCCTGCCTCGGGCATGGATGTGAGTGATGTCCTTAGGTTAGTTAGATTAAAGTAGTTCTAAGTTCTAGGGGACTGATAACCACAGCAGTTGAGTCCCATAGTGCTCAGAGCCATTTGAACAATTTTTAGTTTTCCTCTATTCATCTGTACCCATTTTAATTACAACTCTTTCTTGCCCTAGTAATTCATATCATTATTACACCAAGCATAATACTGATTATTTCTTTCTTTAAACCCACAGTTAATTTTTGTCTTGTTAATCTGGCCATCATCAAGTTAGCTCATGGCGGCTGCAGTGTAACACGTGTTAAGTTCGGCTCGCGAAATTTAGTCGAATTCGAAGGTGTTCTCGCAGGTGGTGTTGTCTAGTACAAGTGGAAATCGTGTAAACAACAGTGCTCTGTGTAGTAGTGCTATTTTTTTCTGTGCTCCGCCAATATCTGCGAGAAAATGGTAAACAGAAGAATCAACAGCAGCGCGTCCAGCAGCGGGGAAGCAGCAGGTGCGGCGGGCCTGCTCCTGGCGGAAGGTGCGGCCGCGGCTCCCGGTATAGCGGAGTTGGTTCGCTCTGAGGTAAACGCTGCGCTTCGCGATTAAAACAATCTCGATCTGATAGCAGGCACCATATCAGATACTGTAACGGCAGCAGTATTGGCCAAAATGCGTGAAACTGTTGAGGCCAATACTGCCGAAATTACAGCACTAAAAAAGTCTGTGTCTGAATACGAGAAAAAGGCACGAGAGTTGGAAGTGAAACTATCTGCCGCCACAGACGAGCTAGAACAGTACCAAAGGCGAAATAGTCTACGACTGTTTGGAGTAGCAGAAACTAAAGAAGAAGACACGGACAACCTGCTTATACAGGTTGCGCGTGAAAAATTAGGCGTCGAAGTGACCAAGGCAGACATTGACAGGAGCCACCGGGTGGGACGAAAACTACCAGGTGCTACCAAACCTCGTCCAATAATAAGTAAATTTGTGTCGTACCGAAAAAGGGCTGAGATCTTTACCCAGAAGAAGAAGTTAGAAAGGACAGGGATTACAATAAGGGAAGATCTGTCACACGAGCGGCTAAAGATTTTAAACAGTGCCATATCCCATTTCGGTCTTCAGAATGTGTGGACTCAGGATGGCAGAGTAATCATTAAGACTGCAGCTGGAAAGAAGACAGTCACAAACATGACAGAACTAAATAGTATTAAGTGAACCTACTCGAGCCAAAAGTCAAACTTAACACCATTTGCAAATTTTAACAGTCCTATACTCAGATATAGTCTTGTAATTGTATTAACTTTTTAATTATTTGTACCTTCAACTAATTGTTCTTGTAACTGTATTAACTTTTTAATTGTTTGTACCTTCAACTAATTGTTTTTGTAACTGTATTAACTTTTTACTATTTTTTTTGTGTCTTTAGCTGTAGCCATTGCTTAGTTTTAGTTACTGCTAATATTTTTTTCATTTTCTCAGTTTATTCTCTTCCATTCTGTAATAGTTCTATTGCAATTATTAGTCTCTCCTTTAGTTCATTAGTCAACCATCTCTTCGGTTTAAATTGTTCATAACAAAAATCACTATCAGTATCACTTTAGCAAATTTCAATTTAATTCTAGCTTCCTACGATACTCTATTAAATATTAAGCTTACTTCTCTCTGCTGGCAGCATCGGCCTCTTAAATAACTCCTCTTTCCCTTATTTCCACCCTAAGCTGTTTCAAATACTCTAATTACATTTTTCCTCTTACGACATAGGATACTCAGTGACACACAGCTGTCACCATTTTGGTCATATTCTCCCTGCACCGAATACCACTAATCCATTTTCTATACTCCCGCAACCTCAGGAAATCTCTTGCAGTCGCTTTTCTTTCGGCTCTCGCGGAGTCACAAACAGGGCGCGCAAAATCTCGGACACCCCTGTAATATGTCACTTGACGGAAACACCGGTAGGTAGTGCCTAACAAAGGGACAAACCAGTCTGCCACCCTACTCCAGGCTGCTCAGCGGAACGCGTCCGAGGTTTTAGCAGCTCACTGCAACATTCAGTCTTTACCTGCGCATTACGAAGAACTTAGCCTCCTCTTCCACCAACTAAACTACCACGTAATCCTCTTATCCGAAACGTGGTTGAAACCACACATATCCTCTGCATCTATTCATCTCCCAGGGTACACATTTCGTAGGGCAGACAGATCAAAAAAGCGAGGTGGCGGGGTCGGCGCATATATACGAACAGATCTCAAAGCGAAAGTCTTATGTACGTCAAATCCTGCTGAAGAAAAAGAGGCTGAATTCATGTTCATTGAAATAAATACACAAAGTCGGAAATTCTTGACTGGCGTCGTGTACAAGCCGCCAAAAATAAGCTCAATGAGTTCCTTCCAGTCGGAATTACATTCACTTCAGTGTCAATACGAACATGTCATCGTAATGGGTGACTTGAACACAGACCTGCTAAGAGACACTCCCTCCGCAATAAACCTAAGAAGATTGTTTAGTTGCAATAGCATGAACATTCTTCCATTACAACCTACACACCATACGGCGCACAGTCATACTCTTATAGACGTGATCGCAACGAAACAGACTGACAAAGTAAGAGATATTGGTCAATCATCGGCCCCTGGCCTCTCAGCACATGATGTAATATTCCTGGCCTACTCTGTGCAGCCCCCAAGGATCAAATCGCGTTACATAACTTGTAGGAACATGAAACGTATTGACCTTGACGCTCTAACAGCCGATTGCTCAGAAATCTCATGGCATCAAATAATCAGAGAACCTACAATCGACGGCAAAATTAATGAACTTGGTGATAAACTCACTGCCCTCTATGACAAACATGCACCTGTGCGCACAGTCCGTGTAAGAAAATCTCCTGCTCCATGGCTGACAGCTGAATTACGTCAATTGATGACTAATAGGGATGCTGCCCACAGGCGTTTCAAGGCAGATCCGAAACCCGAACGTTTTGAAGAATATAGAAAGCTACGGAACAGAGTGAAACAATGCATTCGCAATGCCAAAATCAGGCACGCTCGCTCCCTTGTATGCAGCAATCTGACACCCACGACTCTATGGAAGAATCTCCGTAGCTTGGGGGTCGGAAAGGCAAAATCGGAAACTACTTTTCATGTGTCAGTTAACGAATTAAATGAATTCTTCTCTGCACCTCTGAATACCAGCACGGCTGATAATTACCGTCCATAAGAATCCCCAAACAGGATAACTAACAACGATACCTTCCATCTAAAACATGTAACAACAAATACGGCAAGAAAAGCAATAATGAGAATCTCTTCTGATGCAATAGGCAACGACAGTATCGGTATAGCCATGATTAAGAATGTTGCCGATATCTTAGTACCTGTCTTAACTGACATATTTAATTTTTCCCTCGTGAACGGAATATACCCCACTGCATGGAAAAGAAGCATAATTCGACCCATCCCTAAGGTCGAAAACCCGCAACTGCCTAGTGATTACCGACCAATTAGCATACTGCCTGCTGTTTCCAAAGCACTGGAATATATTGTTCATGACCAAATCACTGAACACTTGCATGAATTCAGTCTATATGACAAATTTCAATCCGGTTTCCGTAAACATCACAGCACAAACACTGCTCTAATTAAAGTAACTGATGACCTGAAATATGCCATCGACAATCGAAAGGCAACAATATTGACGCTACTGGACTTCAGCAAAGCTTTTGACACTGTTAACTTTGACATATTACTCAGAAAAATGCAACAGCTTAATTTCTCTGATAGTGCAATGAGATGGTTTGAAAGCTACTTAAAAGGCAGACAGCAATGTGTTGTCTGCGCAAATGAAAAATCTTCCTCGAAACATGTTTCTTCGGGAGTGCCACAAGGATCAGTCTTAGGACCACTTTTGTTTTCTTTATATGTCAACGATATTTCGTCGGTTTTGTCCTCCTGTAAACATCATTTCTATGCCGACGACCTCCAGCTCTACCTAAGCGTCAGACCTGAAGACGTAAACACTGCAATCGCTCTGATGAATGATGATCTGTCTTCAGTAGTGACATGAGCGAAAAATCTGGGGCTTAAATTAAATGCAAAAAAGACGCAAGTAATCTTAATAGCCCATCAGAAATTAATAAGTTCAGATTTCCGCGAACGGCTACCTCCTATTCTGCTCGAAGGTACTCCAATACCATATCAGAAAACAGTGAAGAACTTGGGTGTAACTTTGGACGAGCATCTCAACTGGGCGGAGAATACAGTCGCAGTGTGCCGAAAGACGTCTGCTTGTCTCTATGCTCTCAAAAAGTTTCGGAACATATTCCCACAGGACTTGAAACGCCAGCTCGTGCAAGCACTCGTTCTACCGAACCTCCACTATTGTGATGTGATTCAACAAGGCATGAGTAGTGAAAACAAAAGACGGCTAGAGCTAACCATGAATGCCTGTGTGCGTTACACCTGCAACATTCGCCGATATGATCATGTTAGTGCTTCATACTCCGAGCTAGGGTGGCTGCGGCCGGACAAACTGCGTGACTACCACACTATGTCTACTTCACCGACTCCTCATCGCGCAAGCACCCCAGTACCTAGCTTCAGAGATTAAAAACCTGTCATGCCATCATAATCGAAAGACGAGGTCACTCTTATCTGGTATCCTAACTGTGCCCACTCACAAAACAAAAACTTTTGCAAACTCCTTCTCAGTTGCCGCTGTCCGCCTCTGGAACCAACTGCCCCTTACCTTGAGGAAAATTCAATGTCCTGTGGCTTTTAAGAAGAAGTTGAAGCATTTCCTACTATCATCCGCATAAAATTCTCCACAAAATTAATGTGCAAGGCCAATCCTCTTATCTGTCAAATAGCAAAGCTAGCGTCTCGTATCTTGCTGCTGAGATGCCTTCCTCTTCATCTATCTCTATTAGCCACGCAGTCTCCTTTTCCTTTATATTTTCCTTAATTATGTTTCATCATGTCTCTCTATTCTTCTCCTCCCTTCACCATGAGTCTCCCTCATACTCCCTGCTGCCAGCACTTCTATCTTAAATCTTTCTCTTCAATAATGAATTTTTCGAGGTGTACCTTTCTAATTGTTTATGTCACTTTTTGTATTAGATGTAGTTTAACATGCCTACTGAAACATATGACTGTAAAATAAGTAGAATGCCTGGTTAGATGTAAGAGAGGGCCTGATGGCCCTAATCTTGCCAGGTTAAATAAATAAATAAATCATCATACGATCTCTTATTGCTCATCTTTCCAGTGTTGTGGCTGTTGTGGGGCCTATGTTCTCTACCCACTGTCACTGTTGTGGCCTTTTGTTTCCCTCGTGATCATCTGGGTAATATGTCCTATTTCCACAAACTCTTCCATCTCTCCTACCTCTGTCTGTTCCTACTGCTCTCAAAGTATAGGCCCTACTATCATTTCAATTATATTACTATTGTAATTATTATTGTTAGACCTGTTTTGGGTGCTAGGAGATCTGTCCTCATCAGATCTGTTCGTATGAAATGCACCTACTCCCCTTAAAAATGTGACATGGTCACAGTTTCCTAGTCTGACATAACCCTGTACACTCCAAGTCAACTTCCTATGCAAAACATGCATTAAATGGTCCTCAGTTACCAAACGCTTTACTTGTTCTAACTTCTTACACACGCCATCACAGAATTTTCTCATTCTTTTTCTTTGCTGCCTTCTGTATGGTGGGGCATATAAACGTTCCTGATAGATTTCGCTCTGTTTATTACTTGGCCAAACTTCTTCCTCAAATTTGTTAAAAAATTCCACTAAAGTCTCACATTCCTCTGTAGCTTTATTTGCCCAGTTACTATAACCACCACTAAGTCTATTTTCAGCTCTTACAACCCTCTCCATTTCCGGTAATTCTTTAGGAATCATCTTCCAACCTGACTTCGTAAATTTCCCTTGGTGTATCTTATCTTTTTGTATCAAATTTTTCTCTTCCTGTCCCTAATTGGTTATGGCAAGGCCCTCCGAATGAATGGGTGAAAACCATAACGATATGAGTGACATTTTTTGCAAAACTGAGTTAAGTGCACTTTCGACCATGATAGGGGATACTTGTCATTGGCACAAAGATTCAGGTGTCTACTATTAACGTCTGCCATCTGTCACCATGTGGTATAACTACTTTTATCGAATCATAATCGACAGGCAGTGTCAGGATGGTGCAACAATAATATGACGGACGCTCCAGAAAATCGCGATTTAGGCTCTCAATTACTGACAAATTTCGATCAGAAATGAGTACCTCTACGTTTTAAGATATTCAGTGCCGTTCAGGAACGACTAATGAAGATTTATCATATGATACAGTCACAGACGAAGATTATGTTCCTTTTTAAGGTCAGTAAAGTCCAAGCATTTTGTGTAACCTTTTAGTCACTACGTAAGGTTTTGTTTTGAAATTTTCAGTGACTTTCGTGGCCATTAGAAATGTCTTACACTACTTGTTTTAGTATATAAGCACACTTTAAACTAGCATAATAGCTTCTCCTTACTGTCAATAAAAATTATGTCCCACGTGAAAAATGCTGTCATGAAAATATTGTCACTGTACCGGTATGTCACTGAAATGCTTAATATCTTTGACACAATTACATTCACCAAAACGACGAAATTATTTTGGAAATTTTATGTATGAAATTGATTTTTATATAAATATCTGCCTTATATCGATGCTTCAATGGTATATTTCTTTTCAATCCAGATGCATCATCTTCCGATGGAAACGAAGATCATAGCAAGCCAGAAAGAAACCTAACAACAAAAAAATCCGTAACACAGTTGAAAAGTCGTGGGTAGAATCCCCTCAAGAATAACTCAAGATAACTTTGTTTCAAAAAGAAAAAGGAACGTTGTGTCATGGAAAGCGAATAAAAGAAAACACTGTAGAAACCTGGAACAAGAATGCACATCTACAACAGGAAAATTTATGCATTCAAGAGTCATCCAGCCATTTCAACATATCTGCCGATATGAATGCAGGACTTTCACAGAAGAAAGGCGAAGAACTATCCACGAAGAGTGTTTGAAAACTGATTCCTGGCAACAACAAACGTCCTTCATAGTAAAATGTGTTTCATGTGCCAAACCAAGGCGTCCGAAACAAAACTGTAAGAAGTCACAAACACAAAGTACTGTCATTATCCTGGATGGTAATCAAGTGTGTAAGGAAATCTTCCTGAAGACATTAACTATAAGCAATCGACGGTTTGCCACAGCTGCATTATACAGACCAAGAGTGGAAAGTCTGTCTCCGGTTGATCAACATCGTAAGCATGCTCCTGGAAATAAAGTACCAGCAGATCGCCTCACTACCATAGAGAACCACATAAAAAGCATTCCTCATTACACTAGTCACTATTCTTGTAAACACAATCCTCACAGGAAATACCTGTCGCCAAATTTATCTGTCTCAAAAAAAAATGTGTATGCTTTATACTAGGAAGTATGATAAAGGAAACATTTGGCCTGTGAATGCCTGCATTTACCGTAAAGTGTTCAATTCAGAATTTACTCTATCATTTTATTAGCTAAGGAGTGTCACCTGCAATACTTGTGACCGACTGGAAAATTTAATCAGAGTATAGGCAGAAAAGATTACTAGCTACAATGCTAACAACCAGTGTTATCTACTACAAGAGACAGCTTTGCACACATTAATCTTGGAATAAATTACTAGAATACATCATGCTTTCATGTAAGTGTGGCACGAAAAGACTGCCTCATGTAGACCTTCAGAATTGGTTCTTGCTCACTGAAGTATGTAAAAGCATTGCCATTTGATAATAAATAGGTTATTGCGTACAATTGATAGTTGCGGCGGGCAAAACAGAAATCAAATAATTGGCCGATTTTGGCTCTATATTATTGCTCATACTTCTATTGAAATTGTTGATCATAAGTTCCTAGTGCCTGGACACCGTTACCTTGAAAATGATGCTTATTTTTCTCACATTGAGAGGAAGAAAAAGCAAACCCAGTTTATATTTGTGCGACAGGATTGGATGAAGCTTGTAGAATATGATACAGTGACATTTCTTGCGACAGAACCAATTGGAAAACATTTCAGCAACAGAAAAATAGACACCGAGAAGCAAAAGGTTAACTGGTAGACACTGAGATGAATGCTATACAGAAAGGCTGAACCAAAATCTTTCGTCATCAAGGAGACATTTAATGAAGACATACAATTTCAAAAGTAAGTCTTGCTCGTTCATGTAGGCCTGGAACAATACCTGAAGAACTTTCACACTTTATACAGTACACTGCACAGCAAGGTGAAGAAGAATGCTACCCTGACCACTGTGTCAGCGATGAAGTGAATGAAAGCGAGCAAGAGGAAAGAGTTTATTCTTTAAAGGCAAGGTGATACAAGTTACACTTTATGAAGACATTTTGAAACCATAATGGTACAAATGAACTTTATGGATATTTTTAACGATGACGACTTACACCAAGGACCTCCAGATACTTATCATATATATGTCATTCAAGTGTAAAGCTTTGTACAAATCTTTTGTTTCATTTTGTATAACCTGTGGCTGTCGGTAAACACTGAGATGTTTTAGGTACTTTTATCACAATAAACTCTATGCTACTTATACCATTATGATTTTCACCCATTCTAATGTTACATAGGGTACTAACCCATATCTGGTTTCTGACCTTTTCCACTAGAACTTTAATTTTGTTTTCTACCTGAGTGTTAATCTTTGCAACAGTTTCATTTAGTTTTTCATTTACAGCCTCTCCAAATCCATTAATCCTATCGGTCATCTGTGACTGTACTTCATGGGCAGTACTGTCTATATTGCCCACACATTCTTCCACTTCTATTACGTCATCCTTTACTTTATGGTCTTCAAACATTTCTACCTTTTTCTGTAGATACTCTTTTAATGATTTATACATTACCTGCCTTTGTATCTCACTTCCTATCCATTGTGTGACCTGTTGTTTTAGTGTTTGCACTGCTTCGTTGGGTTTGGTCAGTCTCTACGTGCCCAGCTCAGCAGCAGGGCGACTCAGTTTAAATGTTTGTACAGAAAAATGTCGTCCTTAAATATTTTCTGGGGTGGGCAATGGAAAGGGGGGAGGTGGCGTTCCCTGACTATCTAGGTGAGGCACAGGCTCTGGCCGCAATATCCGAAGAATCACGAAGCAGAACACAGCCTCACTTTTGTGAAAACTGGCTCATCTCTCCTGATGAGATTCACTGACTGCCTCGTGTCGTCAACAGAATCCTGAGAGCACACCGGGAGTGCTTCTTCCCAGCACCAAAAGTTCAAAGCTTCCCTCCCAAGGGCATATGTCCAGTACTGACAATAAATGTAGGGAATGCAACACTGTCGCTTAGCGGTATGTCATGGCGAGATCACACCTACTTATTTCAGACTACCTGACAGCAGAAAGGAAAAAATTAATGGAGCATCGAGCTGGAACATGAATGACTCGTAAATGAAATGTCATAGTGGAGCTTTTCAACAAGTACATCAAGCAACTTAGATTTTACTCAACATGACTGGTGTCCGATGTGTGAGGTGGCATGCTGAGAAGAGTGAAGAGCAGGAAAATGACGACTACACATATAGAAATGGCTCTAAGCACTATGCGGCTTAACTGCTGAGGTCATAAGTCCCCTAGAACTTAGAACTACTTAAACCTAACTAACCTAAGGACATCACACACATCCATGCCCGAGGCAGGATTTTAACCTGCAACAGTAGCGGTCGCTCGGGTCCAGACTGTAGCGCCTAGAACCGCACGGTCACTCCAGCCGGTGACTACACATATAAAAGGCACTAACTGCAACCATAATGGAATACACATACAAAAATGCATTCCATTCTAAGTGTAAAACAACAGGTATTGGGACCGTGTGGAGATGTAATGCGATCCGCAATGGAGATGATCGTCCACGCCATTAGGTTAAAGTGCTCTGACAATTAACCTCTCTGCGTCTCATGCTTGAATACCTTGAAGAGGTGTCGCAACAACGGGCAACCACAGCTTTGTAGCAGACTTTCTCCTTGGAAGTAGCTCGGGGATCACAACTTGCCGCCGTGACTTCTTACAGTGAGGGCGCTTGGATCCCTTCCCTGGCACCGCAGCTGGCTCCTCCTGCGGAATGGGAGGGAAATTGCGAAGAGTCGAGGCAGCAGCTGTCTGTCGGCGGCGGACATCAAAGGGCGGGCGCCGCGGCAGCAGCAGAAGCAGCCCGCCTGCAGACAGTAATGAAGCCGCGGGGGTCAGGAGCTGCCGGCTTCTCCCCCACCACCCCCCACCCAGTTCTGACGGCTGCCCTCCTGACCGCCTGAGGGGGGCGCGGCAACTCAGAGGTGCTCTCATTTACTCTCTTTGTAAGGCCGGCGCCTTTCTTCTCTACACGAGCGCTCGATGCCGCCGCAAAGCTGTCGCTCTCAACTGATGCTTTAGCTCTCCTTCACGTCCTCCGACAAAGAGCAATTCTTGAAGAAGTACTGTCGCTCCTTGCTGGATGGAGTCATCTCACTCTAATTACTACTTAAACTTGTTACACACTTGTCTCAGGTTAGCATCCAATACGTATGCTCGAAAAGCGAGCGGTCTAATCTTCTAACAAATGAAACATACACTGAAGGGCTAAAGAAACTGTCACACTTGCCTAATATTGTGTAGGGCTCTTGCGAGCATGCAGAAGCGACGCAACACAACTTGGCATGGACAAGACTGATGTCTGAAGTAGTACTGGAGGGAACTGACATCACGAATCCTGCAGCGTTGTCCATAAATTTCGCAAGAGTACGAGGGGGTGAAGGTCTTTTGTGAACAGCACGTTCCTAGACACCCCATATATGCTCAATAATGTTCATGTCTGGGTAGTTTGGTGGCCAGCGGAAGTGTTTAAACTCAAAAGAGCGACCCTGGAGCCACTCTGTAGCAATTCGGGACGTGTAGGGTGTCACACTGTCTTGCTGGGATTGCCCAAGTCCGCCGGAATGCACAATGAACATGAATGGATGGAGCCGATCATACAGGATGTTTGACTACGTGTCAGCTGTCACAGTCGTATCTAGGTGTATCAGGGGTCCCATTCACTCCAACTGCACACGCCCCACACCATTACAGATCCTCCACCAGCTTCAACAGTCCCCTTCTGACATGCTGAGTCCATGGATCCGTGACAGTTTCTCCACACCCGTACTCGTCATCCGCTCGATACAATGTTTCCAGTCATCAACAGTCCCATAACAGTGATGACGGGCCCAGGCGAGGCGTTAAGGTTTGTGTCGTGCAGTTATCAAGGGTAAAAGAGTGGGCCTTTGGCTCCGGAAGCGCATGCCAACGATGTTTCGTTGAATGGTTCGCACGCTGACAATTGTTGATGGCTAAGCACTGAAATCTGTAGCAATTTGCGGAAGGGTTGTAGTCCAGTCACGTTTAATGACACTCTTCAGTCGTCGTTGACCCCATTCTTGAAGGATCTTTTTCCGGCTGCAGCGATGTCGGAGATTCGATGTTTTGCCGGTTTACTGATATTCACGATACATTCGTGAAACTGTCGTACGGGAGAATCCCCACTTCATTGATACCTCAGAGATACTGTGTCCCATCGCTCGTGTACCAACTGTAACACCACGTTCAAACTCACTTAAATCTTGATAACCTGCCATTGCAGCAGCGGTAACCGACCTAACATCTGCGCCAGACACTTGTCGTGCTGTATAGCCGTTGTAGCGCCGTATTCTGCCCTGAATTGAAATTCGCGTTCCTATACCAGTATCTTTGGCGCTTCGTTGTAGTAGACCTCTTAACTCCAACAGACATTAAAGTCGATCTTCAGTACACTTAAGTTCTTCCTTTTCTGTTTCTACTCCTTTACAAGACAGTGGTACAAACCAATGCGAACATCCTTTTACAAACAAAAGCGTTTTATCGTGCTGCTATATTTCCATATAAATTTCCACACTCGTAAATTTGCGTCAACTTCCGAGTAACCGACATCTAAGTAATTTCAAAGTCTTCACTCCTCCCCCCTTTTATCCATGAAGGAATCCAATCTTCCTAGCATTTTGTGGCGTGTTCTTGTGTCTCGTGAAGGTCTACCTGTATGAATATCTTCGTTGCATTATCACAATGGGTAATACGTTTATAACTGAGTGAAAAATTTCAAGTCAACAACTCTCAATACATTTAGGTCTGTCACATGGAACTAGGAAACCTATACACGCCAAATTATAATATACAAATAAAACAGCACACATAGCTGAAACTGTCACGAGGAGGAAGTACGTTTCGTCTTCTGAGTAACTGTGTAGCAATGCATCTCCGTCAGATCTCGGTGACAATAATATTAGCGGTTCATTAGATTTACAAGATGTGCCGTTTTCGTAAGAAAAGGATAACAAATTGAAAAGAAATCCGGAATCAGCTGGCGTGTAGTGCAACAGAGAACTAAAGGTAATGGTAAGAAAATATACAGAAAATTGTATAAAACCCCACCACACGGAAATACGACGTGTACGTGTACGTATGTACCTGCGCATATGCAAATATGTGTACTCGGGCTTTTGACAGGTGGTCACATTAATGTGAATGGTACACCATTCATCGACATGATAAAAATAGGTCTGTCTGAATTTACACATCACTAATGATCTGGTGTCTGCTTAGCACAAATAACTCGCATTGCTCTGGTCCTCACGCGAAGCGACGTCAAGATTTCGGTAAGCTTATAGCGACCTCGTTCTCATACGAGAAGCGCTAGTCCGGAATGCTGCGGATAGTGGAGGTGCCAGTCAACGTGTGACGTCACTGAAAAATGTTCGGCCATTACAGTATTAGCGGCTGGCGGCTTAGTGGTTGGATAATGAGAACGTATCTACCGTTCTTTTCCTCTTCAACGTATAATTTCACGCAGTTCTTCTTAAATCACGTTCCTACTAATTTTTATTTATAAGTGTTTACATGATTTCCTTTCTGTATCTGTAGTTCTATGTGGGAGCAGTCTGCATTATCGTTTAATTGAATTTTTATCCCTCTCTTTAAATCTTGTGTACTTCCCATTTGCATTTTTGCGTGGATAGATATAGGTATAATCATGTGATACACACCTTTTCGCACTGGCCGAAGAGTCTTGGCTGGGCTAAACAGTGTATTTAACAATATTTCTCAATAGGTTAGTGCCGGTGTCATTAGTTAACCTACAGCTCGGTTTTGTGACTATCGGTAAACATGATACCAATTCCTGTACATCTGTATTAGTGGCCACAAGGCCTCACCAACTTGACTATTCTTACGATACAAAAAAGAAATGAATACTCTGACAATGTTTCGTGTTGAGATGAACTTCTATGAATACCATTTTCCTCACCAGTGGACATCCCATCCGAATTTTGAACTCGATTATTTCTCTTCAAAGTCAGTACTGCCGTTAGACTGTTGTTTATTTGCAGTGTTACATTTACACGATCATGATTACGGCTTAAAAGTGCCATTATCAAGTGTTTTAAGTGTTATACAGTTGGCATACTGTCGTATTAAGGCACTGTAAAACACTTAAGACACATGATAATGTCACTTTGAAGCCGAAATCATGATCGTGTAAATGTAACACTGCAAATAAACAACAGTCTGATGGTGGTACTCACTTTAAAGAAATATATTATGACTGTGGCCTGTAATTATGAAAAAGAAATCGATTATTTCTCATACTTCTAACATTGCCATAGGAGCACGACGTTAGATATTTCAGAGCGTAGTAGCATTACTGCGGAAATATGAGCAATAAGGAATAGCTACATCATCTCTCAACTAAGCGCGATAATATTTCCCTTGTTAACAGTGAGCTTTTAGTCGGAAGTAAAGTCTCTAAGAACTGGATGCATCGTCTTTTTGAGAAAGTTACCGTAACGAATGTAGAGGCGAACCAGAAGAAATGCAGGTCGGCGGGTGGAGGGCTTCGCGGATGTCAACGACCTGGAACGTCGGCGAGATTGCGGTATTGGGCGCCGTGTGACAACTTTGATAGAAGTCCGCCCAGCTCCCCCCGGAACTGGCTCGCGACGTTGGAAGCCGGAGAATCACCTATGGCTATGAATATTTCATGAGCAGCGCTCGAACTGCGTACCCCGCACAGCCAACTCCATGCGAAACTGCGCTGGGCTCGTCTACCTGTCCTTTCCATCCTCTACCTGTCATTTCCATCCCAGGTTGAATATCAGAGTTCTCTGTACAGGCTATGTTTACTGCACGTAACTTTTTACTCGTCGTCCGCTGTTCATGTTGAGCGAATAAATCTTCCGGTAGTGAACCAATGATGGCCCTGTTTCACGCGTTTCAAGACACTCATAACAATTTCTTAGACTTCTCTGGAGTTTCTGAAGAGAAAGATAATCTTCCGATTGTGAGACGAGAGCAGGCGTATTGTAAGAGGTCCATGACTAAGGAATTTATTGCTAGCGCACTCGAGCAGAAGTAATTTCGATGGATTGCTCACGCACTGCCTGCGAGATGTAAGCTATAAGAGAATCTCAGACCAGAGAGTAGTGTTGGCTGCAGTAAGAGCAGTGTCAGTAGTAGTAGTAGCTAGCAGTCTGGTGTATGGAGTTGGCGAGACCGGTCGTGGGGTGCGGTGGCGGTGCCTGAGCGATGTAATATAAGGTAAAAGCAGCCGCGGGCATTTGTAGTTGGTTACAAGAAAATTTGTACTATTGTTATATCAAGTCGCATATAAGTGTTTCAGAATATCTTTTAATAATAATCCTTTTATAAAATTAACTTTTTGACAATCATTCATCTGAATTTGAAGAATTTATTAATTTCTGCAATCCATGGTCATCCCGATTATCGTAAAGAAAAATCAGTCGTTTCCTTTTATACACGACAAATCTAGCGGCCAGCATTGCACTGGGCTGTGCCAGAAATATATCTTTATAGGAGGAGATACATACGCGGTATCCGGCGACTTCATTGAGATAAGAATTTTAGATTTATTCAGAATTATCTTTCAGGGCCATGATGCCACACTGCTGACGTCCAAAATGTACCAGTTTAGATTTACAGTCAGTTAATTATTGAAAGGTTATAATTATATGAGTCACATTTTTTATTATGAGGTTAGTCACATTGTATTATTGGTAGGTTACGGAATTTATCTGTGGGGAGGTTACTTAAAAATGTGAATGTTATACATAATACTTTTACTGTTAGGAGGTTACAGTATTTAGAGTGAGGAACGAAATTTCTTTGTGTTTCCACTGCTTTGATGTTAAGCTCCAGCTTTCTAAAGCAATGGTGAATTTTTTTTTCTACGTAGCTGCTACAACGAAATCCTCTGTAAGCGATTTTTATTAATCAAGTTTTTTCTTAAGGAGTGAAGGGAGGAGGATTTGAGTTTAACGTTAAAGTTCAATTAAGAGTGAGCAGAGCATAGAGTGTCTTAATAGTAGCAGTCATACATAAATCTACTCAATAGTTAAATGCTCCCTGCACCTTAACGATACCAAATTAAAACATCAAGTGGTTTTAACAAAAACAATATCATAAGTCCAACCAAGGTATAATCTACACATCCAAACTGCATATGTGGCAAAGCCCTAAGTCAGATATCTGAAACGTTATAAGTACTCTGGATTAGAATAGTTCAACACGTGATACTAAAAGAGGTCACAATCTTTAATATAAGCTCCATGGACTTCTTACCATATCATCTCTGTACTCATTCTCAAGCTTTCAAAGACTTGCTTCATTGTCGTCTTCTGGAAGTTTCACTACGCCAACAGGTACTTCATTTAGTTGCCCAAATTATTTCATTGATGTTAAACCCCTCTTCTGGGTGTTGCAAGCTACTGATAAATGGAAGTTCCCAGGTAGTCAAAAACTAATGGAACTATATTAACACAGCACTTTAAACAAGTACAACACGAAACAGCTTCCAAATTAGTACCACTGAAAGGTCGACCTGATGTGACAAGAGGTTAACATTAAACATAACGATATTTTCCTGAATTTGTGAGCTGCACTGTTTCAGTAACCTAGTCTGTGAGTTTAGTACACTGTCCATCATAGTAGCGTATAACTGTCTTAGATGAAGTCCGAATTGACGCACTCGCAATTGCCACGTTAAAATGCGATAGGTGGGTGCTGCGCGCTCTGTGTTGAAGCCACAAACCTTAAATATGAACACCCACTGTCATTTGGCTGTAGAGTGGCTGGGTAGTATCTTATAGAAACGTCCTGCGGAGGCGAATGCAAACGGCGACTGGGTTGCTACAGGCATTATGTGCTGTAGATGACCTGCAGGTACCTTGGAAGCATGGCAACCCGCCGTAGACTGCTGCGTGGTTGACAGCTGCGCCGCAGGTGGCTGACTGGGCGCTACAGCACCTGAGAAGTCACGATGTTACAGAACTTCCTTATTCTAACAGAGACCATGTCATATCTGTGACTGAAGAACACTTGTAGCTCTGATGATTTCGTCAGGTGGTGGATGACTCAGACGATACGACTATTGCCTTTCAGAATCAGGCTCCATTTCCGTGCACAACTAAGGGTGCTGCCACGGCCTAAATTAAAGCTGTTTTGATCTAAAAGTCCTGTAACTGGGGTGGGGGTAAAAATCCTTGTCTATATCTGACACTACAGTCCACTTAACTAGGTAAGTTTCTTGCCATTTATTCGCTTCACTCTCGTTTGGTAGATGCTAGTTCAGCTGATAAGAGCAGTATTAAAGAAAACTCCACTTACTGCCTACCAAGCATTTACTCGCTAAAGTATTACTGGTGAAAGTTATCTAATGTTTCTGCTACAAGTTTTCACACATAAGCAGCCGAAAATTTATCAGTCCAACACAAATAACATTCATAACCTGTACCATCACTGACGTTTAGTTGTTTTTGTGTTGCTGCATTAGGTTGACCAGTGGGTCTTCTTAAAAACAAGTGCTCTCTCAAATGTTCACAAAACACACCATGCGTAGTTTTAAGTATGACAAGAAAGTTCACATGCAAATACACACATCAAAAAATGTTTTGCATCTGCCCGGTTCCCAGAACACTGTGGCGTCGCAACTAGTGCGAGCGCACAGTTTTCTATCAAATATTTACTGTGAAATGTAGACAGACTGTAAAGTAGCCA
This sequence comes from Schistocerca gregaria, assembly GCF_023897955.1. Classification (NCBI taxonomy): domain Eukaryota; kingdom Metazoa; phylum Arthropoda; class Insecta; order Orthoptera; family Acrididae; genus Schistocerca; species Schistocerca gregaria. The sequence continues at coordinate 787,854,546 of NC_064921.1, forward strand.
TCAGATTAGCATATGTGCTGTAGCGGGCAGATTACCGGTGTCCGTTCGTCTGACGTCACGACCATATGGCATGTCTGTACCGTGAGAATGTAAGACCTGTGCGCTAACTTTCCGCGTGTATAACGTGGAACTTTCATCTTTAATAACTTCTAACTGAGGAACCTGAGGAAATTAAAAGTTAATATACTAGTTTCTGTTATGAATAAAAATAAGTCATCCAAATTTGAGCTTTGAAACCTGCATATTTTGGAAATTAGAAAAATCTTACAGAAAACGCAAATTTCTACAATTTTCGAGTCTAAATAAATACCATTATGTATAGATCACCTTCAGTGACCATCCAACTATGAAACAAAATCACCTTCCGTGCTTTTGTATTTATTTTGAGAATTTTACTTTTAGAAATTCACCTATAACTTTGTTAAAACCATAAATGTTTTGAATTTTTGTGAACAGTTATTTTATATGAGTAGGTGAGAGTGAATGAGTGTGCCTGAGTGAATGAAAGAGGGACATTCGCCATTCTTTGCAAGTGTATAAAATCTAGGTTGGAACTCGCAAGTGTTCAGACGATGTAACCGTGGGAACAGAGTCGCCAGTGGTTCCCCATCTTAGTGAATGTCGGATGTCCAAGAGTGTATGGTATTGTACAAGCAGCCAGAACGTTCGCGAGTATTTAAATAATTTCTGGAAATAAAGTCAAGTCTAGTTTTCCTTTCGGTTTGTTAAATTATACAGTAAATTTTGTGTAACAAGAAATCATGACGTAAATGATTCAGAAGTCATGACTGGTGCGTGCTAGATTTTGGCGCGAGGCGCACCCAAAGAGTTAATTCTGATTGGCTGTGTGATGTGTGAGCCAATGAGATGCGAGGACGGTTAGCGGACTAGGAGAGGGAGTCGCGAGTGGATGAGGGGTCGCGAAGGAACTGTGATCGAGAAGAGACATGCTTGATGTGTCCTCGCGAATAATGTGTAAAATGAAGTCATAAAACGGCTTCATCGGTTCGGTACTGTGCGATTTGAGACTGGAAGAGTCCAGTAACGCGTAGTGTGAGTTGGAGCGAGTTGTGACTTTTCGTTCCGCGAAAGACGCGAGTAACTTTAATAATTAAAAGCGTGGCGGTACTTCGTAAACTTTTACTAAGTGCTTATGGCGAGCATTAACGTTAAAAAACGAACTATTATTGAACATCGACTGCAAACGTGTATGTTAGAAAATCGTCTGTGTTGCAGTTAAGTAAATTCCGTAACTTTGAAAGCTAATTCTGGCGGGGTTTGAGTGTGGATAGAATTGTGAACTGAACTTTCTTCAAACGTAGATTAGCGGGCTGATGATCAGGCTTAAAGACAATAAAGAGCTTAAATAGAATTACCAACTTCGCGTTCTCGTTTGAGTAAACAATTACTACCATTCCAATAACTCAATTTATTTAGGAAGATTGCTCATAGATTGTATTTCAGCAAACATGTATCGCGGCCTCCGGTGAGCGGCTATTAAATTGCAGTTTCTTCAACACTGCTTTTCTGCAATTTTTCCAGTAGCTGCTATCAGGAGAGCGAGTGCAGCAACTACCTAAGAAACGAGGTAGGTGGATTTTCTTTCAGGGAAAGGAAACTGCGCGATAAGAGCCTGACCCGTCGCAAGTGGTGCATCGGCCGGGAAATAAAAATAGTAAATTCCAGTGAATTTCAAAAAAAAAAAAGCAGTAGTGACAATTACCGGACAATACAGAAGTGCTCGCTATGTGTAGGAACTGTGTAGCGTACAAATTGATATCGCCACGTGAATAGGAAGGACAGTGAAAGTGTCCGTGAACTGTAATGTGTTGTACGGAACGGAAGAATTTTTCGGTGACTACGCGCCGATTGGAATAGCAGTCTACGACGGCGTCTGGCAGACGACGAGCTACGGAGACTACGCAGAGGCGACGACAGCAGTGGCAGTTGGCAGCGCTGATTCGAGCGGGGGCCCGGAAACTGGTACAGCATTGCAGTGTATGGTGAACGGACCCGCAGTTTCATCTAGCAGCAACGCAGCACGCCGAAGCACAAAGTTAAGTACAGTGCTTTTGAAAACTTTGTGTGTTTGTGGAGTCAAACTGAGAAAAATGGCTGAGTTTCAACCAAGTGACAAAAAGGCGGAACTAAGTTGTGATAGTGGGATGGAGACAGGGGAAAATGACCCCATGAATTTTAGTTTAGACGTGTCTCAACCCAATTTCAGTAGTAGTTTGACTGATTCATCCTATGTTAATTATAGTTTGGAGTCAGATCCAAATATGTCAGTGCCCAGTGAGTTACAGTTACCCATGCCGGTAGTTAATGTTAATAGGGACATTGTATCAGCAAATGAGGGGGCGAAGGATAATGTCGCCAGTATGCTGATGAATCTATTAACTAAGATGAACGTGTTGGATTCCAATATGTCAAGTAAGATGGATTCCAGTATATCAAAATTGGAAACTAATATGTCAAGTAAAATGGATTCAAAAATGTCTAAATTAGGATCTGATTTAAGTAATGAGATGACTAAAATGGGCGCTGATTTAGATTCCAAAATATCCGATCTCAGAGACTGTTGGAAGCAAGATTTAGCAGTGCTCAGTAGTAAAGTAAATGTTGAAATACAGCAGGTTAAACTAGAATGTACAGAAAATATTGTTCAAGTGCAAAGTGAATTGACGACACGAATCGAACAGGTTACTGAGGATCAACAGCAATTTAAATCCCATGTTGATGCAGAATTAGATAAAGTATGTGAGCACATAAAAGTGGTAGAGAATTCCAATGAAATTAATCATGCCGCCTTAGAATGTAAAGTAAATGATACCAAAATTCGGTGTGAGAAACTTGGAGAGCAAGTTGTAAATAAGGTCAATAATTTAGAGACTCACATAAGCCATTTCAGTGAAAGTGTGAATGAGTAACTTTGTGGGCATGAATGCAGACTAACCAAAGTAGAACAGTGTGTTTCTAACCATAGTGGTAGTATAATTTCCAGTGGAATAATTGAATCTACCGAGGTTGCGTATGTTACCCACAGACAGTTTTTAAAATTTGACCCAAGTAAGAATATGCACCCCAGAGAATTTTGGAACGATTTTGAAGACGTTTTGCCGAAAGTATGGAGCGATAAACAAAAGATAGGCTTTATCACTTCAAATTTGATGGGAGAGGCCAGAGTATGGGGGAATTTAGCCTCTGAAAAATACGCGAAATTGTCAGAATTTAAATTAGCGTTCTTTGAGGAATACTGGGGAAAGAGAAAGCAGATGGATGTTCTTAATCGGTTCTGGTCGGGAGAGAAGTATGACCCCAAGAGAGAGGGCATCAAACGATTTGTTCAAAGGTGGGTAACAACTCTGTCCTACCTTAGTAATAAGTTAGAAACAGAACAGATCATATTAGGGGTAGAAAATAAGCTACCGTGGAACTGGAAAACTAAGATCATATCTGCGCCCCGAGATAACATTGACAAGTTCGTACAGTATTTAGAAAGGGTTGAATCCGTCCAAAAAGAAGAAGAAAACATGAGGAGGGAGCATCGCCCGCCTGCTAGGCAGAATGACAATCGCGCGGATGTAAACATTAATAGGATGGGTGTTCAGAGAGGCGGCGGATACCGTGGCAGTTCACGTGGTAGAGGAAGAACATATGTTAACAGGTTCAATGAACGCGAGCAGTATGACAGCGGCCGACAGATGTCAGGAGGTGAGGCGGTCAGCTGGAGGCATAGTGATGACGCACCGCGCTCGGAAAACCATTAATTGTCTACGAGTGTGCTGGCGATCGTAGGCAACAGCGTTTAAAGTTAAATCCGCTGGCAAAACCATTCATAAGAAAGCAGCCTGAACGACCACCTAACATAAATGTTGTTGCTACAAAATTTAGGGAGGATAACGTAAAACAGACAGAGATAGTAGCTTTAAGTCAAGTGGAGGTTAATGAACCAATTAACTGTAAGAATAATCATAAGAAGCCACTTATTGAAGAACTAAGTACTAGTTATAAGGGTAATAATCAGAAAGACATTATGCACAGTAAAACTAATGAAGAGCTGTCGGATAGGGGTGAGAACAGTAATAATGGCAGGGTTGTGACTGTGCTTGATAAGATAATTGATGTTGTAGATAGTTACGAAGAAGAGGATAGATTAGAGGAGGAGGTAGAGGTTAATGACGACGCCTTGGATAGGGTCGTAGAAAAGGAGGTTAATGAGAAAGAGGGGGAAACATTGGAAAAATGTTTTGACTTAGCAATAGTGGATAGGCTAATAGGAGCTGCCACTAGAATTGAGGGTGATAATAAGCATGAAATAAACCCTGTAAGTGTGAATGTGATTGCCACCCAAAAGACAGGCTTCGAAAGGAGAGAAATTGTGCAAGATTTATTGGAGGAAGCAGAACCCAAAATAAATAAAGAGTACTTAGGGCAACCGATAGTAGAGCTAAGAGTATTAAATGAACCAGTTAAATGTTTGATAGATACTGGATCGGAAGTCTGTGCAGTATCCCAGAACTTGGTAAATGAACTCCCTAACAGTAAACAGATTGTTAAGATGCCAGTAAGTGGCTTGAACATTGTAGTAGCAACCGGTAAGACTAAGAAGACAGTAAAACAGGAAGTGTTTCTACCCATAGCATTTAAGGAAGTAGAAATAAGACAGAACTTCTTAGTTATAAATGGACTGAGTGTAGACATATTGGTGGGGGCTGACTTTTTGAATAAATATGAAGGATGGGTGAATTTTTTCTACCAATGATGTTATGGTAAAAATTAAGGGTAAACTAATTACTATACCTTTCATCGGTAAGCAGCTATGTGAGGATCCTGAGCAGAATGATTTTCCTATATGTATTTGTAAAACAGAGAAATTCTTGGAGGGCTATAATGAGTACGGTGGCAAAAAAGTAGAGGATCCGTCTGAGCTTGTGAGTGTCAGAAATAGGATCGAGGAGAAATTACTAGAATTAATTGATATTGATGAAGCAAGGAAAAACGATTTAAGACAAATACTAGTCAAACATGCCGAGGTTTTCTCAGATCAACCAGGGCTAGTAAAGGATTATGAGTGTTTTTTGACAGTGCAGAAAGACGCTCATTTCTTCAAAAAACCATTTGCAATCCCAGAAGTACATAAGGAGGCAGTACGTGACTTAATTCAAAATATGTTAGAGTGGGGAATTATTGAAAGGGCTGTTAGTGTGTACAATAACCCGCTACTCATAGTTCCTAAGAAGGATGGCTCAATTAGACTAGTGTTGGATGCTCGAGCATTAAACAAAATAGTACTACCTGAGAGTGACCGTCCGGAGAATATTGAAGAACTGCTACAAAAGTTTAAAGGTGCTAAGTTCTTTACATCCATGGATGTGACCTGTGGATATTGGAACCTACCGTTAGCAAAGGAATCAAGAAAGTACACGGCATTCTTATTCGAAGGTAGATGTTATCAGTATAAGGTGGTGCCGTTTGGTTTAAATATAAGTGTATGTGCCTTTGTAAGAGCTATGTCGCAGGTATTAGGGGACCATCTACTAAGAAGAATTACAGTGTATGTAGACGACGTTTTGATATCGACACCAACGTGGGAGGAACACTGTATGTTATTGGATGAAGTATTGAGGGCCATAAAATTGGGGGGTATGAAATTGAAGCTAGACAAAACTGAATTTGTGAAGAAAGAAATTAAATTCTTGGGGCACATAGTGAGTGGCGATGGTATCATGCCGGATCCAGAAAAGATTAGAGCAATAAGGGATTATGCTGCACCTACAACACGTAAAGCGTTAAAGGGGATGTTTGGTTTGTTTGGGTTTTATAGAAAATTTGTGTCTGGACAATTATTCAATGCACCGTGCCTGCGAGAACTCTTAAAGAAAAATGTAGTTTATAAATGGACTTCTGAGTGTCAGAAGGCGTTTGAAGAATTGAAAGAAGCTCTTATTAATAGTAAGATTTTGAACCATCCCGATTTTTCGAAACCATTTTGTCTGGGATCTGATGCTTGTGGTTACGGGTTAGGAGTTGAACTATTTCAGTTGGAAAAAGAAGGAGAAGAGGAAGTCCACAAGACCATAGCCTTTGCGAGCAGGTCATTGCAACAATCCGAGAAAAATTATAGTATATCTGAACTTGAAGCATTAGCTGTTATTTTCGGCCTGCAAAAATTTGAAAAGTACCTTTTAGGACATGAAATTTGGATCTACACAGACCATAGTGCCCTTACATATTTAGACTCATGTCAGCTAAAACATGCTAGATTAAGAAGGTGGTCCCTGTATTTACAGCAATTTAATTATAAGATGATATACATTAAGGGTTCCGAGAACATCGTGGCGGACGCCTTATCAAGAAGTGTGAAAGATACAGGACAAGAAGGGAAATCTTTAAGAAATACCGATAATAATGAAGTAATGTTGGCCATCATGCAGCTCCAGGACGATGGCTTAATTAAGCGCATTTGTAAGAACCTACGGAGGGAACAGAACCAGGATGACAACATTAAATTAGTAAAGAGTAGATTAGGTCATCCAGACTACCCAAAATTACTGGTCTACTATAAAGTACATAAAGATGTCTTATTTAGGCGCAGGAAAGACAGTGAGGAGAATTGGAAAATATGTTTTCCGGAGCAACATGTAGATGCACTTATAGACTACGTACATTGTAAGTATGGGCATTATGGCGCTCGTAAATGTATAGCTAAGTTAAGTGAAGTGGTAATTTTTGATAATATGTGGAGAAGGGTGCAACAGCGATTAGAATCCTGTGATCGTTGCCAGAAAGTTAGGGCCAACAATAGAACTATCCAAGGACAGATGTATTCAGTAGAACCACAAAATCGGCTGGATTTAGTAGCTGTAGATTTATTTGGTCCACTACCAGTGTCTAGAGGGGGATGTGAATATGTGTTTGTGATGGTGGATGGGTTTACTAAGTACGTAAAATTTTACCCAATTAAGAAAGCCAACTCTAAAGTATTAGTGAATAAGTTGGAGAAGGACTATTTTGGGAAGATAGGAGTGCCAAAGGCAATATTGTCAGACAATGGGCCCCAGTTTATCTCTAAGAAATTTAGTGAATGTTTACAACAGAGAGGTATCGATCACATAAAAATCTCCGCGTACTTTCCTCAAGGGAACATGTGTGAGCGAATTATGAAGGAGTTAAACAGATTGTGTAGAACATATTGTCATAAAAAACACTCCGCTTGGGCCAATTATATTGAATACTTCGAAGAAGTAATAAACCATCTGAAGCATGAAGCCACAGGATATGCACCAGTAGAGCTAATGTGTGACATTAGGCCGAATAATATTTTATTCGACCTGGTCGAGTTTCCAAATCTCACAGACATAGCCATCGAAGAGAAGGAGAGACTGGCACGTATTAATATAAGAAAGAAGGCCCTGGAAAGAAAGAGAAGGCATGACGCAAGAGCTGATCCCACTAGTTTTCAGGTAGGGGATCTAGTGCTAGTGAAAACTAGGGAAAGATCTAAGAAACTTACGTCAGAAACAAAGAAGTTTACCGATGAGTACGTGGGCCCATTTAGAGTCGTAGAGAAGCCTCACCCAAATGCTTATAGACTGGAGTTTGTGAAATCACATAAGGTGTTAGGGCTTAGGAACATTGTGGATTTGAAAAGATATGTTCAAAAGAGAGACGTGGCCAGGAGTGAGTAGATACCTCAGAGAGCTTTGCACTCTTTGCAGAGCTAAGTGCGTGACGAGCACTAGGTCTCGAGTCGTTTGACAATATTTCTTCCACTTTCTTTTCCGTATTGTCAACCTACCTCTTCTTTCATTCAGAACTAAAATTCTATCGTCTTTCCTTCTTCTCTATCGTAGTTTTTAAGTGATAAAGTGTTTAAGTAATGAGTAGGAAAGAACCTCAGTGCAGTATAGGTTAAGCGTAAGGAATGAGTGTAAGAGAAAATCAAAAAGGATTAAGATACCTCAGATAAGTAATAAGTCTCAGTAAAGTAAATGTTTGGCCTAAGGTGTGAGTAATGCCCTTAGAAAGGTAAAATAACTAAGAAATGTAAGAGCCTCAGAAAATATGGTGACGAACATTGAAGCTGTTTGTTAAGTAACAGAACGATATGTTAAGACGTAGCATTAAGCTAATGTTTAGGAAAGGAAATGGAGCAGTACAGCAAAACTGTCTGTTCAATGAAGTCAGAGCCTCAGGAGGTGATTTAGTGGTAAAATGAGTAAAGGTACAGTGCAACAAGGTTGACTGTCAAAGGGGTAAAGGAAGTTAAGTTAAAGGGACAGTGCAGCAGGACTGACTGTCAAATGAAGAGAAATATGTGAGAAAAGGAGAAAGAATGAGCATAGTGTTTGGCTAGCTCGATATTAGGAAAAAGTGAGGCTACGAAGGTGAGTAAATAAAAAGCTTAATGTTGGTAACCAGAGGTGGCGTTTGTTGGTAAACAGAGGAGATGTTTGTAAACAAAAGGAAGTGAGGCTACGAATGTAAACAGAGCTGAGGCGACGTTGGTAACTCAGGAGGTGGATGTATGTTAGAAAGTATGGGTAACGAGGTTTCGCAGATTAGTAGGAAACGCTTTAACAAATACTAACCTGAGTGTGTGAAGTATGAGTATGAGAGTTGTAAATTAAACCCGAATGTGACTAGAGAAAACCTGATGTTGACAAGAAATTGAAGTAACTCCAGATATGTGAGATGAGGAAAGTACCCATGACATCGATTCCATTTTTGACCAGAGACACACAAAGCTCCCCAAGTTTGTCGTAGAGATTAGTATAAGGATTGTAGTGTTGATAAATGAATAAGTAAATATGTATTTTTCAGTGTTTAATTTATGATACAGGACTACAGGAGATTGCCTGGAGACAGAATTGTAATATTGATAATTTTGTGTATATTTTATATTGTTGTGTATTGTACAGGAACTGGAGAGTCACCAGTGCTGGCGGAGATTTATTATGTATTTGTGAACTATTTGTAGGAATTGTTTTTCTTAGTATTTCTTATGTAACCATAACTTGTTTGATTATGAGATGAAGAAGTAATTAAAGAGTAAATGTGCCACTTCGGTACTGCATTAGGAAAGTCAATTCACTTTTCACTTAAAAAAAAAAAAAAAAAAAAAAAAAAATTTTGAAAGTTGTACATACTGTAAAGTAAATTTTATCAAAAATATGAGACTTTAGAGTCAAGCAGATAGCGCCATTTATCGCTGCTGTAGGTTAAGACGTAGCAGTTAGAAAGGGAACTGAGGCCAGCTGATGTTTCAGGTGCGCCGAAGTAAACAGAGGTGGTAGCACGAGACTTGAAATGGACCTCCCAAGCAGGACCCGGTCAAACTACGAGTGCTATCAAAATCTTAAGTGTAAGTGGTAAAAAAAAGTGACGCTCACCATAGCGATAGTAGTGTTAGTGTGCGTGTGACGTACATCAAGATAGTATTTAGGTTTGTTTTCTCTTTCAGGAATTTGTAAATAGAATTTTGTAATCTGAAAAATTTTTTTTTGAATGATGATAAAAGTGCATGTTTAGATATAAGATGTTTTGTAGGTCGTCAGCCCTAGGTATAAGTGGATGATTGATGTACAGGAACTATAAATGTTAAATAGCTGTTTGAGTAAATCTTTAATAGAAATTTTTTTAGAAAACTAAAAGTTTGTCATGAATGAAAAAATTTAGTTTCCTCAGGAGGTGTGTGGCGTCGCAACTAGTGCGAGCGCACAGTTTTCTATCAAATATTTACTGTGAAATGTAGACAGACTGTAAAGTAGCCATCAGATTAGCATATGTGCTGTAGCGGGCAGATTACCGGTGTCCGTTCGTCTGACGTCACGACCATATGGCATGTCTGTACCGTGAGAATGTAAGACCTGTGCGCTAACTTTCCGCGTGTATAACGTGGAACTTTCATCTTTAATAACTTCTAACTGAGGAACCTGAGGAAATTAAAAGTTAATATACTAGTTTCTGTTATGAATAAAAATAAGTCATCCAAATTTGAGCTTTGAAACCTGCATATTTTGGAAATTAGAAAAATCTTACAGAAAACGCAAATTTCTACAATTTTCGAGTCTAAATAAATACCATTATGTATAGATCACCTTCAGTGACCATCCAACTATGAAACAAAATCACCTTCCGTGCTTTTGTATTTATTTTGAGAATTTTACTTTTAGAAATTCACCTATAACTTTGTTAAAACCATAAATGTTTTGAATTTTTGTGAACAGTTATTTTATATGAGTAGGTGAGAGTGAATGAGTGTGCCTGAGTGAATGAAAGAGGGACATTCGCCATTCTTTGCAAGTGTATAAAATCTAGGTTGGAACTCGCAAGTGTTCAGACGATGTAACCGTGGGAACAGAGTCGCCAGTGGTTCCCCATCTTAGTGAATGTCGGATGTCCAAGAGTGTATGGTATTGTACAAGCAGCCAGAACGTTCGCGAGTATTTAAATAATTTCTGGAAATAAAGTCAAGTCTAGTTTTCCTTTCGGTTTGTTAAATTATACAGTAAATTTTGTGTAACAAGAAATCATGACGTAAATGATTCAGAAGTCATGACTGGTGCGTGCTAGATTTTGGCGCGAGGCGCACCCAAAGAGTTAATTCTGATTGGCTGTGTGATGTGTGAGCCAATGAGATGCGAGGACGGTTAGCGGACTAGGAGAGGGAGTCGCGAGTGGATGAGGGGTCGCGAAGGAACTGTGATCGAGAAGAGACATGCTTGATGTGTCCTCGCGAATAATGTGTAAAATGAAGTCATAAAACGGCTTCATCGGTTCGGTACTGTGCGATTTGAGACTGGAAGAGTCCAGTAACGCGTAGTGTGAGTTGGAGCGAGTTGTGACTTTTCGTTCCGCGAAAGACGCGAGTAACTTTAATAATTAAAAGCGTGGCGGTACTTCGTAAACTTTTACTAAGTGCTTATGGCGAGCATTAACGTTAAAAAACGAACTATTATTGAACATCGACTGCAAACGTGTATGTTAGAAAATCGTCTGTGTTGCAGTTAAGTAAATTCCGTAACTTTGAAAGCTAATTCTGGCGGGGTTTGAGTGTGGATAGAATTGTGAACTGAACTTTCTTCAAACGTAGATTAGCGGGCTGATGATCAGGCTTAAAGACAATAAAGAGCTTAAATAGAATTACCAACTTCGCGTTCTCGTTTGAGTAAACAATTACTACCATTCCAATAACTCAATTTATTTAGGAAGATTGCTCATAGATTGTATTTCAGCAAACATGTATCGCGGCCTCCGGTGAGCGGCTATTAAATTGCAGTTTCTTCAACACTGCTTTTCTGCAATTTTTCCAGTAGCTGCTATCAGGAGAGGCGAGTGCAGCAACTACCTAAGAAACGAGGTAGGTGGATTTTCTTTCAGGGAAAGGAAACTGCGCGATAAGAGCCTGACCCGTCGCAACACCTCAAGATAGACGTTGACTGTGGCCCTTATACTGTTCAGACACGTCACAAAACCCGACCAAAGACGTAAACACCCATGCATGAGCAGCGCCTATTAGACGGAAGGGGTCCGACAGCCGATCAATTCCAGTCATTCCACCAGGAAGGAGGTACATGGCTCATGTTTTCTGTAGTTCAACCATGCCTAGACGGTCAATTCCGCGGTTCGATCGCGTCCGCATTGTTACTTTGCCTCAGGAAGGGCTCTCACCAAGGGAAGTGGCCAACCGTCTCGGAGTGAACCAAAGTGACGTTGTTCGGACTTGGAGGAGATACAGAGAGGACCTGTCTATAACAAGCCTCGCTCAGGCCGCCCAAGGACTACTGTAGTGGATGCCACTACCTACGGATTAAGGCTCGTAGCAACCCTGACAGCAACGCTACCATGTTGAATAATGCTTTCTCTGCAGTCACAGTACGTGTCGTTACGACAATAGGCTACATGATGAGCAACTTCACTCCCGACGTCCGTCTTTGCAACCACGACACCATGCAGCGCGGTACAGATGGGCCCAACAATATGCCGAATGGACCGCTCAGGATTTGCATCATGTTCTCTTCACCGATGAATGTCGCATATGCTTTCAACCAGACAATCGTCGGAGATGTGTTTGGAGGCAACCTGGTCAGGCTGAGCGCCTCAGACACACTAACCAGCGAGTGCAGCAAGGTGGAGGTTTCCCCCTGTTTTGGGGTGGCATTATGTGGGGCCGACGTACGCCGCTAGTTGTCATGGAAGGCGCCTTAGCTGCTGTACGACGCGTGAATGCCATCCTCCGACCGACCGATAGTGCAACCGTATCGGCAGCATATTGGCGAGGCATTCGTCTTCATGGACGACAATTCGCGCCTCTATCGTGCACATCCGTTGAATGACTTCCTTCAGGATGACGACATTGCTCGACTAAAGTGACCAGCATGTGCTCCAGACATGAGCCCTATCGAACATGCCTGGGACAGATTGTTTATGGACGACGTGACCCGTCAAAGAGTCTGAGGAATCTACGTCGAATCGTCGATGAGGAGTAGGACAATCTGGTCCAACATTGCCTGGATGAACTTGTGGATAGTATGCCACGACGAATACAGGCATGCATCAATCCAAGAGGACGTGCTACTGGGTATTAGAGGTACCGGTGTGTACTACGATCTGGACCACCACCTCTGAAGGTCTCGCTGTATGGTGGTATAACATGCAATGTGTGGTTTTCAGGAGCAATAAAAATGGCGGAAATGATGTTACGCTGAACTCTGTTCCAATTTTCTGTATAGGTTCCGGAACTCTGTTAACCTAGGTGATGCAAAACTTTATCTGATGTGTGTAGCTTTCAGGCTAGGGTACTAAAAATTTTCAGATCTTCACTAAAATGTTCAAAATTGTAGTCACTTCACAATTACGAGAACCGACAGAGAGTAATAGTTTTTTTCATCTTAGCAAAAGTTTGTGTGACGTAGTTCCACATCGATATGCAAGTAAGAAAGTTCCGAATTTACTCCTAGAGGAAACAGAAATGTATCACAAAGCACAACAAAGAGGGTGGGAACTGCTTAATATCTATTGGCTGATGATTTAGTCAGTCAATCAGAATAGCTCCAGCTCTAGCATATTTGTAGTAATTCCTAAATCATCCAGCAGAATTACTGATAGTTATTTATAAAAGAAGTTCTGTATTTCTGAAACCAAATTTAACTATAATAAGACAAAACATGATCTATTCCCAGAAATTAAATACTAATTTGATTTCACACCAAACATGACTTCTGTCTGCTTTCATACAAAGGCATGCACACTTGGGAATTCTGGACTGCACAAGAATTTCCCCACGCTTACATTTTACCTAATTGTTAATAGAATAAAACATCCACACTTTACATATGTCCTCCACACCCTCTCTCACTCTCTCCACAATACTCACACACCGAAATATAGTAAAATAATATTATTTTAAAGTAGTTGCTATTCCATCATCCAGATATTGTGAGGAAATCAAAGAAAGTACTATAAAAATAATTTATATGAACTGATCTTTTTAGTTATATTTCAAAATGAGATTGTAAATTAATACATTAGGATCCCTAGTTCTGTTCTGTAGTACAAAAACAAATTATTACAGGTTATAGGTAAAAGTTTATTTATAGAAAATTATTTTTATCTATACAAGTCTCTGTGTTATATATCGAATAAATTTTAATACTTGTTGTTTAGATTCATAGGGAATGTGGATAACGAGTCGTACTGTAACGGTAACAGCGGAGAAACTCTTAATGGTACATGTAAAAGCACACTTGATGGTCAAAGCCATAGGAGAAATTAAGTGAGTTATCCACTCTGCGACGAAATCAGCATCTCTATTAATGTTCTTCATATACATGGATACAACCTCTGGTGGTATACGGAAGTTGCGTGCCTTCGTGATGTGTGCATCACATAAATCGCCCAGCGAAGTAATGTAACTAACGTCCAGTAACAATCTGTTGATGATCACGACGAAGGAAGTAATTGAAAATTGTAGAGTGAAGCAAATGAGAGAAAGCAAAATCTCGATGAAGCGTTTATTCAAGTTCACACCCTGTTCAACTACACGGTTCATGACGGTTCTTTTTATTAAAACCCGTATTTGGCCAAGATAATTTTGTATTGCGTTACATTATTTTCTAGGTTACTATATTGTACTTCCACCTGGTAGCGTCTTCGCTGCCCTGTGAGCCCATGTTCTACTATCTATGTGGCTAACTTTCAATGCCGCTGTAACCGGGCTTTATGACTTCATATCATATTCAAACCATCGGGAGAATGCTCCTATCGGAGCATAAAAAATTTGAACATGTACTTTTTTCATTAAAAGGTTCTGACTGAACAGTGGAGTACCAGCTGCCTCATCCTACCATCCTCAGTAACTTAAAAAATTTTCCGGAAAGTTTTGGCATTCGCCTTTTTTTAACATGCAACTCGCCTCAGCTTCCAACAAGGTCTCCTAACTGTAACTCACATCCACTATTCCATAGCTGTAAGTCGCTCATATGCATTCGCACGCACTTACCCTTTCTGACTCACTCATTCAGCGCAGCTGAGGGCCATTACTTCTTTGTGTCTCTCAGTCACTGTCTTCTACCTCACAGCCACAGTCGCCTTCGCTTGTCCTGCCACAACAATCTACTCTAACTGTCACTGTATCCGTCTTTCTCTCTGTGTCTTCTAATACATCATTCTTCCTTCCTACTGATGTTGTCTCTTCTCCCTTTCACTTTCCCTCTCTTCCTCGTTGTCATTGTCACTCACTCTCACTCACGCTCATTTTCTCTATCTCTTTATTCCTCTCTTCCTTCACTCTTTTCATAGCATTGTTTGGTCGCTGTCAATGTTCAAGTGTCACTGCGTCCCTCTCTTTCTCTCATACTGCTGTTATCTCCTTCGCTCTTTGTATAACACAACCACGGTCTACTATCTTCCAGTATTTATTACTTTTCCGTCGTTTTGCCGTTGCCTGTATATTCTTCTCTGTCAGCATAAAGATATGCTAATATGTTCTAATGCCAAAAGTCTTGGGAAAATTTTAAAGGTGCTGAGCAATGTACACTGAGGCAGCTGGTACTCCACTTTTCAGTCAGAGTCCTTTAAATAAGCCAGAACATAGTCGTATTTTTTTTTACTCCAGTAGAAGTATTTTACCACTGGTTCCCTTCATTCCCTTGCTACAGCACGGAATGTAACTCATATGAAAATAAATATGGTGGTCCATAAAATTTACATAGTTTACTTTTCTGAAATTGGAATAACGCGAAACTATG